>NW_026596073.1:37332745-37841812 GCF_907164565.1 Psammomys obesus | reverse complement strand
AAAGAAAGAAAGAAAGAAAGAAAGAAAGAAAGAAAGAAAGAAAGAAAATAAGTAAGATTTTATTTTCTCTGGCTTTCATATTTTTAACTATTTTCATATTAATCATTCATTATGAAACTAATGAAAAGTATCACTGCAATTTCTTAAATATTTTTCTTCTACTAAGTTACAGTGTATGCTCCTTCTGTGAATAAATCTTAGCTTCAAGGCTGCTCACATATTTAATTACTGAAAAGAAGTTAACATTCTCAGATATTATCTTATTGCTTTATTACTTTAGAGATAAAACAGAAGTTAATGTGAATGCTGTAGTACAGACTTTCATTTAATACCTGAGCACAAGTTTAATAAAATCAAGTATTCTCAAGTATTGACATTTGCTAATATTAATTAGTTATCTATATTTATGCACCTGATAATAATCCTCAGGTTAACTTTGCAATAATAAAAGTACAACAAATGCATCAACTTCATATTACTTGATCAATTTTATCATATTTCCCATAATTTTGTCGTGTTTTCCACTCTCAAAGCACCATTTTAACATTTAACTTTCCAAGTAATGTATGTATTTGCATAAATCTGTACTTAACATTTATTCTATAGGCCCCTAGACAAAAGCCAAGTTAGCTTATAAGGTCAAGAATATAAGATTTGTAAATGTTACAATAGTAAACCTGATAGTTCAAAGATATGATGAATTAGATAGCAGGCGCTGTGCTTTATACAGGACAAGCCCCATTCTCAAACAGTAAACATGCCAATATCCAAGGATTGAAAATAAGAATGGAAACAACTCAAAAAACAGTTTATATGAAAATATTATACTACCTAATCCACCTTACTTTCAAGTTCCTTCTAATTCCATGAAGATGTCAGCCTATGGAGGGGATCTCTTTTTCAGTTTCTTTTTTGTTTGTTTGTTGTTTTATAATATTAGTTACAGTTTTTTAACTTTGTATCCCAGCTGTAGCCTGCTCCTTCATTTCTTCCCAATCCCACCCTCTCTCCCTCATCTCCTCCCTGCCCCTTTCCAAGTCCACGAATAGGGGAGGACCTCCTCCCCTTTCATCTGACCCTGTTTTATCAGGTATCTTCAGGACTGACTGCAAAGTCCTCCTCTGTGGCCTGCAGGGCTGCTCCTCCCTCGAGGGGAGGAGGTCAAAGAGCCAGCTATTGATTTTCTTCACTTAAATTATTTTTTGTGTCTACATTAATTAAATCTTAATGATATTATGCACTCATAAAGTGTAACAGCTTATAAAAGAGTAATGAATATATAATTTATTTTATAATCCCATATAGAAAAATAAGAGCCACAGCAACGTTAAATTCCATATGCTATAATTTCAAATAGTTGTTTATAAATTTGATTTAGATATGCATTTATAAAATTTAAAAATTTATATCATGTTAACATTTCAGTTTTTTTATTTGTACATACTGTGTTTTATTACTCATTACTTATGTTTTACTTGATTAATTTTCTGATTGCATCAATTTCTATACAGAATATAATAAAATGAGCAGTTTGTGACAGTGCTGAATAGTTGACATATTTCATTATGTTCAGTTAAAAAGACATAATCAGAAGGGAAACTATGCAGGTAATATGGACTGGAGAGATGGCAAAGTGGTTACGGTACAGGCTGCTCTGCCAGAAGACCCAAGTTCTGTTCCCAGCACATGATGTATCACAACAGTTTTAAAGTCCATTTCCAGGGGATCCAATGACATTTTTCTGGCCTGTAGAGTAATATACATATGTGGTGCATGGACATATATGAAGGCAAATCCTCGAACATACAAGACAAAAAAATAAATAAATCTTTAAACTAAAGATAAGTTAATTTTAGTCACTGTTGGCCAGGGATGAAATGAAATTAAAGCCACAAATATGAAACATAAACAAAGAAAAAAAATTCACATAATAGGAAGAAGCCTTAAAACTGGTTGGGAAATGATGCCTAATAACAGCATGTTGGAATACTGGCAGATAATTACCATGCAAAGGGGGTACCAAATGCTATCTTGCAAAATATCTGATTGACCGTTACAAAAATGTGAACACACTCGAATTTCTTATGGCAAACAAAAATGAAAGAAACTTTATAGATAGTTTCAGCTGTAAGCACTGCTCAAAAGGGTCACACCCAGCAGGAAGAATTACATACAAACAGAAACAAATCATATCAGTGTATCCATATTTTGGTATACTTAATACTCAAGATGAAACTAAAAAAGTCATTAAGTTGATACATGTCCTCATGCTCAGTTTTTCAGGTGAATTGAATCTGGCATGGCCTGGGACTGAACATCCAAAACTGTGGACCATGACCACATAAGGAGTGACATAACTGAATTATGTAGTTGTAGAGAAAAACCGTCTACAGTAAAAAGTTTCTGAATGTTAAAAAACAGGTCTTTTTTTAAATCCCCCCTTTATTAATTACACTTTACTCACTTTGTATCCCCCCCCCACGTGGTTCCCTCCCTCCTCCTGTCCCAATCCCTCCCTTCCTCCCCCCTCTGCATGCATGCCCCTCCCCAAGTCCACTCATAAGGGAGATCTTCTTTTTCTTCCTTCTGACCCTAGTCAATCAGGTCTCATCAAGAGTGGCTGCATTGTCTTCTTCTGTGGCCTGGTAATGCTGCTTCCCCCTCAGGGGGAGGTAATTAAAGAGCAGGCCAATCAGTTCATGTCAGAGACAGTCCCTGTTCCTATTACAATGGAACCCACTTGGATATTGAAACAAGTCTTAACAGAAAATCAAATACATAATGAATATGGGGTTTTTTTGGGACTGTCCAACTGTCTGCCAGCAACATCACTAGAACATTTCTTCTGAACAGAGAGTATCCTCACTTTTCCATGTGCCTAATACCACGCAGACCTACAAACACTGCCACAAACACCATGCAAGATGACTTTGTATTATGAATTGCAATGTTTTCCAGAACACATGAAATGATCTCCTCTTTGTCAAGTCATGTTATCTAAAATATAGAAAACAAAGCTTAATATTATCCTACTGTCTTTGCTCAGCACATACTGTATTAGTGTCTATTAAATTTTACAGCATAAAAATGTTTGTTTTATTTTGTATCCCCCCATAAGCCTCCTCAATTAATAAAAAATTAAAAAAATATTGTAATTAATACCCCCTGTGATGTTTCACTTTATTTTTATACTTAGCATGCCCTGATGAAAATGTAATAAAAAGAAAAACTTTGAAAAATACACAGAAGAATAAATTTTTAAAGAAAAAAAAATGTTTGTTTTAAAACCCTGCGCTCTGAGTTGTTGACAAGTTTTATAAAAATGAAAATATTCAACAAATTTTAACTGGGCATTAGGGCAGAATTGCCAGCAACTGCTGAAATTGTCATTAACATACGCTGCCAATTTAGATGATGCATTTACATGAACTGGCTGTTTCAGCCCTGTCAATTATCTAATGAAAATACTGGGCCAATAAGAAGGCTTACAGGGTAAAAGCCCTTGCTGTAACAACTCAGAAAGCCAAAGTTTAATCCCCGGAACCACTGGTGGAAAGAATGAGCAGACTCCCAAAAGTACTCTATTTTCCCGGAGAGTCCGTTTTCTTCAATGATGTGGGCCCTGAGATCTATCCTTGTTCAAGTAGTTGTTCCCAGAACCATGCACACACAGGCAACACTAAATGGACTCAGTGGTAAAAGACAGAAGAGAGAAAAAGAGAGAGGAGGGAAAGAGTCAGAGAAAGAAAGAGAGAGCAGATGAAGTTAAGAGGAAGACTTGTTTGTGGTTGTGGGAATAAAGGAGAATTGAATGGAAAAAATGAAGGCAGATTCCATTATATCAGTGTTTCTCAACATGTGTGTCATGACCTCTTTAGGAGTGGAAAGACCCTTTGAAAGGGCTTGTCTAAGACTATCTGAAACACAGGCATGTACAATAACTTCATAATAGTAGAAATTTACAGTTATGAAGTAGCAACAAAAATAATTTTAAGGTTGGGGGTCACCACAACACAAAGAACTGTTCTAAAGAGCATTAGGAATGTTGAGAGCCTCTAAATGTTATGCTTGTATTAATATTAAATCAAAGTTTTTAAATTAACTCAAAACATGTTGAAGACCGTCTGCACCCAGTATATCAAATATTCTTTTTGATATGTTTCTTTTATTATTATTATTATTATTATTATTTACAATTTATTCACTTTGTATCCTGGCTGTAACCCGCTCCCTCATCTCCTCCCAGTTACATCACACCCTGCCTCCCTCTTTCGCATTTTAATAAGATTTAATTCATTATCAAAAAATAACCAAGCACATCCAGCTTATTAGTATGTGGATTTGCTTTAATCTTTAATAAATTATAAATCTATATGTATATGCAAAAATTGATTTTTACAATGAACTTCTTTATGATTCATTATCTTTAACAAGTGGGAAATTGTATGTATAATGAGAAATGCTTTAAAATTTTTCATTAGGGTTTTCTATCAGTAAATTTTCATGTATATTCATACCTATTTTTATATGCTCCTTTGCCTACAGTTGTGTAAATAGTTCTCAGAAGGAAATGGGGTTTAAAGAACAGAGATAGTGCAGGAAGGCTGAGACCATTTTCCCCAAACTGAGTTTCACACCTAAAATTCAGAGAGTGAGAGAGAGTGTTCACTACAAGGAGATGTCCTCTGGCCACACCACTGTATTTGTGCATTAACAACACTTCTCCACCAAAATAAGTAAGTAAATAAATAAATTATTTAATGAAAAATAATTAAAATGGATTCAAGAGGAAAATGTTTAAGGACCTCTGGCTCTAATGATATTCTAGTAAGTAAGACCTTAAAGGAAAAATGAAAAACATCATCTATGAAAGCAAAGTAACTCCATAATAACACACAGGAAGGGGTCTGAAATGATAAAATCAACCAAATGGGAATAAGAAGTTTTAAAAGCAACACATTCTGCAGCTGAGATACAAAACGAATAAATTTTAATTAATAAAAACTAAATTAATTAAAAAATCAGCTAAAAAAACAAAACATTCCTAATTAAGACAAAAAAAGAAAAGTGATTCCATTCACTGTAAGATACTGGCCAGGGGATTAAAGAAATGCACAGAAGGCAGGATGGCAGACATTATCTAATGCAGACGGCAAGAAGACAATCTATTTAAAAAGTTATGTGTGGCCTGCTCTTTGATCACCTCCCCCTCAGGGGGCTGCAGCCTTACCAGGCCACAGAGGAAGACAGCGCAGCCACTGCTGATGAGATCTGATCGGCTAGGATCAGATGGGGAGGAGGGCTGGGGGAGGGGCATGGCTGGAGAAGAGAGAGGAAGGGTGGGATTGGGAGGAGAAGGCAGAGGGAGGTACTGGTGGGATACAGAGTGAATAAACTGTAATTAATAAAAATAAAATTATAAAAAAAAAGAATGATACAGAGTCTGAGGTGTGGGGAAAGCTCCTGAACAAACAAACAAGCAAACAAGTTATGTGGCAACCTTTTGAAAATTATAAAAAAAATACTTCAATGTACTTGTAATTTCATTCAGGAAATGAGAGAAAAAGTAAGAAAACTATTTTTAAGAAATACGTACAAAACGCTTCAAATTTCATGAAAAAGAACAAATGTTGAATGGAACTCAAGCTGAATAAACAGGAATGAAAAGGGCTAAGCTTTTGCTTCCACAGAATCAAGATGTTGAATGCCAAAGATGAAAAACAAACAATGAAAACAGCAAGAGAAAAACTGCGAATTAAATATTGGAAGCAGGGATTCACTTAGCGGCCAACTAGCTGAAACAATGAAGTAACAAGGGAAGAATGTTGAGTAACATTTTCCATGTGCTGAAAGAGGCAACTGTAGCATTCACATTCCTAAATCTAGCGAAAATATCTTTCCAGAGTGAAGGCTTCTGCCTCTGGTTCTTCCAGCAAGTAGACAATCACCTGCCAGTCTCATATTTTTCTTAGTGAGACTATTGGTGGATCTTGTGGGAAGCTAAGGTCCTTCGCACTTTTCTGCTTCTCTGTGTTTATTTTGTCATATGAGCTATAACTTTACTTATCAATGAGATTAAAACAGATGTTCGTTTCAGTATTGTAACCATTTTCTTGAAGAGAAATTCTAGGAGAGACTTCTTGCAAACTCTTTATATTTAAACTCAAATTAGTCTTGTGCTACAATAAAAGAGTTAATAATCGTGGGAAAAGGAAAGGTTTTTAAAGTATTGATTAAAAAGGGATCCACCAAAGTGCCTGGCTAGGAGCCTTAAGAAGTGTACTGAGAAAGTATCTTGTATACAGCAGAGCTCTGTACATTGGACAGCAGGTTCATACACATGAAGCCAACAGATACTGTGAGCTGTTCATTCCTCCTTCTCCTCCCGCCTCTGTGTGTGTGTGTGTGTGTGTGTGTGTGTGTGTGTGTGTGTGTGTGTAGTATATTCACATGGGTATGAATGCCCATGTTTACAATGTGTGCATGCAAAGGGCTGACAAAGACTGGATGCATTTTTCTATCACATTGCTTTCTAACATGGTGTTGCGCTAATAGTCATCTAGTGTCAGTAATTTTACTGTGTCCAATACTGTGTGTAGTACTGGAGTAACATGGATGTGTGGCCATGCCTGGCCATTTCCATGGGTGTTGGGGATTTATGTTCGTTTAGTGACTATTCTTATCCAGTGAGCCATGTCTGCCAATTCAACCTTTTTTTTTTTCCTTTTATAACAGAAACTATGCTTTCCTTTCATTGTGTTTAAAACTGAATAAAAATATAACTCCTCTGCTACTCTGGTCGAAGTATGTTGTGCCATGTATAGATGCATACATAGTGTATGTGTCCTTTCACATTTCTTTGGCATTTGCCCTTAGAAGTCTTTATTTTAACGTTGCCATGGCTATGATGTGTGCTATAAAACGGTAAGGGACGAATTCCAGTATTCTCTGAACAAATCCCTCAATCCTTTACACAGAAGCCTTTTTCACACAGTGCACACTATTCTTAATAATGTCTTAGATATATCTAGATTAGAGCAAGTTCCTGATTTGTTCCTTTGACTTGCAGGAATATTGAAGGTATGATAGAAGTCCTCTTTCTATTAAAATTCATGCCTGTAATGTATTGCTAGTTTAGAGTCAGGCATATTAAAACTCCCATTGCTACATTGCTACACGAATTCTTTCATTAAGTAGATGCTGAAATATACCCTGGGATGAACTTATGTGGATAAGGACTGAAAAAGGTAAATCTAGACATCTGTGTGTAGGATGTAAAATATCAACTGAGACCTGAATAGCTTTGAGCAAGGAATCTGAAATTAGAAGTCCATTGGAGATGGCAACTTTCTCTAGTCTAGAGGGAAAATAGAAAGGAATCTGTGATCTCTAAAATAAAAGATAACTGGGATTGATTTAAAATGCACACTATTCAAAACAGACTCAGAGGCTATTTTATTTCTTTCGTAATCTTCTGAAAAAACTTACATGTCTTTTTATATGTTGTATGTCTCTCTTGTGCTTTTTCACAAGGTGAAAAGATAGTGCTGTAACTTGGATTTGACCTTGATGCGGGTAACATACTGTATACCTTTACAACTCCCACACTGGTTTAGTTAATCTTATTTGACAAAGCACACACAAAGACACACCTCAAGAAAGCAATTTTTAATTATTATTATTTATTACAATTTATTCACTTTGTATCTCAACTGTAGCCTACTCCCCATGGCTCTCCCCTAGTCCACTGAGAGGGAAAATCTCCTTCCCCTATTATCTGACCCTAATCTATCAGGTCTCATTAGGACTCTCTGGATCCTCTTCCTCTGTGGCCTAGGAAGGCCACCTTGCCAGAGGCAGGTGATCAAAGAGCAGACAGCCAAGTTTATGCCAAAGGAGGCCTTGTTCTCCTTACTAGGAAACCCACATGGAGACTGAGCTGCCCATGGGATACATCTGAGCAGGGGGTCTAAGTTCTCTCCATTCATGGTTCTTGGTTGAGTCATCAGTCTTTGCAGTCCCCACGGGCCCAGATTTCTTTTTGGCTCTGTTGGTCTCTTTGTAGAATGCCTGTCTTCTCTAGGTCTTTTAATCTCCCCATTCTTCCATAAGATTCCCTGCACTCTGCCCTAAGTTTGGCTATGAGTTGGAGCATACCCTGCTGGGTAGAGTCTTTCAGAGGCCTTCTGTGGTGGTCTCCTGCCCTGTTCCCTGTCTTCTCCAGCTACTGGTGTCTAGCCTGTTTGTCCTTTTGAATGAGGATTAAGCATCTTCCCTAGAGTCCTCCTTGTTGTTTAGCTTCCTTAGGACTGTAAATTTTAGTATGTTTTTCCTATATTATAAGGCTCTTTCTCAGAAAATTGGAAATAGTGCTTTCTCAAGATTCAGCTATACCACTCGTAGGCACATATCCAAATGATGCTCAACCATACAACAAGGACAATTGCTCAACTGTGTTCATAGCACAGATATTCCTCAACTGAGGCATGGATATAGAAATTGTGGTACATTTACACTATGGAATGCTATTCAGCAATTAAAAACAAGGAAATCATAAAATTTGCAGGCATATGGATGGAACTAGGAAAGATCATCCTGATTGAAGAACACAGAAACAGAAAGACTCACACGGTATATACTCACTTATAAGTGGATAGAAAAAGCAATTCTTAAATCTTCAAATAAATGTAGAAGTGTCTCGCCAACATGAAGGCTAGCACGTAATTTTGCATAGTATATACGACATCGAAAACAGCTTTACCAACAAAAGTAAATGAAATGTTAACTAAAATAAAAATTTTAATATTATAATTTATGGGAAAGACTAGAAAATCCGTTTTTTTTTTTGTGTGTCATAGTTCTTAAATTCATATCCTTATCTTAGCCAAGGCTTAGATATATTCTCCAAACAGTTATTGCCTTTTACTGAACATGTGGATTTTAGGGACTTGTTTGGTGGATGGATTGGAGAGATGGTTTTATAACAACTAATTTGATACGGTTATGTATTGTACGTTTTGCAGATAGTTTAGAAGTTGTTAAAAGTTAGCAGACAATGGCTTTCCTCTTTTGAATACTATAAAACCATTGTCTTTATACTCTGTTTTCTGGAAGTCTCTTACTTAGAACTTAGCTTTGCTATGTCCTAATCTTGTAAAATACACCAATTGAAATGATATCTATTTAATTAAATTATGTCATAGTTCCTTGTTTATTTTTGGTGTTAAAAGTTAAATTCCTGGGAATTGTTGAGTTTGTGAGTGCTTGCGCGCGTGCAGGCGTGTGTGTGTGTGTGTGTGTGTGTGTGTGTGTGTGTGTATGTGTGTGTACTTTACAATATTTATTTTGGTCCTTTTCAGAAAAGATTGATGAAAATTATAATTCAAGAGGCTTGATGATAGTTTATTGATATCAATTTTCTATTGTGCTTCAGCAATACTGCATAGAAATGAAACTAAAATAATAAAAGTATAAAATTCTTTGCAGATGCATTACTGAAGCTTACATGTAAGAACGGAGCAATCAATGACCACTTTCTTTAATAACCTCATTTTTCTCTTTTATATTCTACTGTGTGTCTCATTTCCTCTTATTTTTTGGCATTTATATCAGTTTTATTCAAGATCTGACCTCAATACTTTTGTTTTACCTTAATTTTTACAACATCAAGGTTTCTGAAACGATTCATAGTTATGATTAACACAAGAGGTTCTTCCAACCACATTTCTTTTGTTTACCTTCATACAAAGAGAAGCATAAAGGAGGCCTTAATATCAATAAGGCCTGCTATCCTGTAAACACACACTTTAAAAAGAAATATGTTCTTGGTCTAACAAAGGATAAAAACTGTATATTGAATATAGAGGGACAACAGAGAAATAGCACAAAGACAGGATGATAGGTTAAAAACAGCCAAGAGTACTTGGAAATGAAGCCATAGCAATGGATTACTTCATGGTACCTGGCATAGGATGTGGCAGAGAGAAATGGTTTCTTTATTGATGGATTGATTGATTAATTCATTCACTCATTTGAAAACCTTATTCATGAATTGATTCATAACATCTTAATTTTCATTAAAATATCTAAGTTCAATTGGTAAACGTAAAAAAAAAATATTATACCACCCTTTCTGCACTACCAGAACTATCATGTACTTTTGTAAAGGGGCTGCATTTTAGGCATGTTAGTTTTGCCTGCAATCTCTGAACTTGAGGCTGGAGGACCAGAAGTTCAAGATCACCCTTGTCTACATAGCAAGTTCAAGTCAGCCTGAGTTGCATGAGACCCTGTCAAAAGAAAACTAAGAAAGAGGAAAAATGAAATGAAATGAAATGAAGCTACTTGACTATCTAGGACAAACCTCAATACCCACAACATACAATTATCCTTTTGATAACATTCATGTATTTATAAATTCTTACTTTGTCATTATTTGAGATGGCTTAGGCCAAAACTGATTACTACAAATCAACTCTTCTTTTCAGATTTGTCACCTTCCTGTCATTCCTGTTAATAGTACTTTGTCAAAATTTCAAGTGTTTTGGGACATGTAGCTATGTGTCATTGGTATAGTTTCTAATTTATAGAACTTTTATATTAATGGGCTAGAAAGAATCTCTTACTGATTTTCTATTTATTGCTTATTTTGTCAGATATGGAACATTTATTTCCATGACTGACATTTCCCCACTCCATGTTTTCATACCTTTTATTTCAGAATTCATTACTTTAGTCTATTGATTAAGCAAATATCTTCCTTTATGAGCAATTCTAATCCTGTTTTATTTTTCCTAAAAGAGGAATAATGATACATTCAGCTCTAACGTGCTCAATGTCAGGTTTGTCATTGTCTCATTTTGTATTTCTGTTTTTCCAGTTTCTTTGGTAGATTTACTTTATTTTTATTTGTATGAATGTTTTACCGGTATGTTTGTGTATTGCATGTACGCCTGGTGCTCTCAGAGGTCAGAAGAGGGCATCAGATTTCCTGCAACTGAAGTTACTGACAGTTGTGAGCTGCCATATGTGTGCTAAAGACCTAATTCAGTTCATCTGCAAGAGCAACAAGTGTTCTTAACCTCTGAGACACCATTCTAGTGAGGTGTGTTTTATTTCCCTGGATATTTTTTTTACTTTATATTTCTTTATTTTATTTTATTTTATTTTATTTTATTTATTACACTTTATTCACTTCGTATCTTCCCATAGGCCCCTCCCTTCTCCCCTCCCGATCCCACGCTCCCTTTCTCTTCTTCACACATGCCCCTCCCCAAGTCCACTGATAGGAGAGGTCCTCCTTTCCTTCCTTCTGATCTTAGTCTATCAGATCACATCAGGAGTGGCTGCATTGTTATCTTCTGTGGCCTGGTAAGGCTGCTCCCCCCTCAGGGGTGGTGATCAAAGAGCAGGCTAATCAGTTTATGTCAGAGGCAGTCTCTGTTCCCATTAGTATGTAACCCACTTGGACACTAAACTTCCATGGGCTACTTCTGTGCAGGGCTTCAAGGCTATCTTCATGCATGGTGCTTGGTTGGAGTATGAGTCTCTGGGAAGCCCCCTGTGTTTAAATTTTCTGGTTCTGTTGCTCTCCTTGTGGGGTTCCTATCCTCTCCAGATCTTATTATTTCATACTTCTTACATAAGATTCCATGCACTCTGCCCAACAGTTGGCCATAAGTCTCAGTGTCTGCTTTGATAGTCTGCAAGGCAGAGCCTTTCAGAGGCCCTCTGTGGCAGGTTCCTAGGTTGTTTCCTGTTTTCTTCTCCTTCTGATGTCCATCCTCTTTGCCTTTCAGAATGGGGATTGAACATTTTAGTCAGGGTCCTCTCTCTTGATTAGTTTCTTTAGATGTACAGACTTTAGTAGGTTTATCTTATGTTACATGTCTACATGAGTGAGTATATACTGTGTGTGTCTTTCTGCTCTGGGACAGCTCACTCAAGATGACCCTTTCCAGGTCCCACCATTTACCTGCAGATTTCATGATTTCCTTATTTTTCATTGCTGAGTAATATTCCATTGTGTAGATATACCACAATTTCTGCATCAATTCTTTAGTTGAGAGGCATCTGGGCTGTTTCCAGCTTCTGGATATTAGAAATAAAACTACTACAAACATGGTTGAGCAAATATCTTTATTGTGTACTTGAGCCTCTTTTGTATATATGCTTAGGAGTGTTATGGCTGGATCTTGAGGAAGTGCTATTCCTAGTTGCTTTCCAGAATGGTTGTATAAGTTTACATTCCCACCAGCAGTGGAGTAGGGTTTCCCTTTCTCCACAACCTCTCCAGCATGTGTTGTCACTTGAGTTTTTCATCTTGGCATTCTGATGGGTGTAAGGTGAAATCTCAGGGTCGTTTTGATTTGCATTTCCCTAATGGCTAATGAGGTTGAGCATTTCTTTAAGTGTTTCTCTGCCATTTGATGTTCCTCTTTCGAGAATTCTCTGTTTAGCTCTGTTCCCCATTTTTTAAGTGGATTACTTGGTTTGTTGCTTTTCTGCTTCTTTAGTTCTTTATATATACTGGATATTAGCCCTCTGTCAGATAAAGGGTTGGTGAAGATTCTTTCCCAATCTGTAGGCAGTCGCTTTGTTTTGATGACAGTGTCTTTTGCTTTACAGAAGCTTTTCAGTTTCATGAGGTCCCATTTATTGATTGTTGCTCTTAGAGCCTGTGCTGTTGGTGTTCCGTTCAGGAAGTTGTCTCCTGTGCCAATGAGTTCTAGGCTGTTTCCCACTTTTTTTCCAACTGATTTAGAGTATCTGGTTTTATGTTGAGTTCCTTGATCCACTTGGACTTTAGTTTTGTGCAGGGTGATAAATATGGATCTATTTTCATTTTTCTGCATGTAGACATCCAGTTGGTCCAGCACCATTTGTTGAAGATGCTGTCTTTTTTCCATTGAATGGATTTGGCTTCTTTGTCAAATATTGAGTATTCATAGGTGTGTGGGTTTATTTCTGGGTCTTCTATGCGATTCCATTGATCCTCCTTTCTGTTTCTATGCCAATACCATGCAGTTTTTATTACTGTTGCCCTGTAGTACAGCTTGAGATCCTTAAGATCCTAAGGTCTCTAGATCCTTAAGATCTGGAGATACCTCCAGATGATCTGTTGTTGTACAGGATTGTTTTGGAGATTCTGGGTTTTTTGTTTCTCCATATGAAGCTGATAATCTTTTTTTCAAGGTCTGTAAAGAATTGAGTTGGTATTTTGATGGGAATTGCATTGAATCTGTAGATTGCTTTTGGCAGGATGGCCATTTTCACAATGTTAATCCTACCAATCCATGAGCACAGGAGATCTTTCCATCTTCTGAGATCTTCTTCAATTTCTTTCTTCAAAGACTTGAAGTTTTTCTCAAACAGGTCTTTCACTTGCTTGGTTAGAGTCACACCAAGGTACTTTATGTTATTAGTGGCTATTGTGAAGGGTGTTGTTTCCCTAATTTCTTTCTCAGCCTTTTTGTCTTTGGTATACAAGAGGGCTTCTGATTTTTTTTGAGTTGATTTTGTATCCTGCCACTTTGCTGAAGGTGTTAATCAGCTGAAGAAGTTCTCTGGTTGAATCTTTGGGGTCGCTCATGTATACTATCATATCATCTGCAAATAGTGACACTTTGACCTCTTCCTTTCCGATTTGTATCCCCTTGATCTCCTTTAGTTGTCTTATTGCTCTGGCTAGGACTTCAAGTACAATGTTAAAGAGATATGGAGAGAGTGGGCAGCCTTGTCTTGTCCCTGATTTCAGTGGGATTGCTTTAAGTTTCTCTCCATTGAGTTTGATGTTGGCTATAGGCTTGCTGTATATTGCCTTTACTATCTTTAGGTATGTGCCTTGTATCCCTGATCTCTCCAAGACTTTAAACATAAATGGGTGTTGGACTTTGTCAAATGCTTTTTCAGCATCTAAGGAGATGATCATGTGGTTTTTCTCCTTCATTTTGTTTATGTGGTGGATTACATTGATGGATTTCCGTATGTTGAACCACCCTTGCATTCCTGGGATGAAGCCTACTTGGTCATGGTGGATGATATCTTTGATGTGTTCTTGGATTCGGTTTGCAAGTATTTTATTGAGTATTTTTGCATCAATGTTCATAAGAGAGATAGGTCTGAAGTTCTCTTTTTTTGTTGGATCTTTGTGTGGTTTAGGTATCAAAGTGACTATGGCTTCATAGAATGAGTTTGGTAGTGTTCCTTCTATTTCTATTTTGTGGAATAGTTTGAGGAGAATTGGTGTTAGTACTTCTTTGAAGGTCTTGTAGAATTCTGCGCTGAAGCCATCTGGTCCAGGGCTTTTTTTGGAGGAGAGACTGTTAATGACTGCTTCAATTTCCTTGGGAGATATAGGGCTATTCAGTCTTTCTAGCTGATCTTGACTTAATTTTGGTAGATGGAATCTGTCAAGAAAGTTATCCATTTCATTTAGATTTTCAAATTTTGTGCCATAAAGGCTTTTGTAGTATGACCTAATAATCGTTTGGATTTCCTCAGTGTCTGTAGTTATGTCCCCATTTTCCTTTCTGATTTTGCTGATTTGTATGGTTTCTCTCTGCTTTTCAGTTAGTTTGGCTAAGGGTTTGTCTATCTTGTTGATTTTCTCAAAGAACCAGGTTTTTGTTTCATTGATTCTTTGGATATTTTTATTTGTTTCTAATTGATTGATTTCAGCCCTGAGTTTGATTATTTCCAGCCTTCTGCTCCTCTTGGGTGTATCTGCTTCTTTTTTTTCTAGGTTTTTCAGTTGGGCCATTAAGTTGTTTGTATGTGATGTTACGAATTTCTTCTTGTAGGCACTTAGTGCTATAAATTTTCCTCTGAGCACTGCTTTCAATGTGTCCCACAAATTTGGGTATGTTGCGCCTTCATTTTCATTGAATTCTAGAAAGTCTTTAATTTCTTTCTTTATTTCTTCCTTGACCCAGCTGTCATTGAGTAGTAAGTTGTTCAGTTTCCATGTGCGTGTCGGCTTTTTGTTGTTTCTGTTGTTGTTGATGTCCAGCTTTAGTCCATGGTGGTCAGATAGTATACAAGGGATTATTTCAA
This sequence comes from Psammomys obesus, assembly GCF_907164565.1. NCBI lineage: Eukaryota > Metazoa > Chordata > Mammalia > Rodentia > Muridae > Psammomys > Psammomys obesus. Next base: position 37,826,758 of record NW_026596073.1, on the reverse strand, counting down.
TCCTTTTGTATCTGTTGAGGCTTGCTTTGTGACCAACTATATGGTCTATTTTGGAGAAGGTTCCATGTGGTGCTGAAAAGAAGGTGTACTCTTTTGAGTTTGGGTGAAAAGATCTGTAGACGTCTATTAGGTCCATTTGATTTAGGGATTCTGTGAGTGCTTTTATTTCCCTATTTGGTGTCTGTCTGGTTGATCTGTCCCTTGATGAGAGTGGGGTGTTGAAGTCTCCCACTATTAAGGTATTAGGATCAATGTATGATTTAAGCTTTAATATTGTTTCATTTACGAATGTAGGTGCTCTTGTATTTGGGGCATAGATATTCAAAATTGTGATGTCCTCTTGTTGGATTTTTCCTTTGATGAGAATATAGTGGCCCTCCTTATCTTTTTTGATTAACTTCGGATGAAAGTCTATTTTATTAGATATTAGGATGGCTACTCCCGCTTGTTTTCTGGAACCATTTGCTTGAAAGACATTTTTCCAGCCCTTTACTCTGAGGTAGTGTTTATCTTTGTTGCTTAGGTGTGTTTCTTGGATGCAACAGAATGTTGGGTCTTGTTTCCGTAACCATTCTGTTAGCCTGTGTCTTTTTATTGTTGAGTTGAGTCCATTAATATTGATAGATAATATTGACCAATGCATGTTAGTTCCTTTTGTAATGGAGTCGATGATCTTACCTTGTTTCATTGCTTGTTTTCTTTTCATTTTTGTTGGGATATTATCTGTATGCCCTATTTTCTTGGGTGAATTCGTTTTCGTTGGATTGGAGTTTTCCTTCTAGTATCTTCTGTAGGGTTGGTTTGCTGTATAGATATTGCGTAAATTTAGTTTTGTCATGGAATATTTTGTTTTCTCCATCTATGTTGATTGAAAGCTTTGCAGGGTATAGTAGTCTGGGTTGACATTTGTGATCTCTTAGAGTCTCCATGATGCTTGCCCAGGCCCTTCTGGCTTTCATAGTTTCTGATGAGAAGTCTGGTGTGATTCTAATAGGTCTACCTTCATATGTTACTTGGCCTTTTTCCCTTGCTGCTTTTAATATCTTTTCTTTGTTCTGTAGATTTAGTGTTTTGACTATGATGTGACGTGATGTGTTTCTTTTCTGGTCTAGTCTATTTGGTATTCTGTAAGCCTCTTGTATATTTATGGACATCTCTTTCTTTAAGTTGGGAAAATTTTCTTCTATGATTTTCTTGAAAATATTTTCTGGACCTTGGAGCCTGGAGTCTTCTTTTTCATCAATTCCTATTATTCTTAGATTTTGTCTTTTCATAGCATCCTTGATTTCTTGGATATTTTGTGATTGGAATTTTTCTGATTTTACTTTTTCTTTGAGAGAAGTATCAATTTCTGCAAGTGTGTCTTCAGCTCCAGAGATTCTCTCTTCCATCTCTTGTATTCTGTTGGTGATGCTTACTTTTGTGGTTCCTGATCTTTTCTCCAAGTTCTCCAGCTCAAGAGTTTTCTCATTTTGTGTTTTCTTTATTGATTCTAATTCTGTTTTCATGCCTTGCACCATTTCTTCCATGTGTTTGAATTTGGATTCCTGTCTCTCTACGATGGACTCTATTTCTTTGTTCATTTCCTTTTTGTATGCCACTAATTTTTTTCTCTACTTGTGCCTCTATTTGTTTGGCTATGTTTGCCTGCATTTCTTTAAGGGTTTTGTCTATTTCTTCTTTCTTTATCTCCAATTGACTGGCCAACTCTTTGAAAGATTTGTTCATTTCCTCCTTATGAGCCTCAAATAATTGAGCAAGCATGGCTTTAAGGTCATTTTCCTGTGCTTCTGATGAATTGGAGTATCCATCGATTTTGGGGTTTGCTGGTGAAGTCATGATGTCCTGATTTATGTTGGAAGTGTTCTTTCGCCTACCCCTGGCCATTGGCTTATCTGAGACCTTCCCTGTTTGTTTTTGGATTCTGCCGATCAGACTGGTACTGTCTCTCTCTCGAGTCTGGAGAATTCTTCAGGAAGTTGAGAGAGGTCCCGTGTCCTTAGCGTATTCTGAGGACTAGCTGTACTTACAGGCAGGTCACTTGGCAGAGATCGGGGTATCTGGGCACTCTGCTCTCTGGTTTGGCCCTGCTTCTTTGATGTGCTCTGCCAGTTCTGTGCTGTTGTCATTGCCAGGTTATGAGGTCTTGCTGCAGCTGGAGATTTCAGGGTGGTCACGTCAGTGGGAATTGGGGTAACCAGCCTTTCTGTTCTCTGGTTTGGCCCTGGTTAGTCTTAAACTGGAGGGCTGATGTGCCCCGCCAGCTCAGTGCTGCTCCGCCGCCAGGTTAGAAAGTCCCGCTGTAACTGGAGACTGGGTTGCTAGTCCAGATGCTTTCTGGGAAGTCCTGGGGTCTCTTCACTGTGCTCTCCAAGCTTCGGAGGCCCAGCGCCTGGTGTGTCTAGCTTGTATGGCGTTTCTGTCTGGTTTTGGTGAGTATATAGCATATTCTCTGTCACTGTGGGATTGGGCGGGCCGTACCGTCAGTGATGGCGCTCCTGCGGAGCTAGTATGGCGTCTAGCAGACTCGGGCCCTGGGAGGATGGTGCAGCTGCCGTGCGAATCTCAATGTCTATCTTTGTGACTTAGGTGTGTTTCTTGTATGCAACAGATTGCTGGGTTTTATTTACGCATCCATTCTGTTAGTCTGTGTCTTTTTATTGGAGAATTGAGTCCATTGATGTTGAGAGAAATTAATGACCAGTGGCTGTTAGATCCTTTGATTTTGATCTTGGCTGTGGTCATAAGGTTGCTTGCTTTTTGTTTTACTGTAGTGAGGTTAATTGTTTCCTGTGTTTTCTTGAAAGTAGCTTGTTTTCTTGGGTTGTATTTTCCCTTCTAGTGTCTTCGGTAACACTGGATTTGTGTGTAGGTATTGTTGAAATTTGTCTTTGTCATTGAATGTCTTGTTTTTTCCATCTATGAGGACTGAGATTTTTGTGGGGTATAGTAGCCTGGGCTGACATCTATGTTCTCTTAGGGTCTGCATGATATCCGTCCAGGCCCTTCTGGCTTTCATAGTTTCTGTTGAAAAGTCAGGTGTGATTCTAATGGGCTTGTCATTATACGTTACTTGGCCTTTTTCCCTTGCAGCTTTTAGTATTTTTTCTTTGTTCTGTATACTTACTGTTTTGATTATTATGTGGCAGGAGGATGTTCTTTTCTGGTCTAATTTATTGGGTGTTTTGTTTGCCTCTTGTATTCTTATTGGCCTCTCCTTTAAGTTGGGAAAATTTTCTTCAATGATTTTGTTGAAAATATTTTCTGGGCCTTGCGGCAGGGAATCTTCTTTTTCCTCTATTCCTATTATTCTTAGTTTTTATCTTTTTAAGTTGTCTTGAATTTCTTGGATGGTCTGTGTCAGCGATTTTTTAGATTTAACATTTTATTGAACAGATGCATCTATTTCTTCCATTCTATCTTCTACACCTGAGATTCTTTCTTCCATCTCTTGTAGTCTATTGGTTATGCTTACCTCTATAGTTCCTGTTTTTCTTCCCTAAGTTGTTTCTCTCCACAATTTCCTCCATTTGTGTTTTCTTTAATTTTTCCAATTCTATCTTCAGATCTTGAGCCGTTTTGTTGATTTCCTTCACCTGTCTGACTGTATTTTCATGTTTTTCCTTCAATTCCTTCAGGTGTTTGTTTGAACAATCCTCTGTTTCTTTTCTTTCTTTCAATGATTTAAGCATTTCTTCTCTAAGGGCCACAAACTGTTTGGATGCAACTACCTGTATTTCTTTACAGATGGCCATAATCTGTTTGTTTTTATCTTCCTCTATTTCTTTACGCATTTTATTTGTTTCCTCTGTTATTCTCTTCATTAGGTCATCGTCTTGAATTTCAATTATGCTTGAGTGTTTAGGGCTACTAGCCCCTGGAACTGGGTTCTGGGGATGCTATATTGCTTTGTCTTTTGTTGGTTGAGCTTTTAAGCTGGCCTCTACCCACTGGGATATCTTAGGTGTTTGGAGTTAGTTTCTGGTGGTTCCTGGAATCCTGTGGTGGAGAGAATCCCCCTGGCAGGAAGACAGTTTTTCCTGAAGGAAGCCTTCTCAGCTTTTTGGTATGGTCACTGGATGGCTGGTGTTTTTCAGTAGTTGCCGCTGCTCACCTCAGGCATAGAGGCCTGAGTGGTAAATGTGGTCCTTGTTAGTCGAGAGGGCTCTCCTTTCACTGGGAGAAGTCCTGAAGACAGCTGCCCTGCTTCTGGGTTTCTTTTTTTTTAACTTTTTATTAATTGCACTCTATTAATTTTGTATCCCACCATAAGCCCCTCCCACCTCCCCTCCCGACCCTACCCTACCTCCCCTTTCTGCATGCATGCCCTTCCCCAAGTCCACTGATAGGGGAGGTTCTCCTCTTGCTGTAAATTTAGTGATCTCTTGCTGTAACCTGTGTGTCCTGTGGTTTGTTTACTTTTGTTAGGGATAATTGGTTGCCCCTTAGAGCAGTATCTGGAGGTTGATCTTGGGGATTCCGGGCTTTTGTAGGTCTGAGGTTGGGGCTCTGTGCCCCAGTACTCAAGTGGTAATCTGTGATGGGTGGGTACCATTTTCCTGATAACAACAGGCTATCTGGTGCACAGTAGGTCCCTGGGTTTTTCCGGTCTGTGGGATTTTTCCAGGAATATACTGGGTGTCCTAAGTCTGTCCCCTTTGCTTCATTCCCTGTGAGGATTTCTCCCGACAGTGACTCCCAGTCTCTGGTGTCCTCTGGTGTCCTGTACAGCTCAGTCTGTACAGGAGAGCTGCCCAAGCAGTAACTGACTGTTATCATGGCTGGAGCCCAGTTCAGTGATGGTGGCTCATACCCGCAGTTCAGACTTTTTCCAGGGAAAGACTGAGTGACCCAAGTCAGTACCCTTTCCTTCCTTCCCTGTGGGGTTTTCTCACAATTGGGACTCCCAGTCTCTGGTGTCTTTTGTGTCCACCAACCAGCCTGGGAAGGTGATCAGGACATGCAGGCGTGTGGCTCTGGTCTGGCGACCTAGTGCCTGCGTGACCCTGGATCTCTTCCGGGTTCTGGCTGGGTGACCGGAGAGTGGACCTGACTGGGTTCCCAAGCCATGGGGGTTTCCTCTCACCTGGGAAACACGATCACTGTTGTTTTAGGGCCCAGGGTTCAGTCTCTTGGTCTCTGTACAGAAAATGTTGTCCTGCTCCTCAGAGGCAGTGTTCTCCTGGCACTGCCATCTTGTCCCTCCCCTACTTTATATTTCTTAAAGTGTTGTATTAAGAAAATAAAAGCAATTTCTAGGAGTTGGCATTGATTCTGTTTCTTTGAAATCTTTGTGATTCTACTCTAGTTTGTGCTATTTACTAATTGTTGGAAGACAATTCTCCCAAGAGTTCATGCTGAACTTTTTTGTCAGATATTTGTAAGGAGTATAAATTCAAGATATTTTTGTTTTAAGAGTAATAGAAGATACAGATATTCCTTCCAGTGATTGTGCTCACATTTTGTCACAACATTCTGTAAAGAAGAGGTCTCAAAGTCAACTTACAGAATGTTTGCAATCATCTCACAGGGACATCAAGTATTAGTAGAATTAGAATTCCTAGGCTGTAAGGTAGACACTTGCACATCCATCTGCATCCTGCCCACACTTCCCTCTTGGGATACAAAGAGAAGTGACCTGAAAGATAACCTTGTCTGACCAGTGGTGCCATTATGCTAACAGTGTTTCTCAGTCAAGATTCTTTCTGTGTCTCCCTAGAATGTCTAAACCGCTGCTCCACTGTGCCAAGGTTTAAAATTGGAATAAGATGCAATATTCTTCACAGTTCTCAACAACAATGCTCTATTTTTTTCTTTCACCAACCTTTATGTTTCTCAAATTTTTTTGTTTATTTTGCCATGTCATAGCTATTTTGTCTAACATCTATTCTATGCAGAGGGAAAGCTTATTGTCTTTTAACCTTTCAATTCTTTTCATTTACCACTTTTTATTTATCAGTGCATATAGTATTTTATAATAAAATAATCTAAATCTGGAGGTTTCTCAGAAAAGTGAGAACAGCTCTATTTCAAGACTGAGGTTTTAAGATCAGCAGTTAATACATGGAACCTCATGAAACTGATAAGCGTCCGTAAAGCAAGACATTGGCAACAAAACAAATCTACAGATTTTGAAAAGATCTTTACCAATCCTACATCCAACAGAGAGCTAATATCCAAAATATATAAAGAACTCAAGAAAATGAAACACTAACAAACCAAACAATCCAGGCCTCATGGGAAGAAGATGTGCTTGGTCGTGATGTGATGTGATGTGATGTGACAGGGCAAGAGAAGGGGAGTTAGGGAGGAAAAAGAGGGTGGGACTGGGAAGAAATGTAGGGGGAGGCTTCAATAAGGATGTAAAGTGAACAAATAAATAAATTGGAAAAATAAAATTTCAAAAACTTTAAAAGTTTTAAAAATTATAAAAAGGACAGCAAAAGAATCCTGTACAATAAAAGAACTTCCAAAGGTACCACCATCACTGAGTTCAAGATCTACTGCGGAGATATATTAATAAAAACTGCATGGTATTTTCACAAAAATGGAGAGGTTGATCAACAGAATGTAATTGAAGACCCAAATGTAAATCTACATAGATACAGACACCTATTTTTGGATAGAGAAGCCAAAATTATACAATGGTAAAAAGAAAGTATCTTCAACAAATGGTGCTGGTCTAACTGATATCAGATGTAAAAAATGCAAATAATTCCATATCTATAACCCCAAACCAAACTCCAGTCCAAGTGGATCTAAGCCGTCAACATAAAACCAGACACAGCAAACCTGAAAAAAAGAGAAAGAGGAAAATAGCCTTGAACACATCAAGTCAGGAAACAACTTCCTTAACAGAACACTAACAGCTCAGATTTTAAGATCAACAATAAATGGGACCTCATGAAACTTAAAATTCTGCAAAGTAAAAGACACAGTCAATAGTAAATAAAAAAGCAGAGTAAAAAAATGGAAAAAGATTTTCACCCACTCCACATCTTTCAGAGAGCTAATTTTCAGAACATATAGGAACCCCCAAAACTAGGTTCACTAACTAAATGTTCCAATTAAAAAATGGGGTACGGATCTAAACAGAATTCTCAACAGAAGACTCTCAAGTGGCTGAGAAGTACTTGAACAAATATTCAGCATCTTTAGCCATCAGGGAAATGCAAATCAAAATTACTCCAAGGTTCCATCTTACACCTGTCAGAGTGGATAAGATCAAAATTACAGGTGACAACTCATGGAGGAAGATATGCAGCAAGAGGAATCCTCCTCCATTGCTGGCAGTAGATCAGATTTGTACAACCACTTTCAAAATCAATCTGGAGGTTTCTCAGAAAATTGGGGACAGTTCTGTCTTAAGACCCAGCTATACCACTCCTGAGCATATACCAAAATATGTTCCATCATACCACAAGGACACTTGCTCAACTATATTCATAGCCAGAAACTGGAAACAACCTGGGTGTCCCTCAACGGAAGAAAATATGAAGAGAATATGGTACATTTACAAAACGAAGCATTACTAAACTGCTAAAACAGTGACATCATAAAATTTGCAGGAAACTGATGGGACTAGAAAAGATCATGCTTAGTGAGGTAACCAGAAGCAGACAGTCATGCCTGGTATGTACTCACTTATAATTGGATATTAGTTATAGGATACAGGAAAACTGTGCTACAATCCACAGACCACAAGAGGCTAAGTAACAAAGAGTGATGAGGATGGGTGTTGCATCACCTTGGGAAGGAGATATTTCATAGATATTACAGGTGGATTGTGGGCATATGGGGACAGAAACAGGAGGGATTAACTTGGGAGATAATGGAGGAAGACAGTACTAGAAGAAACAACTGGGATTTGGGGCCAATTCAGGGGCAAAGTTGAAATCTAGTGCAACGGAAACTCCCAGGAATCTATTAGGGTGTCCCTAATTATCTTAGTAATGGGGTACTCAGAGCATGAGTTACATCTACTACAACCAAGCAAGACTTCCAGTGGTGGAACTGGGACACCAACCTGGCCTCAGAAATCTGACCGAAGATATTTCCTGTCTGCAGGATGTGCACTGGGTTAAAGGTGGTGCAGAAATTGAGAGTGGCTAACGAATGACTGGTCCACTTTAAGACCTGTGCCATAAGGAGGAGCCCCACCCTGACATTGCCTGCAGGACCAGAAACAAGAGGCCAAATGGCCCAGAGACCTAGGATAAAACCAAACCAGAAGGCAAAAAAAAAGAAGAAAAAGAGAGAGAGAGAGAAAGAAAGAAAGAAAGAAAGAAAGAAGAAAGAAAGAAAGAAAGAAAGAAAGAAAGAAAGAAAGAAAGAAAGAAAGAAAGAAAGAAAAAGAGAGAGAGAGAAAGTTAATGAAATGATGCTCATAGATTGGTACCTAACCCAACTGTTATCAGAGAAGTTTCATCCAGAAACTGATGGAAACAGATGCAGAGACACACAGCTGAACATTTGGTAGAGTTCTAGGAATCTTGCTGAAGAGGGGGTACGAAGGATTGTAGGAGCTATTGGGGTCACCGACACCACAAGATAACCCACCATATTAACAAAATGTGGACATATATGGGCTCACTGATACAGAAAGGTCAATTGAGGGTCTAACTGAGGCCCTCTGTATGTGTTATATTCCTGTTTACCTTGGTGTTTTTGTGGGACTCCTAACAAACAAAGGGAAAGCAGGCACTGTTTCTGATGCTTTTTACTTTTGGGACTTTTGTCCTTCTACTGGGTTGCCTTGCCCAGTCGTAACATGAATGGAGGTGTCTAATTTTACTGCAACTTGGATTTCCATGTTCTGTTAATATCTCTGGGAGGCCTGCACTTTCCTGAAGGAAAATGAAAGAAGAGTGATCAAGGAGAGAGAAGGTGTGGGGGGTGATGGAGGAGGTGGAAGTTAGCGGGAGGGAAGACGGAAAACTGCATTGGGATAAGATATATGAAAGAGTAAACTAATTGGGAATGTTAAACGTAAGTATTAATCTTATGATAATTTTATAATTAATCAAAATGTAAGTAAAAACTAAACATTAAATTTTTTGAGCAGCAATAGAGTATCATTTTATTTATTTATTTATCTATCTATTTATTTATTTATTTATTTATATTATGAGTTTCTTTTTTTCTTTTTTTTTTTTTTATTGTTAGTTACATTTTATTGACTCTGTATCCCAGCTGTATCCCTCGGATGCAGCCCTTGGTAGCTCAGTAACCAATTGGTTTCCCACAGTAAGGGGAACAGGGACTATTTTTGAAAGGAACACAATGGCAGGCTCTTTAACCTCCCCACCCCTGCAAGGGAGGAGCAGTCTTGCTAGGCCGCAGAGGAGGACTTTGCAGCCAGTCATGAAGATACTTGATAAAACAGGGTCAGATGAAAGGGGAGAAGGTTCTCCCCAATCAGTGGACTTGGAGTATCATTTAGTAATCCAATAATTACTTGTTAATGCAAGGCTTTCTTTATCTGATGTATTATCTGAATCCTGTTTGTCAGAATAAAGGAAACACAGGAGGGTAGAAATTGATCCTCGGTGGAATGCAGATGGTATGATTATGGTATAATTTAGTGTCTTTTAATAAATCCATGAAAATTAACAAGAAGACTTGTGCATCTGGTCATTTTATACATTGGCAAAGATAATAAAATACAGATTGTACCTCATAAGAAAGTGTATTTTAAAAAAGCAGTACTGCATAATTGAATTCAACTCCACTTCCTTCAATTATATCAGTTCTGTAAGCATGAAAAGAAATCAATGTTTGTAATTTATACAGTTAATTTATTAGGGTCACTGTCAAAAAAGAAAACCGGCAAGGCTTACGTCCATTGCATTTGTTCATTTCTATGACAGAAAAAATGTGATTGCTACTCATATCCTGGTGTGCCTGCTTGGGGCATGCATTTGCTATTTCACTCTACTGGAGAATGAGGCGTCATTCATCATAACAAAAGGTGGAGCTGGAGTCGAGAGATTCCCAAATAAATCCCGAACGGCACTCAATTACTCATTACTTTCACAGCTTGTCCATACATCTGCTGTTAAGTGAATGTTTATACACTTACCCTCCCTCAAGGCCAACCAGGAACTTTATAAAACATGGAGACATAGCCTCGTGACACAGCCCTGTTGCAAAATATGTCTTCAATGGCAGTTAATCAAAGGATGCCATGAGCTCAACAAAATTTCTCCAAATGGTGCGATGCCGTTGAACATCCATTGTGATTGTTTCTGCCATAAATCTCCCCACTGCCTTTACTCACCAAACATAATAAATTCAATAAATTCAACTCACACTGAGGGAAATACATCCTGGCCAGAACATTTTATGATGGCCTTTGAGGATTGCCTATTAAATAACTCTTAGTCAACCTCATTTTTATTAAATATCGCATTCACTAATGGGGTATCATGTTTCCATACACTTAATGAGAAGCATATCATTGCATAAACATCAACCACTCAATATCAGAAACACTGGAAGTCATAGCCCAAAAGCACCGGTGAAAGAAGCAAAGCATATGCAAACAACCTCTTTCAATTTAAAGGGCAATTATGGTAGTTCTTCACAAAGTGAAACTGGATCCCTTTTTAGGGCACAAAAGCACAACTTATTAATAACATTATAAATATAATTGGGGTTATATTATACCTCATTAGGCTATATAATATACATTTATTTAATTGATAATTAAAAAGTCATTATAGTATAATTTTAAATTTTTTCAAACAATATCATTTAATTTATTTATCTATTATGACTGTGTATTCATTGTACATGGTATTAGGTTTCAATATCATAAATGTATCAGGTTCTTCTGTTTTATTCTAATAACACTAAAATAAAGAACTCAATTTTAAGGAAGATATGACTTATTTTTCTACTTAAGCTGGCACAATAAAATTGAGTTGGACATGTGCAAGAATTATGCATGGGAAAATCATATTAGTAATCCCAAATGTGAAATTCATGGTCATCTTGCTTAAAGTAAATGAAAAGAATTAAGATATTACTGGGATGGCAATTTTGATACTATCTACAGTACAACCTATAGTGGGACATAGTTTATAGCTGGCAAAAGCCATCATGAAAGAACAATTACATGGTGTTTGTAAAAGACGAGTCACAAGAAACTAACAATCAGGCACTCTGATTTTCTGGTCATACTTGATTTTTTATTCATTTATTTTCTTTTCAGAAGCATCTGAAAGTATAACAGTTTCTATCTAGAAATAAGAGCCTTTGATTTTTTTTTGGTATATGTGCTGAGTCTTCACTCTTCTGTACAGCTTAGAGGAACAGAGAAAGCTTGCATAATTTGCAAGATGAAAGAAATTAGTACATTAGAGCACCTGAAATTGGTACTGACAAAATTTGATTTTTTGAGTAATGCTAACCTAAATGTCCATACAAAACTCCTGTCTCTTCTTTTGCTACTCTATTTATAGGCTTGCTGCTCTCAAATTTACTTTTAAAACAATTTTAATCCAAGTTACAATGGTTATTATCCAGGGTTACATGTATATATTCTAAAAAAATATTGAAGTTCAATGAATTCAATGTAGACTTACCTATTTTATATCTTCATGGACACACTCTCGAATGGCATAAATGATATTTGATTATTATATAAGATTTTGATGGAAAATTTGTTTATATAATTCATTTCAAAAACATTGGAGGAAAATCCAGTATAATGTAGTAGTTTAACAAATACCTAGCAATAATAGAGAAATTATGTTTTCAGTTACATGCATGTAATCACAGAGACAAATACTTGAAGAAGTAACCAGAAATAGGTACAACAAAATTTTTTCATTAATATAATATACTACTATTTCAAATTATTATATAATTATTCTGAGAAAAAAATATATGATCTAATGATAAATGTTATACCTTTGAGATATGTTTTGAAAGTTAATATTTCCATCTTATTTTCTTGATAGTTACATCATCACTGTGAGCACACACACATACACACACACACACAAACATGCATCATCCATCCATCCAAATGTGTATATGTTCCAGATGAAGTAAGCACACATCACAGTGTTTTACTCTTTGACAGAAAATCGGAGTGATAGATGACAGAAATGACATAAATAGTAGTAGGACATAATAGTGGAATGACATAAATAGTAGCTATTAGTAAGTTATACTGAAGGCAGTCATATCACTAAGGTCTTTAGCCTGGAGAAATAGTATAAGCACAACTGATAGATGTCCAGTCTTAATATTTCTCCATGCACTGTGCTGTAACATGAGAAACCAGCAAGTTACACCTAATCTTTCACGGCCTAGTGAAATTGAATATTGCTCTTGCAGAGGATCCCAGTCCATTTCTCAGCACTCATGGCACACTGGGCAGCTCACGACTGCTGTAAGTCCAGCTCCCGGGGATCTGATATCCTCTTTCTTGCCTTCACAGTCACCTGCACTAAAGTGCACATACTTTCCCCCATTACACAATACAAAGTAAGAGATTTGAAAGTATATTTCAGAATGTTGAATACAACTATACTAAAACAATATATGTGAGCATTGTATTTCTGTCAAAAGAATTCATAGAAGTTTTTAAAATAAATGAGTTGCGTTTGGCTAGGTAAGTCTAAATGTTTTCTGAAGAGAGCTAATTAACAGAAAGCTTAGGGCACATACTTGTGCAGATAGTGTTAACAATTGTGTTGTAATTTTGGTGTTTTTGCACACTTTGATAGAGAGGAGCTGTTGTTGATACAGTAGGTTTGTTAATGAAATGTGTAGCTAAACTTAAACCCAGGCAATCATAAAATTTGTTGCATAAAACAGGAAAGAAATTCTCTGCTTTAGCTCTATCCCCTGATAGACAATGTGTTTTTGACTAAAGGAAAATGAGTTTGTTTGTTTTTTTTTTTTAACATTTTAGATTTAGATTATGAATCACTCAAATCTTAGAAGTTCTTGCCCAACACAATGGGTATTCCTACATGACAGAAAGAAAGCAAAGCAATAAATCTATTAACTATGACCTATTAAGATCATAAAGCAGAGGAAGAAAACCAAGAGGCTGGTGTGGTGAATAAAACACTTGTTGTATACACCTGACTAGCTGAATTCAGATAGCCAGATCCCGCACAAATATCTGGGCATTATTCCACTTCCTTAAACCCAGCATGACTCTTTTGGGAAATGGGAGGCCAAGACAGTGGATATTCTGAAACTCACAGAGCAGCTAGCCTGGTGTAACCACAGTGAACAACCAGATAGACATTGTCTCCAGATAAAATAGAAGGGAAAGAATCACACTAAGGTTGTCTTCTCACCACCATGTGCCAACCGTAGCATGTGTGCCCGTGAATATGCACACTCACACACCTTATATATATTCAAAAACCCCAAGCTATTGTATTGGTATTTTCTCAAATTATTGGTCATTAGTGAGATCCCTGTATATTCAATATTTTGCATGACTGGATTATTCTTTTAACAAACACCAGTGACTATTAAAAAAAATCAGTTATTAACCTGAATAAGAGTGAATCCCTATGGAATTTTATGTTCATTCTTCCCTTTTTGTAACCTGTCTGACATTCTCTGCCTGGATAACCAACAATGATAGTTTCAGTTAATGTTTTACTGACTGTCCAGTATGTTGATACGCTAACCTTTCCTATAAGAGAATAGTCTGTGAGAAAGGTAATCACTCAAAAATTAGAAGTAACAACACCTTAAGAATCTGGTACAGGTTCTAGACAGCAACATTGTCTGCTTTGCTGCACCACTTAAGGTCTGAGCTGCAAAGGGCTTGGCCCATTTGCAGACAGCATGTTACCTCATTTTATCTAGACTTTGCCTGAAGTTCCCTGCTGCTCAGGTGAGACTTATATTGAGTCAGAAACTGAGTCTTTTCACAGACAAGATTTCTTTTCTACTCTTTTTTTTCATGGGTGTCAGGTTGGAATACTCCCTGATGTTCTTCTTCAACTCCTTGAATTTTGATGGGCAATACCACCAAGGAGTCAAGGAGCTACCCTTGGCATCTGCTTCACAGGGAAAAAGACTGGATCATTGTTTCCACTGTATAAGAAATTAAATACTTCAGAATTTATGTTCTAATATGTAATGCAATGTTCTAATACATAATTATAATTCTTTCCAAATGATAGTCTAAGAAAAACAAAATTTAAACGTGGTGGCTGAAACAACATATTTCTGTTCTCTTAAAATTCAAGATATCATAAGTCCAAACTGAGATTTATATACTCAAAAATTAAAGCATTAGCAAAGGTATTTCTTTCAGCTATTTCTAGGAACAAATTCATGTCCCTTATGTTTTCAGCTTCCAGTACCACCTGTGCTCTGACTCTTCAGCAGGTATCAACCCACTCTGCACTTCTGTATCGTAACCCCCCTGACACTATCCTTTCCCTGTCACACAGCATGGTGAGTATATTTTTGACTTGTTTGGTTAAAGAGACACATCCTTTCCATCTCAAGGTTGTTAGATATACATTGAAATTTCTTTTGTCATAGCAGGTAAGATTCACAGCTTTCTGGAACTGCTATTTCCGTAGCTTGGGAAAGAGCTAGATACTGTTCACCTTGGTCAGTCACATGTGTTGTTTCCTTAAGAAATTCTAGTTGAAGAAACGTGAAGACTGAATTATACCTAGGTTGAAAATCCAGTCTGACCTCTGATATTCTTGCCTCTGATAGTGGGCATGCTTGCTTGAGACCTGGCACAGATCAGTATGAACTTGAAAAATGCTGGCTCCCAAGTAAACAGCTGTTACTTTTCTCTAATTAACTACAACTCACACTCTTCAATTAAAGTATGAAAATTTCCCTGTTCAAAAGAAAATGAAAGATTATTTCCTCTGTACTAAATGCAGACAGCACTTTTTTTTGCATATTAGTGTATGCTAACCAAATCTCTTTATAAATCATTCCTTCCATGAGCAGGCCTACAATACCAAAGTAAAGTGGAAAAAAAGACAAATTAGGCAAGAAGCCCTTAAAATAATTTTAGGTATAAAAAATTGAAACTTATTCTTTTTTTAAAATTTATTTATTTTTTCATTAATTAGAGTTTTGTATCCTAGCTGTAGACTTTGTATCCTAGCTGTAGCCCCCTCCGTCATGCCCTCCCAATCCCACTCTTCCTCCCTCATCTCCTCCCAAACCCGTCCCCAAGTCCACTGATAGGAGAGGTCCTCTTCGCCTTCCCTCTGACCCCAGCATATCAGATCTCATCAGGACTGGTTGCACTGTATTCATCTGTGGCCTGGTAAGGCTGCTCTCTTCTCAGAGTGAGGTGACCAAGGATCCAGCCAATGAGTTCATGTCATAGACAGTCCCTGTTCTCATTACTAGGGAACCCACTTGGACACTGAGCTTCCATGGGCTACATCTGTGCAGGGGTTACAAGTTTTCTCCAGGCATGATCTTTGGTTAGAGTATCGTCTCAGAAAAGACCCCTTTGTCCAGATATTTTGGTTCTGTTGCTTTCCTTGTGGAGTTCCTGTCCCCTCCAGGTCCTTCTAACTCTCCCTTCACTCATGAGATTCCCTGCACTCTGCCCCAAAGTTTGGCTATGAGTCTCAGCATCTGCTTTGACAACCTACTAGTTAAGAGTCTTTGAGTCCTGTTTTCTCCCTTCTCCGATGTTCATTTGGTTTGCCCTTCTGAGTGAGGAATGATCATCTTACCCCGGGTCCTCCTTCTTGCTTAGCTTTTTTGTTGTACAGATTTTAGTATATTTACATGTGTTATATATCTAATACCTACTTATAAGTGAGTATATACCATGTGTGCTTTACTGCTTCTGGGATACCCCACTCAGGATGATCTTTTCTAGATCCCATCATTTGCCTGCAAATGTCATGATTTCCTTGTTTTTAATTGCAGAGTAGTATTCCATTGTGTAAATATACCACAATTTCTGTATCCATTACTCAGTTAAGGGACATCCAGGTTGTTTCCAGATTCTGACTATTACGACTAAACTGCTATGATCATGGTTAAGCAAATGTCCTTGTTGTGGATTGCTTAGAGCAGGATGGCCATTTATACTATGTTAATCCCACTGATCAATAAGCATTGGAGATCTTTCCATCTTCTGATATCTTCTTCAATTTCTATCTTTATATACTTGAAGTTTTTTTTTATAAAGATCTTTCACTTGTTCTATTAGACTCATACCAAGGTACTTTATGCTATTAGTGGCTATTATGCAGGGTGTTGTTTCCCTAATTTCTTTTTCAGACCTTTTCTCATTTATATACTAGAAGGCTACTGAATTTTTTGCGTTGTTTGTATCCTGCCACTTTGCTGAAGGTGTTTATCAGCTGAAGGAGTTCTCTGGTTGAATTTTTGGGATCACTCATGTACACTATCATATCATCTGCAAATAGTGATACTTTGACTTCTTGATTTGAATCCACTTGATCTCCTTTAGTTGTCTTATTGCTCTAGCTAGGAAGGCAATCCCTATGTTGAAGAGATGTGGAAAAAGTGGACAGCCTTGCCTTGTCCCTGATTTCAGTGGAAATGATTTAAGTTACTCTCCATTTAGCTTGATGTTTGCTTTAGGCTTGGTGTATATTGTCTTGGCTATGTTTAGGTATTTGCCTGGCATCCCTGATCTTCCATGACTTTAAAAATGAATAGGTGTTAGATTTTGTCAAATGCTTTTTTGGCATCTAAATAAATGATCACGTAGTTTTTCTCCTTTAGTTTGTTTATACGGTGGTATACATTAATGTATTTCTGTATATTGAACCACCCCTCCATCCCTGGAATGAAACCTACTTGGTCATGGTGGAAGATATCTTTTATGTGTTTTTGGATTCAGTTTGCAAATATTTTTATTGAGTATTTTTGTATCAATGTTCATAAGAGAGATAGGTCTAAAGTTCTTCTTTTTGGTTAGATCTTTGTGTGGTTTAGGTATCAAGGTGACTATGGCTTCATAGAATAAGTTTGGTAATGTTCCTTTTGTTTCTATTTTGTGGAATAGTTTGAAAAGAATTAGAATCAGCTCTTCCTTGAAGGTCTGGTAGAATTCTGCACTGGTTTCCATCTGGCCCTGGGCTTTTTTTGGAAGGGAGACTTTTGATGACTGTTTCTATTTCCTTGGGGGATATAGGACTATTTAAACTATTTACCTGAACTTTATTTAATTTTGGTAAATGGAATTTATCCAGAAAATTGCCTATTTCATTTAGATTTTCAAATTTTGTGGCATATAGGCTTTTGTAGTAAGACTTGATGATTGTTTGGATTTCCTCAGTGTCTGTTGTAATGTCCCCCTCTTCATTTCTGATTTTGTTGATTTGAATAGTTTTTCTCTGCCTTTTAGTTAGTTACGCTAAGGGTTTGTTTATCTTATTGATTTTCTCAAAGAACCAGCTCTTGGTCTCATTGATTCTTTGAATTGTTTTCTCTGTTTCTAATTCATTGATTTCAGCTCTGAATTTGATTATTTCCAATCATTTACTCCTCTTTGGTGTGTCTGAATCCTTTTTTTTTTTTTTTTCCCTAGGGCTTGTAGGTGTGCAGTTAAGTTGCTTGTATGAAATGTTGCAAATTTCTTTCTGGAGGTACTTAGTGCTATGAACTTTCCTCTTAGCACTGCTTTGATTGTGTTTGGGTAAGTTGTGCCTTCATTTTCATTGAATTTGAGGAAGTCTCTAATTTCTTTCTTTATTTCTTCCTTAACACAGCTGTCATTGAGCAGCAAGTTGTTCAGTTTCCATGTGTATGTAGGCTTTTGTTATTTATGTTGTTGTTGAGGTCTAGTTTTAGGCCATGGTTGTCTGATAAAATACAAGGGATTATTTCAATCTTTTGTATCTGTTGAGACTTGTTTTGTACCCGACTCTACGGTCAATTTTTGAGAAGGTTCCATGGGTTTTCTTTTGAGTTTGTGTGAAAAGTTCTGTAGAAATCTATTAGGGCCATTTGACTTAGGACCTCTGTAAGTGCCATTATTTTCCTATTTAGCTTCTGTCTAGATGATCTGTCCCTTGGTGAGAGTGGATTGTTGGTGTCTCCCACTATTAAGGTATTGGGATCCTTGTGTGATTTCAGCTTAAATAATGTTTCATTTACAAATGTGGGTGTTCTTGCATTTGGGGCATAGATGTTCAGGATTGTGATGTCCTTCTGGTGGATTTTTCCTTTGATGAGAATGAAGTACCCTTCCTCATATTTTTTCTCAAATACAGGAAATTATGAAAAGGAAAAAGAATTTAACATGATTCATTGAGACTTACCACTCCTTTTCTCAACCACACATCTCTAAATTGCTAATTTTTTCTTGAACTGAAACAAATTCACTAATTATCTAGATGTGGGTAACTGCTCTAACTAAATAATTCTTCAAAAAATATGTGCAAAAATTTTTTATATCACATTTACTGAAAAAGAAAAAAAAAAAAAGAACCCAGTAGCAGTTTAATGAAAAAATAAAAACAAACAAAACTTCATTCATTCATATCCGGAGCCTGGATACCAAATATTTTTCAAATCTGAGTTTCCCATGTAAGCTTACTCAGACGTTTCAAAGATTAAGACAAAATGTGTTTTATTTTGTTTTGCTGTATGTGTTGAAGTGACTATTTCCAAAGATTGGGTGGGGGGCAAGAGATCCACTTGTTCCTTCACAAACAAATTCCTCTTCTTCTGTGGTCAGTATCATAATAGGCAATTGTTCATAGGCATGCAATAACAGCTAAAGGGTATGGCTGGAATCCATGGCAAATCCTATTAAATAATTCATGAAGAAAATAAAACTATGCGGGAGAAAATTTTATTTGAAGACTTATGAGAAAGTGGTGGAGTAACCAAAAAAATGACTAATAATTTTGATTATTAAAGCATGTAAATATTATGGTGATAATATCTAACTAGTTATCCTAATCAACAAAAGACACAAACTCATAATAGATTTTAGATAAGCCTTATTTCAACTGAGGCAGGGGAGATATTAACCTCCTAAGCTACCCTTTATTTCCCAGTCCCTTATGGTATGCCAATTACTCTAATCATTCCTATCTGGGCTACTTCCCATCCATAATCCAAAACTACTTGCATCTGCCCCTCATTTGGCTGCCCTCTTCCATTCAAGCTGATATGACCATGTGCCTCTCTCCATGTCAACCCCAAGGTGTCTCTGCTCCGTGTTTCTCCCCTCTACCTGTTTCATTAAAGAGAAAGGCAGAGCTAAGGCTCATGGGCTTTGAGGACAGAAGGATGACAGGAGGCTCAGTAAGTATGAACAGTAAGCTTATTGATTCTCCAAACTGGATTTGGTTAGAATGTTTATTTTGCTCTAATTTCATATGTTATCTGAGGGAGCAGGCGTTCCCTCACAGGAAAAGTACATCCAACACTGAGTGAGGGGTATGCAAGATTCTATATATAATTTCTTACATTATACTGAAATGTGAAATTGTTCGAAAATGTAAGTTATCAATAAAATTATTTTACTTGCAGTGTTTTGTTTGCTGGAACTATGAATATATGTTTTATGCTCATAATGTTTTCTGTACTTTTACATTATTAATGATTTCATCTGTTTAACTATGTCATTCAAAGGTTTAAAAATAAAATTATAATGAATTTGTTGTTGACATTAAGTTCTTCCTGTAGGATAATTGAACAAGTTATACTTTCCACTTTTACTTCCATCACCACAGAAAAGTGGTACAAATGTATTATTCAAATTAATCCTATTGTGATTATGGCATAGTGATAATAACAGCACAGAAGGTGTGAAGGTGATATTGTATGTAATATATGCCATTTTTTTTTTGCTTTAAAAAAAGATGAAAAACAAATGATTTGACCAACAATTTATCAGAGAGGTACTGGGAGAGGTACATACAGTCGAAAGGAAAGGAATACTGAGATGTAAAACTACGGAGTTTTTTTCAGGTTTCTGAAAGCTGGAGAGACATGTATAGCAACAGGTTAAAGCTCATTCTGTCATATACTCTAAAGTGTGCTGCAGGCTTCTTTAAAATGAGGATTGTAGAATCTTTCAGAGGCCCTCTATGGTAGGCTCCTGTTCTGTTTCTTGTTGTCTCTTACCTCCAATTTCCATCCCATTTGTCTTTCTAAGTGAGGATTGATCATTTTACCCCAGGTCCTCCTTCTTGTTTAGCTTTTTTAGGTGAACAGATTTTAGTATGTTTTCCTATCTTTTAGGTCTAGTATTGAAAGGGTTAGACTAACTTTGTAACCTGTATGTCTTCTAAAGCCTGTAGTTTTGAGTTTTAGGTTCAGATTAAGCTAAAGCCTTTTAGTACCTTTCCAGAGAATGGAAAAATGTGACCCTATCTATGAGGACAGATAGAAAAAAGGCAAGCAAGCAATGACCTTCACTCAGCAAAAAGAAGGACTCTTGTCTTTGAGATAGTGTTTCTTAGTAACAAATCCAGACTTCTTCTGAGTAGATTTTGACCTCCAGCCAAAAGTCCACATCCTATAATCTTCAAGGATGAGCTAACCACCCCCACCTTAAATTGCAGCTGCATCCACACTTGGCAGGACTGGCCAAGCTTGAGCACCTAAGACTAACCAATTATCTTACTTTATAGCTTCCTCATCCAATCCTAAATTGCCAAAACTGCAACTTCAAATTTCCCGCAAATTTTCTTTTAAAAACCTAAAGGCCTTTGTCTCCCAGTGCCACTCTTTGCTGACCGGCAGGGGTGACCCCATTTCGCAATGGTTAATAAACCTCTTGCTTTTGCAACGAGTCTTGGTCAGGAGGAGTTTCTGGGAAGGGTGCGATCTTAAACTCCTGAGCTGTGAGACCCCAGGTCTTACAGTATCTACTTATAAGCGAGTATATACCATGTGTGTCTTTCTGCTTCTGGAATGCCTCACTCAGGATGATCTTTTCTAGATCCCACCATTTGCCTGTAAATTTCATGATTTCCTTATTTTTAATTGCTGAGTAGTATTCCATTGTGTAAATGTACCACAATTTTTATATCCATTCCTCCGCTGAGGGACGTATGGGTTGTTTCCAGATTCTGGCTATTACGAATAAAGCTGATATGAACATGCTTGAACAAATGCCCATGTTGTGTATTTGAGCATCTTTTTGATATATGCCTAAGAGTAGTATAGTTGGATCTTGAGGAAGCACTATTTCTTTTTTTTTTTTTTTTTTTTTTTTTTGGGCTGAGTTTTTTTTTTTTTTTTTAATTTATTTTTCTTTTTAGTTACATTTTGTTAACTCTGTGTCCCAGCTGTATCCCGCTCTCTCATTCCCTCCCCAACCCCACACTCCCTCCCTGGTCTCCTCCCTGCCCCTTTCCAAGTCCCCTGATAGGGGAGGACCTCCTCCCCTTTCATCTGACCCTGTTTTATCAGGTATCTTCAGGGCTGGCTGCAAAGTCCTCCTCTGTGGCCTAACAGACTGCTCCTCCCCTGGGGTGGGGGTCAAACAGCCTGCCCTTGAGATCCTATTAGAAATAGTCCGTGTTCCCCTTACTTTGGAAAACTACTTGGTTACTGAGCTACCACAGGCCACATCCGAGCAGAAGTTCTAGGTTATATCCATAGATGGTCCTTGGTTGAGTGTCAGTCTCAGAAAAGACCCTGTGCCCAGATATATTTGGTCCTTGTGGAGCTCCTATCCTTTCCATATCATACTAACTTCCCTTCTTTCATATGATTCCCTGCACTCTGCCGAGGGTTTGGTTATGAGTCTTAGTGTCTGCTTTGAAACACTGCTAGGTAGAGTCTTTCAGATGCCTTTTGTGATAGACTCCTGTCATAAGTTCAATGCACATCCCATTTGTCTTTCTAAATGAGGATTAATCACCTTCGCCTGTGTCCACTTTCTTGATTATCTTCTTTAGGTGTGTAGATTTCATTATGTTTATCATGTCTTGTAGGTCTATATAAGCGAGTATATACCAAGTTTGTCTTTCTCCTTCTGGGATACTTCACTCAGAATGATCTTTTCTAGATCCCACCACTTGCCTGCAAATTTCATGATTTCTTCCTTTTTGATTGCTGAGTAGTATTCCATTGTGTAAAAATACCACAGTTTCTGTATCCATTCCTCCGTTGATGGACATCTGGGTTGTTTCCAAGTTCTGGCTATTACAAATAAAGCTGCTATAAACATGGTTGAACAAATGTCCTTGTTGTGTACTTGAGCAAATTTTGGGTATATACCTAGGAGTGGTATAGCTGGGTCTTGAGGTAGCACTACTCCTAGTTGTCTGAGAAAGCGCCAGATTGACTTCCAGAGTGGTTGAACCAGTTTACATTCCCACCAGCAATGGAGGAGGGTTCCCTTTTCTCCACAACCTCTCCAGCATGTGCTATCACTTGAGTTTTTCATCTTGGCCATTCTGATGGGTGTAAGGTGAAATCTCAGGGTCGTTTTGATTTGCATTTCCCTAATGGCTAATGAGGTTGAGCATTTCTTTAAGTGTTTCTCTGCCATTCGACGTTCCTCTTTCGAGAATTCTCTGTTTAGCTCTGTTCCCCATTTTTTAAGTAGATTACTTGGTTTGTTGCTTTTCTGCTTCTTTAGTTCTTTATATATACTTGATATTAGCCCTCTGTCAGATAAAGGGTTGGTGAAGATTCTTTCCCAATCTGTAGGCTGTCTATTTGTTTTGATGACAGTGTCTTTTGCTTTACAGAAGCTTTTCAGTTTCATGAGGTCCCATTTATTGATTGTTGCTCTTAGAGCCTGTGCTGTTGGTGTTCTGTTCAGGAAGTTGTCTCCTGTGCCAATGAATTCTAGGCTGTTTCCCACTTTTTTTTCCAGCTGATTTAGAGTATCTGGTTTTATGTTGAGGTCCTTGATCCACTTGGACTTTAGTTTTGTGCAGGGTGATAGATATGGATCTATTTTCATTTTTCTGCATGTAGAAATCCAGTTGGTCCAGCACCATTTGTTGAAGATGCTGTCTTTTTTCCATTGAATGGATTTGGCTGAGGAAGCACTATTTCTAATAGTCTGAGAAAGCGCCAGATTGATTTTCAAAGTGGTTGTACAAGTTCACATTCCCACCAGCAATGGAGGAGGGTTCCCCTTTCTTCACAACCTCTCCAGCATGTGTTGTCACTTAAGTTTTTGCTCTTAGCCATTCTGATGGGTGTAAGGTGAAATCTCAGGGTCGTTTTGATTTGCATCTCTCTAATGGCTAAGGACATTGAGGATTTCTTTAAGTGTTTCTCTGCCATTCTATATTCCTCTACAGAGAATTCTCTGTTTAGCTCTGCACCCCAATTTTTAATTGGATTACTTGATTTGTTGCTTTTTAACTTCTTGAGTTCTTTATATATACTGGATATTAGCCCTCTGTCAGATATAGGTTTGGTGAAGATCCTTTCCCAGTCTGTATGCTGTCGTTTTGTTCTAGAAACCATGTCTTTTGCTTTACAGAAGTTTTTCAGTTTCAGTGTATTAAAGCTGATGCTGAGACTCATAACCAAACCTTGGGCAGAGTTAAAGGAATTCTATGAAAGAAGGGGGAGTTAGTAAGACCTGGAGAGGACAGGAGCTCCACAAGGACCAAATATGTCTGGGTACAGGGGTCTTTTCTAAGACTGATTCTCCAACCAACTAGGTTATATGTATGGATATAACCTATATCGGACGTAGTCCATGGCAGCTCAGTATCCAAGTGGATACCCTAGTAAGGGGAACAGGGACTGTCTCTGACATGAACTCAGTGGCTGCCTCTTTGATCACCTCTCTCTGAGAGGGGTGCAGCATTGCCAAGTCACAGAGGAAGACAATGCAGCCAGTTCTGGTGAGACCTAATAGGCTAGAGTCAGAGGAAAGGTAAGAGGGTAGCACCTATCAGTGGACTGAGGGAGTGGCTTGGGAGAAGAAGAGGGAATGAGGGTGTGATTGGGAGGGTACAAGGGAGGGGGGCTACAACTGGGATATAAAGTGAATAATTTGTAATAATCAAAAAATAAATAAAGATATTTTGAAGAGGAGAGGTTAAAGTCATATAATTTCATTATAATCTATTCTTGTGATTTTTTCTGTTTTAACACTTTTGTTTAATACTTTACTGTGCCTTATTTATATATTACATGTTGTAGGTTATATATGAGTAGAAAATGATCACAGTAGCTTTGTTTAAGACTTGGTGATGTTTGCAGCTTCAGATATCTACTGACGGGTCTTCATATGTGTAGTGCCACATGCCAGGAGGCCACTGTGCAAGTGCACCACAATCACACTCATACCTGCTGTGCATAATATTTCTTCCAGTCTTTTCATGTTCTTAGGTGACTTTTGAACCAGATTGCTTTCAGAGTCCATAAATAGCGATTCAGTTTCCTCAACAGAATAATTAGTCTTGAGTTCTGCCTCAAACTCTTGCCCTTTGCTATGGTAGAACTTGAAAAGTTTGCCAGATCAATGAGTCCTACTAGATAAACTGTCCTCTGTCTTTTGAAACACTGCATTTAAAAAAATAAAAAATAAAGGTGAAACGACAGGAGCTATTTTCTCAAAATACTTCTCTGCTTGTAAATGGAAGCAGTAAAAATCTGGTGACTATTTTTCTTGGTGATGTGCTTGAGAAACAGCCTTTCTGGATCATACCTTGATAGTTCACCTCACACATGACATTCCTAATCCTACAAAAGCTTTTGTCCTAAACCACACTCCAGCTCACATTTCTATCTTAGGATCTTACTGGAATTACTCAAAATGTATTGAATTTTTACTAATAAATTCAAAATAGAAAATGTAATTTAAAAATTTTATGAACTGTTAGTTATGAATGTTTTTTTTATCTAATGTGTGTTACTAATGGTTTTCGCTGCTTATACAACATAAAGAGGGTCAGCAAGTTACCTCAGTAGCCTGAGGAGCCTACCACTAAACCTGAGAACGTGAGTTTGTTCCCTAGAGTTTACATAGTAGACAAAAAGAACTGACTCCTATAACTGCCGAATACACATGCTCTGTGGCTTTCTTGTTCACACACATAAAAACACACATCTAGCAGGGTCAATCAATCAATCAATCAACCTAATAAGTTTAAGAAATATATTAGGAGGCAAACCATCACCACAGGGCCTATTCCCCCCCCCCAAAAAAAATATATATCTTGAAACACCTAAAGAAGTTTGCTAGAAACTCTAAATTAAGAGATCTTCCTATACCTCACCAGATGGTGACGTTCTCTGTTATGCAGTTTTCATGATGCCTACGTCAAACAAGCCAATGGGCAATAATGATGTCAATAATGGTAGAAGAGCAATGCTTTGCTAAAGCACTGCTGATTAAAGTCTTTCTAATCTGTTTCTCTGAGGCTACGTTAGCATTCCAACCTTAATAACATAGTAATCTTCCTCACTGAAAATGATTGAGACACCTACACTTATGACAGCCTACACCAGTCACTCATAAGTATCTGTTATGTTCACATTATAACATGTTTTGGAGTGTATCTAGAAAGTATTTTAAGATTATATATAAAAATTCTCTCTCTCTCTCTCGTTCTCTTTCTCTCTCTCTCTCTCTCTCACACACACACATTCACTCACTCACATAGAAAAATTGTTCCAGTTCTGTTAAAGGTGGTATATATGTACACAGATAACTGTCATTCAAATCATTCATAGATCATTTGTTGTTGGATATACAGATGGAAAATTAGATTGTCAATAAAAATAAGTGGACTGCATGAAAAATAGCTGAATCAACTACATTACTCAAACATTTTTTGCAGTGTATTTTATGAGTATAAGAATGTGGCTTCCACTTATGCTGGTTAGTTAGAAAAATAATCTGACTTTTGATTAATTATGCATTGCCACTTTGAATTCAATTGGCTTAATTTTCCATGGGGTCTTAACCTCTTTATATTAGCCAGTGTGCTGACATGGTTTTAAACCTTCAATTAGCATCCTTCAATTACATGAACCTGCTATTAGAAAAGGCTAACTGTCATCCCATGCTGTAATTAAACCTTCTAAAACTAAGAGATAAGAAGGGCCTTGCATCTGATAGTATCAATGAATTCTTGTGATATTTTCTAAGTAAAAATTAATAGACAGAGATAATTTAAAATGATCAGAAAGATTATTCATTAAAAATATATATGGCAGTTCAGTCCCCATCATTTTTCTTTATTCCTAAACAGTCAATGGGAATTGTAAAGACACTTTTGTTCAGATTATGGCAGAAAAGTTTATACTCTTTAGTATAAACTGAAATTGTTCTTCACATTCAAAATACATCAGATTATGTAAATGGTCTAATATAATGTGCCTGTCCTTCATGCTGTTTTGCTTATATTAACACAATTTTTCAACCTTTTAAGAACAGATGTATTATATTTTGAAGCTTATTCTTTTATAACATGATATTTATGAAGAAATTATCATTGAGTCTGTACCTGCTGTTTTGGATGGAAAGAATTCATTTATCCAAAATTGTTTTAATGCTAACATCACTTAACCATTTAAAATTGTCTTAAACTATAATCATTTCAAAATGTCTGTGACTATATAAATGTGTAGATGTAAAGGAACTCATAAAATTGAAATATATGCAGAGGTATGCAGGGATACATATGTATGTATGTACACGATTAAATATCTTAAAATGTGTGTGTCTTAAAAGATAATGTATTTATGGTATTGTGCTCATTGGTTTATATGAATATTCAATTTTAAGATTTTAGAAAACATTTGTATTAAACATAGTAGGTTTAACAGACTCCTAATTAGTTTGCTTTTTCATAGGAGTAACATGTCTACATCTGGAGAACTCACAGAAATATAATATATTACTGATTCAATGAGTTCAACTGTTATGTCCAATGTAAACAGTGAAGTTTTTCATGAAGAAGAGTCACAGTATATTTAGAAAATAAGAGCATTTATTCCAGAGAGACAACTGACATTGAAATTTAGGAGTTTAAAACTTGGCTTGCAAGGACCATGTATGGATATAACCTAGAACCTCTGCTCAGATGTAGCCTGTGGTAGCTCAGTAACCAATTGGTTTCCCATAGTGAGGGGAATAAGGACTATTTCTAACAGGAACTCAATGACTGGCTCTTTGACCTCTCCACCCCCCAAGGGAGGAACAGTCCTGTTAGGCCACAGAGGAGAGCTTTACAGCCAGTCCTGAAGATACCTGATAAAACAGGATCAGATGAATGGGGAGGAGGTTCCCCCTATCAGTGGACTTGGCAAGGGGCACGGTGGAGATGAGGGAGGGAGGGTGGGATTGGGAGTGAATGAGGGAGAGGGACACGGCTGGGATACAGAATTAATAAAATATAACTGATAAGAAAAAAATTAAATTAAAAAAAGAAAAGCAAAAAAATGATGTAATTATAAGAAAAAAATAAAACTTGGCTTGCTCAATAACTATGTAACAATTATTTGATAATATATCCTATTTCTAATGTATGTATGTAGTTGTTCTAGCTCGTTTTTCGGTCATCATAATCAATACGAAATCCTAGATATCTGAAGTGACTATTGAGTGGAAACATTTACATCATTGGTGAAGGCTTGAAGACATGAATGAGAATTTAGAGCAAACAGAATTCAAAAACGGAGGTTCTTGGTTTATGATGGAAGAAATGGCACAAATATGGTAAGAGATAAAAATTATAAATTCATGGATAAGAACAAAATTGAAAGGAACTGTGCACCATTTTCTACCTCTTGCTATTTCTTTCTGGCTCTCTCTTTCACACACACACACACACACACACACACACACACACACACACACACACTCACACCATAAAGAGGCATACAGGTACACAAACACAGAAGTTCTCCAAATGTAAATGTTACCTAGACTCACTTGGTGAAGACAGGTAGGTGATGTTAGATGTCAGATATAAAGTAGCTTTGCATTGCTTTCTACAGCACTACAAGGTTTAAAAATAGACCCTCGGAAGCTGGGGGAGAGATCTCAGTCAGTAACAGGCTTACTTGAAGAAGCAGGAGGACCCGAGTTTTGATACTTACCATATAAAAAACATGATGTGTCATGTCACACCTGAAATCCCACTGTCTGCCCCAACAACATTAGCAGACCTCTTTTTATCTTCAGAAAAAGCATTATTCTGCTTCAGGAAAGCTTGTTCTTATTCATATAAAATTTGAATTTTACTGTCTTCTAAAAATCATACTTATTTTAAATGCTATAAATTCTGACTTTGAAATGTTATATTTTTTTATTCTGCTGAAATGCCTAAGGGTCAGATTTTCATTTATGAGAGTTACAAATTAATGTTAAAATATATTCATTTACTTCTAATTACTATGATCACCGTGATTTCCACATGGTTAATTTTAAAAGTAGAAAATGAAAACTCACTCTAGATATTTTAATCAGTATGTGTCTGGAAGACACAGTATGCTGCCAAAATGTATCAGTTCATGCTCTCCAGTTTTCCTTATAAACAGGATCCACATTTTACTCAGGAATCAGTTAATACCCTGCAACTCACTGTAGTGAGAAATCTTGCTAACCTGAGAATAGTTTTCTACCTTTGTAGAGATAATTTAGACTGATTCAACTGTTCAACCATGAAATATTTCTCAATGTAATTAACAGAGACTTTTAATAAGAAGATCAAAAATATCTAGGCCCTCATCTGTCCCTGCCCTCACTCTTTTCTAGCCAGGCTAGAAAACAACAAAAAGCCTTGCACATGTCATCAGCTTTTACTTAATGAGATACTAGATGAGATTTGACAGGTTATTCTAAAGGAGAGTGTACAGTTTAGGACACTATAATGTTCTGAACTTTCCTTTATTCTGTATTTTTTTTCAGTTTTTAAAACTACAATATTTTGGGTGAGTGGTGTGTGTGTGTGTGTGTGTGTGTGTGTGTGTGTGTGTGTGTGTGTGCCTGTGGGTCTGTGTGTCTGTGTGCATGTGTATATGTGTACATGTTATAACTCAGTAGCATTACAGTGCACAAGAACAAGTCAAAAGTCAACCTTCAAGATTCTGTTCCCTCCTCCCTCCTTCATCACATGGGTCTTGGGGACAAAACATGAAGATTGGCAACAAGTTCCTCTGCCCGCTAAGTCATCTTGCTGGCTACTCTTTTGTATTTAAAGTTTCCAGGAACTTTTGAAAAAATATGGACATATGATTGATGAGGCTTAATTCATATTTACAACAGAGCCACTCTGGCTGTTTTGTTAAAGATGTATTAAAAAGAACAGGTGAGAATAAGTAGAGAGTGTGGTCATTTATCAGAGGAATAGAAACAGAATAGGCACAAGAAAGCATTGAATTGTAGATATATTTTTAAATCAATACCAATGTGATTGGTCAAAAAATGATATGTGAGTTGTGAGAATAAAATCCTGGACAGCTCTGAATTCTTCTGACAGTACAACTCAAAATGGGAGTCGGAAGTGATCGAAATGGAAGTACTGTAAAAGAAATGTAAGAATGGCCACTCTAAGATCAGTTTGATCCAAATAAAATCTGATGCTGATATTAGACATACAAGAGAAATATGTAACATGGGAAACTATAAACAAAAAACAAAACGGTAAGGAAGTTTGTATTGTTTATCAGGATATTTAAAACTGATATTAAAAAACATCACCTATGAGGTGTCTATAGGTAGAAATAAGGTCATTTCTGAGGGCTACATCTTAGCTTCTTGAAGAGAATCAGAGTGGGTAGAAGAGCACCATCAAAAAATACTAAGAACAAGTTGCTTTAGCCAGGGATGGTGACACACATGTGTAATCCTAACACTTGGGAGGCTGAGGCAATACGATTGATATGAGTACAAGGTCATCCAGAGCTACACAGCAAGATGCTGTCTGGAAAGGAAGGAAAAAGAATAGGGAAAAAAAAAAAGGAAAGAGGACTCGCCTTTATGGTGGGAAATCGTGAATTAGATGTTCATAAAGAAATATTTCTACATGAGAAACTCATCACTGTTGTAAAAAAGATTGGATTCTCCAAGGAGGAGGTATACTTAGTTGTTTAATATTGTGGAGATTGGTAATGTGAGAACTCTTCTGGTAACATAAAGGAGTGGCATCCAGAGTGGCCAAGCTTCAAGACAAATGCCTTAGAGAGAGATTATAGTTACAGAATAATATGCATGTCAATTTTGATGATATATTCTAATACAAAAATATAGTGCTTATAAATGTAAGTAGGCTCAGAAAAGGGTGTTTTGGCTAAGGGCTTTACTTTTGTTTGCAATAAAGAGAATGTAACAGCTTATTTACTGTCAGAATAGTAAATGGCGATGTTGAAAGTTGTAGCTCTTTGGTTTGTCTTTCCCACTAAACAAGAAGCAAGGTCAGCAGTGAGAAAGACAATAGGGAAGAGATGTTTTCTGTTAGAATGCAGAGTGTAGTTTAGTATTCTTTGTAGATAATACTAGATTATTGGAGCAACGGGGGGGGGGGGATGCAGAGTGATGTCCTGGCAGCTTCAACATGCGAACTTTCAGTGTGTTTTATTGTAATATACTAACATTTTGAGATTTTTAACCACCTGGTAAAACCAAGTAATGGTTTGAATCAAATACACTTCTGTGACCAGATTGTCAGTTCTACATATCAATCTTCTGCTGAGTTACATGAAGTAGATTTAGTACTTAAAGATAAGCAAGAAAAAAACAAACAAAATAACTCTTGAATACAGAGGTAGATGAAAAAGCCAAGGGAAACTACTCTTCCCACTGTGCTTCCCAGCTTTCAGATTTTCATGATTATCTAGTTCAATAGCTGAGAGATGCATAAGACAGCCCACACTGGAGTTTCATACACAATGATTTGAGCTACAAGAGACTTATGGTGGAAGGTCAAAGGTCTTTAGAGAATAAAAAGAATGGTCAATCAAAGATGTTGTGTACCCAAGGGTGTGGAAAATACACGAGCTATCAAGTAAGGAGTGATATGGTAGTAGTTGTAAGAGGAGAAGAGTTTTTTCTAAAATTTCAGGAAGATTATTGAGGTTGTGTAGGGAACTGAGAACACCAAAGAGTGTTGATGAGAAGCTGGTGAATATTGATGGCTTGACACAAATGATAGGAAGACTGAGAGCAAAAATGACAATTACTCGGACGAAGCTCCTGGTAGCCCAATAACCAATTGGTTTCCCATAGTAAGCGGAACAGGGACTATCTCTGACAGGAACTCAATGGCTGGCTCTTTGACCTCCCCACCCCCCAAGGGAGGAGCAGTCCTGCTAGGCCACAGAGGAGGACTTTGCAGCCAGCCCTGAAGATACCTGATAAAACAGGGCCAGACGAAAGGGGAGGCAGTCTTCCCCAATCGGTGGACTTAGAAAAGGGCAGGGGGAAGCTGAGGGAGGGAGGGTAGGATTGGGAGGGAATAAAGGAGCGGGATACAGCTGGGATGTAGAGTTAATAAAATGTAACTAATAATAATAAACAATAAAAAAGAAAAAAATGACAATTTCTATGTTTGATGTGACAGCGAGCGAACAAGTCTCAAACTCTCAGCAAGTATTGAGAAACTGCAGTATTCACAATAGGAAACAGGTTTTCTTAAAATTTTTCTTTATTATTATTATTTATTGCAATTTATTCACATTTTTTTTGGCTGTAGGTCCCTCTCTCATCTCCTCCCAGTCCCAACCTAGCTCCCTACCCCCATGTCTCTCCCCTAGTCCACTGATAGGGGAGGTCCTCCTCCCATACCTACCATCTGACACTAGCCTATCAGTTCTCATGAGGACTGTCTGGATCCTCTTTCTCTGTGGCAACGTTACCATATCACGAGGGGGAGGTGACCAAAGAGCTGGCCATGGAGTCCATGTCAGAGACAGCCCCTGCTCCCCTTACTTGGGTACCCAAATGGAGACTGAGCTGACCATGGGCTACATCTGAACAGAGGTCTATGTCCTCTCCTGCATGGCCCTTGGTTGATTCATGAGTCTCTACAGGCTACAGAACAGTTTTTATAAAAAGACTACAGCTAGGATGCAAAGTGAATAAAATGTAATTAATATAATTTAAAAAAAAAAAAAACAACAACACAGATCTTGAGGCATAGTGACCTAGGCAAAAACATGCAATTCAGAGTTGCAGTCAAGGTTTAAAAATATACTTGCTCCCCTTACTACACCCCTCTTTGGGAAACAGGGGCTGTCTCGGACATGAACTCAGTGGCTGGCTCTTTAATCACCTCCCCCTGAGGAGGTACAGCCTTACCAGACCACACAGAAAGAAAATGCAGCCAGTCCTGATGAGACCTGATAGACTAAGGTCAGATGAAAGGGAAGGAGGGCCTCCTCTATCAGAGTACTGGAGGAGGAACATGGGAAAAAAATAGATAGGGAAGGTGAGATTGGGAGGGGCTGAGGGAGGAGACTACAGTTGGGATACAAAATGAATAAATTGTAGTAAATGAAAAGCCATATATTTATATACATACACTTGCTTTATTATATATAGAGTTTATACTGTTGTGTACACCTTTATCTGTAATTAAAAAATCTTGTGGCATTATTTTTTTTTTACTTTTCCTTATTTCATTTTTAGTATGAAGATATCAAATTTCATTATTTTCAATTAACATCTCATTTTGTTATCATGTTTGTATAATATGAATTATGCTATTTTATTTTTAAATTTTCTACATACTGTTTGCTGAAGTTTCTATTCCCTAAGGAATATCCATTTCAATAAGATGAAAACACTAGGTCTTATCTATCATTTTGTAGAATTTCATTTCTTATAGATTCATTTATGGTTATAAAGTATTTTACCAAAAGTTACACTTTGGTATTTTTTTCAACAAAGTTTGAATGTATTCTTAAACTCAACTGCAGAGGTACAAATACACATTTGTAAATTAGTATTTAAATAATTACTAAAAATTGTCCACCTGATTAAATCTCAATAGTTATGTTATTTACTTGATTTTGGTTAATGTTCAATAATTATAATGGAAAAACTATTGTATCTCTTTATAAAGTATGGAATTATTCTTGTTTGCAATAATTTTGTTTGGAGTTACTTAGTGATTTTATTGATTTGTGAACTGTCATCTGTTAGGGGTTGGTCTGGTGTTAAGTATACACATGCTAAATTCTGGGCCACAATGTCCGGTTCCAGTCCGGATGAGTGTACTCTCAGGCACGCTGGTTTTTGTGGTATAAACTTTGCTCAACAATTATCTCGGAGTGGCTAATAAAAAAAGGCGGGACAACCTGTACCTGGTGATATGTAATAATTATTTCCAGAAAATACTAATATTAATGACAGTGAAATTTAAACATCATCATATACATAATTTATAAGTCCCAAACCATATACTGGTTAATACAATATTGAATGTAGAGAAACTATTAAGTTACAAAATAATTTTCTACTGAGCAATAAAATGTTCAAAGTTTATGTCTGGAGGACACTTTTTAGACTTTTTCTTTGTGTTTGGTAATGTAACTCTTAATATGTTCAAATGAATTTGTTTTTAAATACACAAAGATGTGCCCAGATTATTGTATACTTGTTTGCTGCCTGAATTCTTTTTATCTGTCTTCCAGATTGTCTGCGAGCTCATTATTAAGTTACTTTATGTTTATGGGCAACTTTCTATTGAATTACACTAAGGGAAAAGCGTAGGAAACAGAGCTAAGATAATCTCATTTTAAAGAGACTATTTATTCAGGGATGACTAGACTTTTAAAACTCTGAGTTTTATCAATTGTCTTGTCTGCAGGTTGAGGAAATCATATTACAAGAAAACCAGTAGCAATTATGTTACACAAAGAATATACATTGATAGTTGCTTCAAAAATAGCAGGCTGGGTGATATACCCAAAGTTAAGAGGGGTTTTAAATTAATTTTCACATTGTCACATAGTCTTCAAATTATTTTGTTGCATTTCAAATGTATACAATAAACTATGTTTTTGCTCAAACTGATATAAATCATTTTAATATAGAAAATGAAGCCACTGGGCTTGAGTCTTAGAATACAAAATTAAAGTTTGAATGTAATGAAAAGTAAAGAGAATGCAAAGTAAAAATTGTATGCTGGAAAAACGTTAACTTCACTCAATGACTTTATTTTTTTATCATACGTATTCAAATCTTGCTACTTATCCAATAGTTAATTTTCCACAAATTAAAGTATGATTTTTATCTCCCTAAAGTGCAACGTTGCTTGCCAAATCTACTTCAGACTGTTTTTTTTTTTTAAATCCTGTTTTTCTTATATTTTATTTTCCTAAGATTTTTCATCTACAACATGGAAAGTGGCTTTCTTTTTTTAATTATTTTTTTATTTTTATTAATTACAGTTTATTCACTTTGTATCCCCCCTGTTCCCCCCTCCCTCCTCCCCTCCCAATCCCACTCTCCCTCTTCCACACCCATGTCCTCCTGCCAGTCCACTGAAAAGGGAGGTTCTCCTCCCCTTCCCTCTGATCCTAGTCTATTAGGTCTCATCAGGAGTGGCTGCATTGTCTTCTTCTGTGGCCTGGTAAGGCTGCTCTCCCTTCAGGTTCAGGTGGTCAAAGAACAGGCCAATCAGTTCCTGTCAGAGACAATCCCTGTCCCCATTACTATGGAGACCACTTGAACACTGAACTGCCATAAGCTACCTCTGTGCAGGGGTTCTAGGCCATTTCCATGTGTGTTCCTTGGCTGGAGTATCAGTATCAGAAAAGACTCCTGTGCCCAGACTTTTGGATCTGTTGCGCTCCTTGTGGAGTTCCTGTCCTTTCTGGGTCTATTTATCTCCCCCTTCTTCCATAAGATTCCCTGCACTCTGCCCAAAGTTTGGCTATGAGCCTCAGCATCTGCCTCGGATACCCTGCAGTGTAAAGCCTTTCAGAGGCCCTCTGTCGTAGGCTCCTGTCCTGTTCCTTGTTTTCTCCCTCCTTTGATGTCCATCTTCTTTGCCTTTCTGAATGGGGATTGGTTATCTTAGCCAGAGTCCTCCTTCCTGATTAGCTTCAAAAGTTTTTATGCAAATATGTGTGCATATGTGTAAGCATGAATGTATATGATGTATATATACACATTTATGTCTACACATTTGTATGCTGAATTGTGTGTGGGTATCTCCAGAGTCAAGAGAGAGCACCATATCCCTTACAGCTTGAGTTATGGACAGTTGTGAATCTGCCTCAAGTAGGTACTGGAAACTGACTTCAGGCCTTCTGCAAGAGAAACAAGTACCCTTTATTGCTATGCTCTCTCTCCAGCACAAAAAATACTTCAATTTGGGTTGTACTAGTCTTTCTGATTGCAACTCTCCATTGATCCCATACCAGTTATAATCGCTTTCCTTTATAAAAGAGGAGATGACGGTCACTTTCATATTCATATTTTTTCATGGTATTCTAACTTGATATATCAATTCTAGGTGTTGATTCAATAATTCCTCCTTTCATCCACATTGAGAGTCACTTCAGTTTTGTTTGGTTTCCTTGACCTCAGTGGTTAAATCTGCCCTTACTTCCTCAATTATTTTGTAATATTTGTGTATGCTTTCCTAGGTAATAATATCCTATTTCTCTGAAAGGTGTTTAAAGAGATCCTTATTCTCTAATGTTTCTGCAAAAAATTACTATTCATTAAATTACTGAAAGGATTAAAAATAATTTGCATACTTAGCAGTAGTTTAAAATCACACAGAAAGTGTGCAGACTTTATATTAGAAAATACAATCAATCTCTCTGATTAGATATGTGTGATTTGTGGAATGCATAGAAATATTCAATGTTTTGGCGCCTTCGTGTGAAATAAATTTGCTTAAAGCAGTACCAGAGCATTTCTGTGCTTGAAGATATCTTTCATAACCACAAGTACAGCACATTAGGAAGTGAATAATGTAAGGAAAGGTAATTTTATAACTATCAAGAATTAAACGGAAGTCATAGAAACTCAAATAAATGGAGTGATTGTATGTATAAGAGCAATATATGCCAAAGAAAGACTAATACTAATCCATTCTCATCTAAGATTAATTCTTAAATGATAAAACAAATGTATCATTTGAAAAATACTGACATAAACAGTAACTTTATTCTAACTGGGGATACTGTTTTAAAACTGTTCCTGATTAAGTATGGTGAAGACCATCTGCGGACACCACGACAATCAATTCACTTGACAACAGCCGTGAGTGCTTGAAAATTTTTGATGATTCATTCTGATGTATTTTAAATTTTAGGAGGACTTAATGGCACTGCAGAGAACTGAAATGACTTATTACTTTTCTGTAACATTTTATATGTCATGTCCTACAAACACATAAAACAATTTACTAAGAAAAGCTGTCAGTGATTTATTAGATCCAATGATTACCATCTTTTTCCAGTAGTACTTCATTGGTTTCATTTTTGAGAAAATGATTCTTGATTTTATTATTCTTTCCACTTTTATATATAAAATCAATATTTGATGCCTTTCAAGAAATAGCAAATTTTGACTCATTATTTTTCAAACTCTTTAGTCACGCTCTCTTTCCATTCTCTTCCTTTCTCTTTTGTTCCCCTTCTCTTCTTTCATTTTTTTCATTTTTATTTTTTATTATTAGTTACATTTTATTAACTCTATATCCCATCTGTATCCTGTTCCCTCATTCCCTCCCAATCCCACCCTCCCTCCCTCATCTACTCCCTGCCCCTTTCCAAGTCCACTGATTGGGGAGGACCTCCTCCCCTTTCATCTGACCCTGTTTTATCAGGTATCTTCAGGACTGGCTGCAAAGTCCTCCTCTGTGGCCTAGCAGGACTGCTCCTCCCTTAGGGGGTGGGGAGATCAAAGAGGCTGCCATTGAGTTCCTGTCAGAAATAGTCCCTGTTTCCCTTACTATGGGAAACCAATTGGTTACTGAGCTACCACAGGCTACATCCAAGCAGAGGTTCTAGGTTATATCCATATATGGTCCTTGGTGGAGTGTCAGTCTCAGAAAACACCCCTGTGCCAGATATATTTGGTCCTTGGAGCTCCTATCCTTTCCATGTCATACTAACTCCCTCTTCTTTCATATGATTCCCTGCACTCTGCTGAAGGTCTGGTTATGAGTCTTAGTATCTGCTTTGATACACTGCTAAGTAGAGTCTTTCAGAGGCCCTCTGTGGTAGGTTCCTGTCTTGTTTCTTCCTTCATTTTTGATCCCTCCTTCTTCACTTTTCTTCTTTCCTTTCATCCTCCCTTCATTTATTTCTACATTAGTTTCTTCTTTCCTTCACTCTTGTCTTCTGAGACCTGCTGGACATATAACTTAGTATTTAATTATGTCTATGAACAAATGAAAGTCATAGTCCTGTCAAGACATGTATGTGAAACATTAAAATAAGGTAACAGTTATGTTGATAGAGATAAAAAGTTGTGTCTTTAGATGTAAAACATTGTCAATTTGTATAAATTGAGCAATGAGTTAGATTAGGTTACCTGCCTCTTCTTAACTAAAAGAGAAAAGTTGTAAAGCCTTCTGAATCATTAACTGGGAGAGAGAGGTTGCTTTATGAAGAACAGGACAATGAACAACAATGAAGTGAGAAGACAGGATCTGTTTTTAGTTGTATGTGTACGTATATGTAAAGATGTTTTAAAGTAAGTCATGAATGTAAAAAGACACAGACAACATGACAAATGTGCTTTATGAAGAAGTAATTATGAAATGTTAGCTCAAAAGAAATTCTGCTTTGGAACACAGCCACTTTTTGGTTTTTACATTTTGTGTTTCATTACCCATACATCTTTGAGTTGAAGCTCCCTCAGTTAGAGTTTTACTGGTATTTAATTTTATCTTTATCAAAGTGCTGGTACTAGAGAGCAAACAAAGGGCCTTTCACTTGTGAGGCAGTTCTTATAACAGTGAATTAGAACAATAAGAAATAGTCACCACTTTGAATTTCTTTATTGTGTATGACATGCAACCTTAACCTTTAAGCATTTATGTTAGCATAGACTAAGCGACCCAGAAAACATGGTAAATTAATTATAAGTCTTAAATGTGCCATTCCCACAGTATGACTGCATCCAGCCTGATCAACTTGATTAAGCTCTTTTCCAGTTGAAAGAAAAATTTTCTCACAGTATCAGAGAAGAAAACCAATTTTTTAAAACTAATTTATTTATTTTATTTACTTTACATCTTGGTCTTGACCCCATCTCTCCTCACCTTCCAGTCCTGCCCACCCTCCCTCTTACCCACACTCTTCCCTGATTGCTGAGAAGAGGGGAGACCCTTTCCCACTCACCCCATCTCATCAAGTCTTATCAGAGCTGAGCATGTTTGTTTCCCCTGTGGCCAGGCAAGGAAGTTCCTCTGGAGGGAAGTAATTGAAAAGTTGGCAAGAGAGTCCACGTCAAAGAGAGACCTCATTCCACTTATGAGGGAAACCCCATGAGACCTGAAGTACCCATCAGCTACATCTTTGTAGGGGCTTAGGTACAGTCCATGCAAGGTACTTGTTTATGCTTCAATCTTAGCAGGCTCCCCTTGGCCCTGTTAAATCAGAACATTCTCACAATGCTCATCAAGGCAGAGCATGGAAAAGTTCAGAATGGAAGCACCATTTTCATGAATTTATAAAGCCAGTTTTATGTATGAAGAATATATATGTGTGGATATATATACATATATATGTAACAGAATGTTACAATAATTTTATTACTTAAACATAAAAAAAAACAGAAATTCAATATTTTAAAAGATTTATACAAGGAGTCCAGTAAAAGCAATAAGAATGAACTAACAGAGAAAATTGGCTTAAACAGTGGAGTTATTGTCAAGTGAACAAGACCATGTAACTCTCATGGACACTGGATTGATGGTGGAATTTCCCTGAGCTTGTAGACCTTGTCTAGAAAAACTTTAGACTCCAACTAGCAGATCTGAAAATAAAAATGTCTTTATTTCTATAAAGTTATTTGTATCAGGCATTCTTTCAAAGTGAAAACAAAAACAATTGATGTAATTAGTTGCATTATATTTTAAGTTCTAGGGATACTTCTCTTATTCATCAAATATTTTGGGTTAGTGCTCTGTATTTTGCCTTCATGCTTTCTAATTTGACAACCAAAGCTATTGTTTAGTGTAACTTACGTACGGTTCACATGGTTTTCTCACACACCTGGATAACTCTTGATTTATGAGTTGTCTTTAAAGGTGTTTCCTTAAAATATAAATAGATTTTCTCATGTAACACAGATTCTCAAATGAGGACAAACATTTAGAGGTGTGCTTCCCACTCTTCCTTTCCCTTTAGTCGCTCTTTTCTTCCTTTCCCCTTAGTCGCTCTTTTCTTCCTTTCCCCTCCCTCTTTTCTTCCTTCCCTTCCTTTCTTCTTCCCTTTGCTCTCATTCCTTTATTAACCACTCAGCTGCCATAACAAAGTAGAATGAACCAAGTGGCTTAAAGAACAGTTTTCTCCCCTGAGGCTTAAAGTCCAAAGTTGCTGCCGTGAAGTCTGTTGCTGGTGTTCAAACAGGCAACTGTGTATGTTCTGTGTCCTTTTCTGGGTACCCGTGCAGGGAGAGATGCTGTGTGGTACACTAGTCCATGTGGGCTAGTGCTACTGATGCAGAGATCTATGCCAGGACCTTGGCTAGCCTGAACACACTTCCTCTGAGGTTCTGTGGTGAGAAAGGGAGCCAACATAGGAATGTTGGTAGGATATATTTGAATTAAAACACCAGACAACCAACAATAACATCACTGGATATTCCCAAGAACATTTTACTTGTCATTTCTTCACAAAATTGTTTTCTTTTCATTGTAAATGTATCTAAGTTAACTGAAATAAATAGCTACTTGTATAAAATTTTGGAGGTACTGGAGAGCCTTTCTTGAGGTTAGCAGTGGAAGTAAATACTACATCATAGAATTATAAAATCTTAAAAATGTTAAGAATTTATAATATTATTTTAGGGGAAAACTTCTTTAAATAATAATAAAAATAGCATATTCAGATTTTCTCAATTGATTAGGAAATTAGCATTCAAGTACAGGTTTAGAAACTAACTCCCAAATCAGATAAAGAATAAGATATTAAATAATTTCAATTAATATGTGTATTATTAATGAAGATGTTTAAAAAATGGGATGCTGACTGGATAAATGAAAACATGCTAAAATACCATTCAATAGTACTAGGGCTATCATATTTTCTCTTTACAGATTACTATTTGATATTTTATTTTTTGAAAGCTATAAAATATTTTAATACTTAAAATAACAAAAAATACATGGAGAGTACGGTCTCATTTTTTTTTTTTTTCAAAAGAAAATGTTGGTTATGATTGTAAGTTTAAGAAAAGTGGTTGAGCAGTGGAGAAAAGATACAAAGAACCTTTTGGAAGATTATACTGTCTTTCTGGGATAGCCTGTGGAAGCTTCAAAGATGAGGTTTTCCATTCCTCCTCACAAATGGCATGAGATTTCAAGTTACTGTTTTCTAGGGTTGTCACCCCAAATGTCAGCGTGTTTATCTCTTGTCCTCTGGTAAAGAAATTCTGGATCCAGAATGACTTCTGGTGGTAGAACTGGCATTGATATCATCTCACTATTTGCCTTGGTGAAGGGGATATGATGAATTTATTGTGGATGACAGGAGAATAAAGACACAAACTAGCAGAAAAGTCTCACACAGAACAGACTGCAATATAGGGATCAGTCTCAAGTTAAAAGTTTTTGTCCAGGCCATAGAATATAGGATAAACATACTAAAATCTATAGTCCTAAGGAAGCTAAACAACAAAAAGATCTTAAGGAAGATGCATAATCCTCATTCAGAAGGGCAAACAGGGTAGGCATAGGAAGAGGGAGAAGACAAAGAACAGTACAGGAGCCTACCACAGATGGCCTCTGAAACCCTATATAGAAAGGTATCGAAACAGATACTGAGACTCATTGCCAAACTTTGGGCAGAGTGC
The DNA here is from genome assembly GCF_907164565.1 of Psammomys obesus. Lineage (NCBI taxonomy): Eukaryota > Metazoa > Chordata > Mammalia > Rodentia > Muridae > Psammomys > Psammomys obesus. The sequence continues at coordinate 37,785,861 of NW_026596073.1, read as the reverse complement.
AGGGAATCTTAGGGAAGAAGGGAGAGATAGAAAGACTTAGAGGGAAGAAGAATTCCACAAGGAGACCAAAAGAGCCAAAAAAAGTCTGTGCCCAGGGGTTCCTGCAGAGACTGATGAATCAACCAAGGACCATGCATAGAGAGACCCTAGACGTCTTGCTCAGATGTAGCCCATGGCAGCTCTGTCTCCACAGTGGGTCCCTAGTAATGGGAGCAGAGGCAGTCTCTTGCTCTTTGATCACCTCCCCCTGGTGACAGGACCTTATTAGGCCACAGAGAAAGAGGATCCAGACAGTCCCCATGATACCAGAGAGGCTAGGGTCAGATAGTAGGGGAGGAAGACCTCCCCTTCCAGTGGATTAGGAGAGGGGCATAGCAGGGAAAGAGGAGAGAGGGTGAGACTGGGAAGAGATGAGGGAGGGGGCTATAGCTGGGATACAAAGTAAATGAATTGTAATAAATAATAATAAAAAAGGAAAAAGAATCTTTTGTCTAGGAAGAAGCTGAAAGGGACACAAGCTGGTGTCACTTTCGAGATGCCACCAGCATAAGGTAGCTCCCTCTGCTCCTCTCACCCTTGTCTTCTACAGCCCGATGTCTCTTTCTCCTACTCTCATACTTACAAACTCACTTTCCTACCTTTGTTTGTAGGTCTACTAAACTCTCCAGGACTACTTTGATTCTCCCGCATTCTGTATACTTTCTGTAATTCACATATCAAAATGTTTGCTGTGTTTTTGAAATATGTTCTCTATATCAAATCCACTATTTTACTTGACACCGATCATCAGGTATTTTATTAGTAAGTGTCAAATATAGCTAGCTGGGAATGCATGAATAATAGCAGTGTCTCAAGAAGTATTTCTATTTTATAGAGTAAATATGAGAAGAACAGATCTACTAACTGTATACTGAAAATAATAACAAAATACCCATCAAAAAAAAAAAAAACATTTAACTTCGTTACTACTGTAACAGCTCATACTGTGACAGTTTCTTTTTCTGTTAAGAACTGAAGTCCAAAATGACAGCTAATCCCCTCCAAAATATCAGCTGAAAGGCTTTAAAATATTTTAGAAAATGCATGTCTTCAAAATATTTACCTAATTTGCATTATTTATTGGGAGATTACTAGTAGATTTTTTTTTATTAGAATAAGAGATTAAATTCAGAAAAAGAAGGTGTGAGAAGAGGGTGCAGAGATGAAGGCCATTGTGTTCTTAGAATGACAGTGACAATGCAAAGACAGACAGGGTGAGCCACATGAGCACAGTGTGATTTGTAGGAAGCAGGATCATTGATTGGCTCATAGGTATTTCTAACCATATATTCACCAAAACATTTGATAAAATCCTCACATGGATCAATTGCTATTTTGCAGAGGAAATATTCCTTCAGAAAAATAAAAACATTCATGACTACAAATTTGGAAGGAGATATAATCCTTGATTTATCAAGAGGCAATGCAAGACTGTTTTATTACATAACAGATATCCAAGAGAAAAATAAAAGTTGATCAATAAATTATCTCAGCAATTTCATCATTAAGTATTTTACATCCCACAGCAGGGATTTTAACATGAACTAATTACAGAAAGATAAAAAATTAAGAAAAGAAGCAAAGAAGGTTATTATTCATAAAGTGAAGAATAATGGGTAAAAGAAAACTTCACTTGAGAAAAGCAATCAATGCAATGATTTAAATAAAAATGGTGAAATAATGATGTTGTAAAATTACAAAAGGAAGTGAGAGTCTGAGCACACTAAAAGTATTGAGCAGGTGATGCCAGCAATACAAAGTGTAGTGGATATTAAAGAAAAAAATACAAAAAAATGATACAAATTATTAAAATTTTTCAATTTTAAGAAAAAAGAAACCCAGAAGTGTAAGCGTAAGGTTATTGTATAATTCAAATGTTGATTTCTGAACTCCCTATATTTGATTGTAGTCCTTGTTTTGATAATTTCTCTCTCAGTGTTGTGTAAACACTTCTAGCCAGTTACCCCCTAATATGCCAATAAAGCAGCTCACAGCCAATCACTGAGCAAGAGAGAAACTAGGACTTGCCTTCCCTCCAGGGAGAGGAGGGGAGGAGGAGTTAAAAGAGGAAGTAGGGGATTCAGCCATGGGCAGATGTCCAGGAGGGACCGGGAGAAAGAAAGAGAGAGAGAGCTCAACAAGAAAAGCTACAAAGTGCAAGTATAACTAGGATGCATGTTGGAAGTAAAACAAATTAGCTTAGAGGGGTAAGAATAGATAACTGTTCAGTTATTGTGCTGTGAGACTTATTAAACAAATATAAATGAGTCTCAATTATTTGTGTGACAGAGAAACAAACACAGTTTTGTCAAAATAACTGTAACAGAGCAGCTAATATGATTTCTCCCTGGAATGTTTTTGGTACAAGTTTAAATTTTCCCATGTATGTTTATAATGAAACAAATTTAAATTTAATTTATGTATTGATATAACTTAAATTATAAACCATCTACATAATATAACTTTATATTTAAATATTACTACAGTTCTCTAAAGTGTTTACAATTGCTGCTAATGACCAGAAAACATCAAGGGAAAGCAAATGCCTGTCCTGAATATCTGCTCTGAGATCCCACCTTCTAGATAGGACAAGAAAGTCACACCTGTGAAATCTCAACAACACAGCTACCTAAACTAGATCAGAATAATGACAGCACCAGTTGGCATGCCTTTATGAATGGAGTCTCTTGAAACCCTATCCCATCTGAAGAGTTTCAGGCAATTAGAAGTTGCTGAAAAAATGAGAATTGATCTTTCCCAGTGATAATCCCTTAACTGGTTGTTGAATGTCAGTGGTCAGCCCTATAAACATACACATATAGAAAACACTAAACTGAATTAGCTTTTATGTAAGGTGATGACTGAAGAAAAAGATTTTGTTGGAGGAAATTGTGACTTCTTATGTAAATTTAAATATATAAATTTAAAAATTTAATCTACTAATTGCACATGGAGGTCAGAATGTCTAGCATTGCAGTTGTCAAGGTACTTGACCCTTCTTGCTGGGCCTGAGAACCCATCCTGGGTCTTCTGTAAAATCAATAAGTACTCTTAAAACCTGAGACTTCAGGGTATGAAAGCAGATGCTGAGACTAACAATCAAACCTTGGGCAGAGTTCAGGGAATCATATGCAAGAAGAGGGAGTTAGTAAGACCTGGAGAGGACAGGAGCTCCACAAGGACCAAATATATCTGGGCACAGGGATTTTTTTCTGAGATGGATTCTCCAACCAAGGTCCATTCATGAATATAACCTAGAACCCCTACTCATACCTAGTCTATGGCAGCTCATTATCTAAGTGGGTTCCCCAGTAAGGTGAACAGGGACTGTCTCTGACATGAACTCAGTGGCTGGCGCTTTGACCTCCGCTCACCTTCGAGGGAGGAGCAGCCTTGATAGACCACAGAGGAAGGCAATGCAACCAGTCCTGATGAGAACTAATAAGCTAGGGTCAGATGGAAGGGGAGGGGACCTCCCTTATCAGTGGAATTAGAGAGGGGCAGGGAGGAAATGAGGGAGGGAGGGTGGGTGGAATTGGGAGGGAATGAGGGAGGGGGCTACACCTGGAATACAAGGTAAATAAACTGTAATTAATAATAAAAATTAAAAGGAAAGGTTAAAAAAAAAAAGCCTGAGACTTCTCACCAGCATCTTCTTATCTCTTATCTCAGACAGGCTTGAAGGCCTGTCTGTGGTGAAAAGACATTCTTCCTCTCTTTTTTCTGAACATGTAATGTAAAGGTTCGTTGTGTACATCATCAGTTTGAAGTTCAATATTTATGAATTTGACTTGGGCTCTCTGTGTATGTGTACCCTGTATTCTTTCACTCTGGATTTTCATGCTACCCACCTCACCTTACAGGTCTTCACAGGCTTTATATCATATTAGTGGAGATGCAGAGAAGAAATGTATCTTTAATCAGCCACTTTATTTCTCCATGTTTTAATTGCTTCGATGGATCTCAACTCTGTTCATTTATCTTAGGTTTTAGGCTGTTTTATAATTCTGAGAGGTTTCACTAATTAAAGCTTTGTCTATAGTCACTGCTAAGAATTACTCAACTTGTCTATTATTAATTATCACTTGAGATTATGTAATGCATGTAATGCAGTTCTGTCTTATTTTTCTTTTCAGAATGTGAACCTCAACTACTGATTTATATTCTGGTAAAAGCAGAAAGATTTCTGTTGTCTCTTTCACTTAATTGGATGAATCCCAGGTGGTTTCAATAAATGTTATACCAAAAAACTCAAATGAATTTTTAAAATTATGTTAGCCATTTGGAGAACGTAACTGTGACAAATGATGGTTTTTTGTGTTTGCTTACTTTTTTATTTTGTTTTTATTTTATTTTTTTTTTTTTGCTGAACTGAAAATACAGTGTAGTAGTAGAATATTTAAGAATTTTTTTTTCCCTGTGGAAAGACTCTTCAGAGAAAAATCATTAAGCTCAGACAGATTTACAACATCTGGAACAGTTATGAATCCATTATACAGACCTGATGGAGGTTTCTTACACTCATAGTGTTGAAAATCACATGTGCCAATTCAGTTGGACAGCATTTCTGATCTCTTGAAAATAAGAAGGCAAGTGACTGAGTATCCCTGAGTAAAATTTAGAATTTCCCATGTGTTTTATTCAATGAAAGGCTTAAGGAGAAAATAATGCAAGGATTGTAAGGAAATTGTGACTTCTTATGAGTTGCCTTGGCACAATGGTTGTGTTAAACACAAAATCAGAAGCCTCCATATTGACACAGTAAAATAACATGCAATAGCTCGTTCCTATGATTCTTAGGAAACTTCTTATCTTACTTTACAAACATAGTAGGAATTACATTAACTCAAGAGCTGTCTAGTACACACAATGTGTACTCATAATCCAGAAACTTGTTGTAACAAAAGAGACAAAGTATTGGTGTGTATATGAACTCAAATTTTAAGGCTTGTATTTCTCTGTCTCAGATTATAAATTTTGGAATTAAATAAGTAGCTAAAAACTTCTCTAAAACAAATAAATTTGCTCTAAACTCATAAGATTTTATATTTTACACACACACACACACACACAGACAAACAGACTCACAGAGACATGTGAGACATCAAAAACAAAGAACAAAAAATGTCAAGTATAGTCTAGGGTGTATGTCTCATGAAATATTAAGATGCCAGGAAGGAGTCAGCAGTGAGGAAACAAGAGTTTATCTGTATTTGCTATCAAATCCACATGGCAGATGGATTGCCCATTTGTACTTAAACGTTAAGATTGTTCCCACCAAATTACAAGCTGCCAAACAGAATCCACACACACGTGCACTGAAGAGTATTCTGTCCAACCTCACTCTCCCCCTGTGAGCTCTTCTATAAAATCATCGAAAGAAGTAAGCTACGAGGTAGATCTGGCTCTGCACAACTTGGTAAAGAAAATGGGATTAACCTACCACACAAACACGGCAATGATATTAATAGATATTCAGGAAAACTTCTTTAAAATCTACAATACAGAACATACTGTGTAAGTTTCATCTCTATATGCCTGGTTGAGAAAGTCCACTCCACTTTTTTTTTTTTTTCGATTTTCATTGAGTGTTTTGTTTTCTGTTGTAAACTGTTGATATCTATGTCTTTTTCTGATTTGTGGGAACTGAGGAATTTCCCTAATCCATAGCTCAATCTGTCATCACCCATTATAATCTGAAATTAGATTAAAACTACCCTTGCCCATGTCTAAACTGGTGTAAACATGGTAATACCAATAAGTAGAGCAGAGATTTGCTGCATTGGCTTATTAATTTATATATTTCTTGCATGCCCCGGGATCAATATGCATTAGCTGATATTATTTTCATCAACAGCATGTAATGGAACAACCACAGAAAGCTCTTTGCAACCTTGTGTGCTTAAGGATCTTCATTTATTTTCCTATTTGACATAAATGAAATCCAGCATTTTGTCTTTTAATATTATTATTGGAATGTTCCTCTCATTTCCTCATACTCTTAAAGTTTTACTTCCATTGTTTTTCATTACATACATGAGATTGCGTGTGTGGCCACAGACACTAGAGGCGGTGGGTCTCACTGGAGCTAGAACTGCAGTAGTGGCTAGCCAGCCATGGTGGGTGGTGGTAACTAAACCTGAACGGCCTGCAAGGGTACCACATGCTGTTCATCACTGCACTGTCTCTCCAGCCACTTATTCTCGTGTGTTAAAAGTATTTGACATCTTAAAAAACTATATGAAATACATATATATATATACATATACATATATATATATGTAATTTTACATACCAAAATTACGAAAGATTCTACTTCAAGCACTAGTATACATGGTATAATTTAAAATAGCCCGAGTCGAAAGGGGGAATAACCCAAGTGTCTATTGGTGGAAATAAAGATGGAGAAATATACATATATGTTTAATAAAGATTACTGAGCTTCACAAAGAAAGATGTCTTGACACATACAGCATGACTCTCCCGGACATAAGCCTGAAGAAAATAATTTTGAAGCAAGGAAAAAGCTAATTTTTAAAAGATATTTATTTATTTGCTTATTTATTCATTCATCCATCTGTCTATTTATTTACGTGTTTAGGGCACGTGTGCTAATGTCTTTGGAGATAATAGGTCTTTAGACACCCTAGAGCTGAAGTTACAGGTGGGTTGTGAACCTTTTGAATGGGATCCTAGAAACTGAGCCTGGGACCTATGGAAGAGATGCAAGTGCTCTTAACCACAGAGCCTTTATGATAGCCCCCGAGGAGGATTTTATAGGCCATTCTGGTAGGTCATGGCATAAAAGCCCTTGCCAAGTAAACCTGACAATCTGAGTTTAACCACAGGATCCCACAGTCAGAGAGAAAACTGACTTCTGAAAATAATTCTCTGACCTCAAACAAACTTATAATATAGTGTGGTACTCATGTGAATGATTTCATAGGCACACATGTGCGCGCGCGTGCACACACACACACACACACACACACACACACGTCCAAATAATAAGAAATGAAAAATTTTAGAAGACAGATTATTTTATTCCACATAAATGGTCACGTAGAGAAATCAAATTCATAGGGAAAATGCCTGCAGATTGATTGAGAAGGGTTTTTTGATGGAGTAGAGCAATGGTTCTCAACCTGTGGATGGGGACCCTACTAATGTCAAATGACACTTTCACATGGGGTACCCTAAGAGCATTGGAAAATACAGATATTTACATTATGATTTATAAGAATAGAAACATTACAGTGAATTAGCAGTGAAAATAATTTTCTGGTTAGGGGTCCCCACAACATGAAGAACTGGCTTGAAGGGGCACAGTATTAAGAAGGTTGAGAACGTCTGATAGAGAGTGTGCTAGATGATAAGGTCTAGGGTTGGAAATGTGTGAAAAAAAACCTAAGTAGGCTTTGTTAATCTGTGTACCTAGAGGTTGTTAAGAGTCTAAATATTATATGTATTTTAACACAATTAAACAAGAAACTTACAATAATAGCGTCTATGCCAAAATGGAATACATTTGAGAACACCCACAAGACTGGGAAGAAAAACCTGAGGCCAAGGAATCTCAGGACTCATCAGCTCTTGAAGGGAATGATCGCAGATTTTGATGTCACTCAAAAAGTAAAATAGAAAGCAATGGAGATCTGGGTCAGCCAACCTTTGGGGAAGATGCTATTTGTTTCTTAGCTGGATCCTGAACAACATCCACACTTATGTCGTACTGCACAGTGGATTCTTTCTATAACGTATATCCTGATGCTCAGTATCAAGAACCCTACTGCAGGAAGTGTGAGTTCTACGCAGTGAGTTCTCTACATTTTCTGTGTTTGAGTGTCTAATAACCATATTTTTATGTAGAAGTGGGGTAATAAACATGCTCTCCACTGCCATTCTTCCTACAAAGACAAGATGTAAGAGAAAAAAAAATGAAGAGTTGCATGAGACGGACTAGAACAGAGGGAGGAAGGAACAGAAATGTGCAGAATTACTGAAGGGTTAGGAGGATGGTTAGATGGAGAAACATTGTATAGCAACAACGAAGGAGGAAGAATTTCCCAAACAGTAAACCAAAACAATAATAATAATAATAATAATCAAGTAACAAACTAAATATTATGCCTATATATTCTTGTGTAATCTCTGAAGACAGGCTACTCAGCCATCTTATGATCTTTATATTTGCTCACAGACTTGGTTCACCCATGTATATTCATGACGTATTCAGTAAATAAATGATTAATAAACCCTTGCACACTCATGCAGGATTACTATAAATTGGGCTGCTTTCTCCTTAATCTTCAAAAATAGCAGACATTTCTTTTTTAATTTTTATTTTTTATGTTAATTGCAGTTTATTCACTTTGTATCCCAGCTGTAGCCCCTCCCTCATTCCCTCTTAATCCCACCCTCCTTCTCTCATCTCCTCCCATGCCCCTCCCCAAGTCCACTGATAGGGGAGGACATCCTCTCCTTCTATCTGACCCTAGTCTATCAGGTCTCATCAGGACTGGTTGCATTGCCTTCCTCTGTGTCGTGGTAAGGTTGCTCCCCACTTAGGGGGAAATGATCAAAGATCCAGCCACTGAGTTCAGGAAGACATTTCTTAAGAAAATATTTTTAGGGGTTGGTTTACATCTTGTTATTGCAACATCATGACAGACTACAAGGTAAATCATTACAAAGTTTGATCATGCAGATTTTTGATTCATAAACAAACAACTATTTCAGGCTAACATCTAATTTCTTCTTGCTATTTTCCCCATGTTGGCTTTAAAAACATGCTTGACTTCATATAGCTATTAGTTAAATGAGCAAGAAACAAACAAAGCACATCTGCATGTTATTAATATTTTTAGATATATCCAGCTCTGATCCTGTGGTATAGCATACCTTGAATGAAAATACTACACACAAGGGAACACACATACAAGAACACAGAAACACACACACACACAGAGAGAGAGAGAGAGAAAGAAAACTGCAATTCAGTTTCAAACAGTGCTTATTTTATACTTATTAAATTAATAATTAAAAACAGAACATGTATGATTAAAATTGACAATGAAATCCCAATTATATCATAAAGCAAAGTTTATCTACACTGATAATTGGGCTAAATAAATGTACCCAATAGTTTTCATGAGAATCTGTTACCTATCTGCAGCACACACTTGTCCGGTTCTTAAGAGAGTCCAACTTCCCCATATTTGACAAAAGACAATATAGTTTAGTAGTCAAAATCCCAAAGATAATTCTAGAGAGCTTTCTGTTTATATAATACAAGTAATGTCTGTTTTATAATGTTTTAAGAAAAGAATGGTGAAAATCATCATCCATAGTACATATTTTTGCAAAAGGTCAATTTCAATTAGTTTTTTTTTTTTCAATTCAGTATCTATACAATACCTTTTCTTTTTCACAAGTACTTAAGCAACTGTTTAAACATGTTACAAATTTAGTGGCAGACATCTGAAAGCAAAAACAGAGGACAGTTTTTACATCAGTAGAAATTGGGGGAATATTCTAGGGATTATTTTCATGCCTCAGCTTCCAAACCACAACAGAAAAGCACTGCAGTGCTGGGCTTGAATGAAATGGTTTACAGGACTCGTGTAAAGGCTGCAGCACACATCTGTCTGGTTCTTAGGAGAGTCCAACTGCCCACCTTTGACAAAAGACAATGCATTTTAGCCGTCACAGTCTCAATGCTAATTCTAGACAGCTTTTTGTCTACATAATATAAGTATTTCTGCTAGAAAGTTTCATTCAAATGATGTGGATGACTTATTATCTGAAGGCCACAGAGTAGGCAGAGAGAAATCACTGCAGGTCTACACCTATGGTGACATCAGGCTTCTCTGGCTTGTTTGGCCTCAGCACTTTGCCATTCTTCCCTCTAGTGGCTGCCACTGCAATTGCATGTTTGGTGTGGCTACAACAGCTGGGGTGACAGAGGATGGGTACAGGAAAGCAGTCTCTTTGGTGAGGAATGTTATCTAGTGTTACTCTAGAAGCAGACTACTAAAGGCTTTGAAGTACAGAATTTATGTTGAACTTTAGGAGTAGGTTATTCCTAAATTGTTTTAATTCTTGTACACATTTCATGAAATGAATAAAAGACTTAAGAATAAGAATGTGTTTGCTTCTTATAGCTAACCCCATTGAATATATTGTTTCCCATTATTTTGACTGCAGGATCTCTCATTTTTAAAACTACGAAAATATAAAGTGAGCACTGGTTAAAATATTGTATGTCTATAGGGAGTGACATACAAGATGGATTGAGGGGAGAAAGAGAAAGGGAAATGATGTAATTATAATCTTAAAAATTAATTTTAAATGTATTTTATGTTTAATTTTCCACAAGGTGGAAATCTTTTCTAACTCAATAGAAGTTCGAGTTTGGTATACTGTGTTTGATTGACTATGTTATTTGAAACATATAGAAAATAAAGCTCACAGACATTTGATTTTGACAAGACCAGAAAAACCTTTCACAGTGAAATTAAAAGCCACTTGCCATAATCAAACCTAAGTATATTGCCATGAACCATATTCAAAAGGGAAAAGCTTGCATCTGTTCAACATTCCACAGACTCTAGCCTATCAGCAGTCATGCTCTAATCAAATAGTGAAGGATAAAAGAATCATAGCAACTAAAGCAATCCTATATTCCAATACATTTCAACTGAAAAGAAAAGGTTTATAAAGGTTAATATAATTGTTTATTCTTCCAATACAGAATCAACATTTTAGTATATATTTTCCCACAATATGTAATATGTGGGAATATATAAAAAAAAACAAAAATTAAAAACCTATGCACCTGTGTGTATTTCAAAGATATCATCAATGACTGTTATTACTTGATATGTAAAACGTATGATATGAGATTTGATACGTTCCAGGAGATGATGGTTTACAGCAGCTGTATACACTTTTGCTGCAAATAGACCTGTGCTTTCAGCGATGTTTTCCTACTGGATATTTCTGCTTGTTCTATGCCTCAAAAATACTGTAATAAAATTACTTGCAAACATCTATGAGTGTAAAGAAAGTCACAGTCCCTTAAAGCGGTAAAATCGACTTCATAACATTAAAATGTTTTGTTTTGACAAAGACAGTGTTAATAGAATAAAGAAAACAAATTAGTGATCTAGTAAATGCTTGTAAATAACGTAGCTAAAATATGCAAAGCAAGATAGTATTAAAAATTAGAAAATTACCCAAATTAAACAGTAGATAAAATGCAGAGGTGTTTATAAGAGGAGGGGGTAAGTAAAAACCAAACAAACAGAAATTTAAAAAAACATAAACGTTTGTCCAACAGCATTACCAACAAACTAGTGAGAATTCAAAACAAAATTACCTACCAGTGTGCATATATTAGAATGAAAAAGCATGAAAGCAAGGAGGATGGGGAAAACAGATAGAAGGAAGGGTAAGAGAGAGGAGGAAACATTAGAAGGATGAAAAGAATTAAGTGAAGAAGGAAAGAAGGCATGAACCAGAAAGAAAATAAGAATTCTGACACTACTAAATATTAATGAAGATGTGAGGGTTTTAATGCCATATATTACTTATGAAAGATACTTTAGATTTTTTTCCTTAAAAGTAACAAAAAAATAATAATTAACAGCTGTATAATTTCTTTTAGAGAATACCAAGTAAATTCATGGCCAGATCCCATATTGAGTTGTGCTTCAAAAGACAAATAGAAAACACTTTGATCCAACCAGATAGTGGGCAACCAAGTATTGAGGCACAGGTGATACAAAACCAAGGTGGCACGATGCAAAAGATGTTTAATCACATGGCAGTGAAATAAAAATTTCAGTCAGATGATTGGAGAAAGGCTGAACCATGAAGACATTGCTGGGAAGAGAGTAGAAAGAGGGCTACAGAGACAGAGCAAAGAGAACTTTTAGGACAGTGTCAGTCCTGCGTATGATGCTGTCAATGGATGCATACCTGCTGTTGCATACTTTTCCAAAGTATAGAGTTATTCTTCAATTGTGCATCAGTGTGTTTTGATCAGATCACGTTTTGTAGGGCTGCATTCATGGAGTAGGCTGCACAGGTAAGCAGGGGTTCACAGGAAGTCTCTGAAACTTCTTTTTCTGAATTTTGTCCTGTATATAGAAAAAAATATTTAAATGATAGTATCTTAAAGCTAATAATTTAATAAAACTCCATTTAAACTAATAAGCAAAACATCCAACGTATCACCATGTTAAAAATGGAAAATCTTGGAGGTGTTGGGGAGCATAAAACATCAAAATAATTGAATAAAAAATTCACTCAGAAATAATGAGAGACTCACTCTCCACCTCTATCATTATTATCTACTTCCTGTATTCTTACATTGAGAAGTCAGCTAACACAAAGGTATTATGAAAATACTAAGTAAAATATTATTAGGAAATCAACACTTGATCCAAAGTACAGAAAATTTCCATTGCTTAGACTTTTATCAACTCTATATTGTAATGTTTTACTTCACCTAAATTTAGGCAATCTATAGTTATTACCTAAAGTATTTTCCCGCTACAGAGACTATGATTTTCATAAGCCAGTGCATCTGTAACATTCTTATTATTTTCTTTCGTTCTGTGACATTTCATTAAGAATCTTTCCACACTGCAAGGATTCAATGGAACTGATTTACGTAGCATCGCTTCTGCCTCCAATGGTCAGGAAATTTTAATTTGATTTTAGCCACTCAGCAAACAAATATGTACAATTAGACTGCACCTTTTAAGACATGGTTTCTTGCACGTAGTTAGTCATTTATGTCTCTCTCCTCCGCTTAGCCTTGAATAACAGCAGAACGCTTTGACTGCTGCAGTACTTGTGACATAACACTGTGAAGTGAACACATCTCTTAAGCTGACCATCCACAGGCCTCAGCACAGTTTTGACCCCATGCAGCGGAGAACCCAATGAGAAAAGGGGCTCACCCACCTACCACCTCTGCCTCACAGCATCTTAACACCAGATAGTAATGTGCCATAAAAAATTACTAATAATGAAATTTGCAGGTAAATGGTGGGACTTGGAAAGGATCATCCTGAGTGAGCTGTCCCAGAAGCAGAAAGACACACATGGTATATACTCACTCATATAGACATATAACATAAGATAAACCTACTAAAACCCTGAACATCTAAAGAAACTAATCAAGAGAGCGGACCCTGACTAAAACACTCAATCCCCATCCCGAAAGACAAAGAGGATAGACATCAGAAGAAGAAGAAAACAGGAAACAACCTAGGAATCTGCTACAGAGGGCCTCTGAAAGGCTCTACCCTGCAGACTATCAAAGCAGACACTGAGACTTAAGGCCAACTGATGGGCAAAGTGCATGGAATCTTAAGTAAGAAGTGGGAAATAGTAAGATCTGGAGAGGACAGGAACCCAAAAGGAGAGCAACAGAACCAGACAATTTGAACACAGGGGTCTCCCCAGGGACTCATATTCCAACCAAGTACCATGCATGGAGATAACCTAGAACCCCTGCACAGATGTAGTCCATGACAGCGTAGTATCCAAGTGGGTTCCATAGTAATGGGAAGAGGGACTGCCTCTGACATAATCTGATAGGCCTGTTCTTTGATCACCTCCCCCTGAGAGGAGAGCAGCCTTACCAGGCCACAGAAGATGACAATTCAGCCATTCCTTATGGGATCTGATAGACTAAGATCAGAAGGAAGGAGAGGAGGACCTCCCCTATCAGTGGACTTGGGAGGGGCAAGAGAGAAGAATGGGGAGAGAGGGTGGGGCTGGGAGGGGAGAAGGGAGGGGCTTATGGGGGGATACAAAGTGAATAAACTGTAATTAATAAAAAAGAAAGAAAAAATTACTAATAATCGCACTAATAACTGCCTTGAACTCTAACTCTAGAACATAATGTCAACATTTTAGTTTAATTTATTAGTTATTTGCAAACATCATACGTGAAGACAATTTATTTTGATCATTCATAAGCACTGAAAATTGTTTGTCTCTTCCAGTTCCTCCTAAGATTATTCCTTGAGCACAACCTCATCCAACTTCACTTAAAGTCCTCTTCCTAACATGCTGAACCCAGTCACGTTTGTATGTGGAAGTATAGAGCCGCTACAGGGAGCGTGGGAAAGCCACCAGGATCCTCTTCCTAAAGAAAAATCAGTAATTAAAAACAAGAAAATCATAAAATCTGCAGGCAAAGGGTGGGAGCTAGAAAAGATTGTCCTGTGTGAAGTATTCCAGTAGAGAATGACACACATGGTATATACTCAATTATAAGTGTATATTAGTCATATAATATGGGATAATCATACTAAAATCTATACACCTAAAGAAGCTAAGCAAGAAGGAGGACCCTGGGTAAGATGCTCAATTCTCATTCAGAAAGGTAAACAGCATAGACATCAGAAGAGGGAGAAAATAGGGAACAGGACAAAAGCCTACCACAGAGGGCCTATGAAAGACTCTACCAAGTAGAGTATTGAAGCAGATGCTGAGACTCAGCCAAACTTTGTGCAAAGTACAGGGAATCTTATGAATAAAGGGGGAGATAGAAAGACCTGGAGGGAACTGGAGCTCCACAAGGAGAACAACAGAACCAAAAAATCTGGTCCCAGGGATCTTTTCTGAGACTGATACTCCAAACAAAAACCATGCGTGGAGATAACCTAGAACCCCTGCACAGATGTGGCCCATGGCAGCTCAGTGTTCAAGTGGATGTCCTAGTAATAGGAACATAGACTGTCATTGACATGAACTCAGTGCCTGACTCTTTGATTACCTCCCCCTGATGGGGGAGCAGCCTTACCGGGCCACAGAAGAAGACAATGCAGCCACTCCTGATGAGACCTGATAGGCTAGGGTCAGATGGAAGGGGAGGAGGTCCTCCCCTATCAGTGGACTAGGGGAGGGGCATGGGAGGATGGGACTGGAAGGGGATGAGGGAGGGGGCTGAAGCTGGGATACACAGTGAATACATTGTAATAAACAAAAATTTAAAACAAACAAAAAAACAAAAATAAAGGAAGGAAGGAAGGAAGGAAGGAAGGAAGGAAGGAAGGAAGGAAGGAAGGAAGGAAGGAAGGAAGGAAGGAAGATTCCCCACTCCAGCAGCCTGCAGCTGCCAACAGCTCTTCAACTGTTGAAGAAGGGTAGAGCTTTGTCAGGCTACATCCCCTTTTGTCATTTTATTTGGATGTTGAAACTGCAAGAAAGTTTCACTTGTTTTATTAACACGTAATATATTTCATTTACAGTCGAAACAGATCTGTACATTTTTGTTGAATTTCATTCCAAACATTGCAACTTTCACTTATCTCTTTTATTAAAAAAAAAAAACATTTAATTTTTAAGTTTTATTTTTATTATTTTCAAATGTGCGTGCATGTGCTTGAGAGCATGTGTGTGTGTGTGTGTGTGTGTGTGTGTGTGTTATACATTGAATTGAGTGCAATAAAACATTAGAACTGAAAGAATTTTTTTTTCCCCCTTAGGCCCATAAATTAGACTGTTGTTCAAATTGTATGTAGAATTAAAGTGCCCGTATCTGGGTCGGAAGAAACAGCTTCGTTATTAAAAACATTCTTCCGTGCCTGGGCTCACTTCCCAGCGCCAGAACCAAGTTGGCACACAGCATCTGGTGGCTCCGGTTCCATGGAATACCCTGCCCTCTTGCGGCTGTCGTGTGAACTACACATGTACAGGGTGCACAAACAGACATGCAGGCAAACACTCATGTACATCAAATAAAACCAGTCTTTAGTCTCCGACATGGACACTATCGTCTGCTTTTTGATCACTTCCTCCTGTAAGGGGACTGCCTCACTAAGCCACAGGGGAACAGTCCTAATGCTCCTGGATGAGCTGGGGTGGGGGTGGGGCTCCCCTTTTCTGGAGAAAAATGAGGGAAGAGGAAAGGAGGGTGGGACCAAGAGAAGAGGAGAGAGGGACTAAGATGGGGATGTAAAGGGAATTAATTAATTAATTAAAACAAAACCAAAAGGAATCAAGTCTTTAAAAAGTAAAGTGTCAGCTTTTCAGTCTATATATACAGTAGAGAACGCATGGCTATCCATGTCATGAGGACTGCTTCAGGTAGACATGCACATAGCTATTTCTTTTCTGAGGAAGGATCATTGCTAAAATTGAAGGAACTATTTCAGCATCTGTGGTAACTATTAAGCATCGAAAATTGTTTGTAAATCATTATTATCAAGGAAGCAGCTGCTTCTGAAACGATTGCTCCGTTAGTTTCAGTGAAAGTTCAATATTCTTCCTTTTTGCTGTTTGTAACATTTGACATTGTTTGCTAAGAATTGAGCTATTTTTGTCATATACTTAACAGGTTGTAAATAAAGGCCAGTTTTCCAGCTAGAGTCTTTTGCACTTTCAAGAAGAAACTGAATAGCAAATGAATAATAAACAGTAGATATAAAATATATTTTGTATCTCTCTATATATATGTATGTATATAGAGAGATATATTGAAATCAGAATCACAAAAGAAGCATGTAATTGACAAGCATTTCCCATTTTTAACTAAGTACAAAATCCTTAAAATGACTTGAGAGGATAAATTATTATTGATCTGAAATAAATAAAAGAATTAAAAAAAAACCTTCCCACTGCTCTTGCATTGTTGAGTGTATCCCCTGCAAACACACCTGTCACAAAACATGGAGAGACCGAAGGCCTGCCCTTTGGAGAGCTTCCCAATACGCCTCTTCTCAGTCTTTTTCACGTGTTCCACATTAGATGTTTCGTGGAGTTCCTGACTCTGTGACTCTCTGTTCTTTCTCTAACACCAGAGCAGGAAAAATACTGTCCTTCCTCCAAA
This sequence comes from Psammomys obesus, assembly GCF_907164565.1. NCBI lineage: Eukaryota > Metazoa > Chordata > Mammalia > Rodentia > Muridae > Psammomys > Psammomys obesus. Next base: position 37,768,967 of record NW_026596073.1, on the reverse strand, counting down.
ATCTAACCCAAGAAGATATATTTAGTCTTCATTATGTACTCTTAGTTACACAAAGTTCAATTTTAAGGCAAAAGTAATGCAACGTGAGATGAATTAAATTCACTGTCCTGAAGACAATTATTGTACCGTTGTTGATGTGGAAGCTGATTCCCCTCTTATTGCGAGACCTCCATGGGATGAATACTGTGTCACATTTGAAGGTTCTTTATAACATGGAACTCTAGGATAATGCAGTTGCTATTGATTATAATTAATATAATTATCACTAGCAACTTGAAATGATGTTATCATTGAATTCTGCAGATTCAAAAGTTCAGTAAAGAAAATCATTAAGCCTAAGTTTTTAGTTAATGTACAAATAGAAGGAGAAAAAAAGTTAATAAATTATATAAATGTTAAAATGGATAAGCTCATTAAAAACCCATTACTTCTATTGCAATATCAGTAAAAGCTTAATAGGTTGTGATTGTGGGCCAATTTTCCAGCTGAGGCTTCTTGTTCTTTCACAATGTAAACAGGAAGAAAAGGCAGTTGGACATGAAAACTGAAGTACAACCAGAACTTGTTTCACTCAGAAATACAAGTTAAACCAGAATATGTCTTCTTAGAAATTAAAATTGGTATTTAACCTTTCTACATTGTAATATACATGTGGAATTTACCATGTATGCTGTCTGTCATGGAAAATATGTATGTATATATACACATATGTATATATATATATATATAGTTATGTTTCTCTTATCTTCTTGTATTACAGTAAGATAATTTTTGTTTGTTTGTTTTTGTTTTTTCCTAGATTCTACAGTCATCATTGTTATATCAAGTTCTGGGAGGGTTGTGATAGTGCTAGCTGAATATACTTCCAACATTAAGTATTTCTTAAAATAACTCAGAACAAGAATGTTTTCGTTGCTTAAAGATGCATGACACATTTGTTGACATGTTTTAAGCATTTAGAGTTAAACTGATTCCTCCAATTCATTGTCTTCTTCCAGCACTCTGTATCCTTATTTTGAGCATAGCGTAGCTACTCAAGAGGATTTTTTTAATGTCACCTAAGTTTGATATCACCACCCTTTATCATTTTTAGTCTTATTTTTAATTATTTATTTTACTTTTGTGGAATATAATTTCATCTTTCCTCCATCCAAACATTTCTTCAGACATAAAGTTAAGAATATTTTGTTGTATACATTTAACTAAAATATTTTATTTGCATATTGTATATACATATATTTAAACACCTACTAAATCATACTATTTAAACTATTTAAACACCTACCTAAATCATACTATTTATGATTTAGATAAAAGAAAATTATTTTATGTTGTAAAATGAAGAATAATTCCATCTATATTAATTGCTACAAATCATTAATAGTCTATCAAAAAGTACAAAACACATTCTTATAAGAAAAAAATTTAAATGCTCTCCTGAAAGAAATTCTTGAAGTTAGCCCTGAAATCATATGCACTCTAGCTACAATAAGTTCCCTCCGTAAGTTGTACCGACATATTTATGCACGTGTATGTGTGGGTTTAACAGTGACATCAAAGAAAGAGTCCATCAGTCAGAAAGGGGCTGCAGGGGAGAGGCAGGAGTATTGTTTAAGGAAAGGGACTTGGGAGGCATTGAAGGAAGGAAACAGAAGAAAGGAAATAGCTAGTGAACAGGCCTAGAAAGCAGCCATGGAAGAACAGATTCCATGTTTCCTAGAGAACATACCGACGAGGTTAAGCTGCATCGGTACAAGAAGAAAAGATAAAATTAGACAACAGTGGATGAAATAAAAACAAGTGAGGGACATCTGGAGTCCACATCCATTATGAGAAAGTAAGTGGACTATCACGCAGAGAAAAATAGGGAACAGCTGCATTTTTGTTTGCATGATCTCATCCCCAGACCAGGTCCTCAGAGTTGGCAGTTGTCTTGAAACTGACTAAAAGCAGCAGAGCAAACCCTGGATACATAAAGCAGCAGCATCGCTTAAGAACTCCTACCAAAATAAAGGAGGAGACTCAAGGTAATGAGCATACTAATTAGCCTCATTTCCATAATCATTTCTCAGCGTGCTTGTAGACCAGAAGATCACATAGCATATTACGAATGCATTGAAATTTTACTCATCCATAAAACCCCAGCGAAGCTGAAAAGTGCCATATTATATTTTCATTGTCAAATGAATATATAATATCTCTCTCATCTTTTCTGTTTAAACACTTGTTTTTTTGAAGATAAAAGACAGTCAGAGCTGCCTTGAAGCATTTCTTAGGACAAGATCCTTTCAGGTTATAACCTACCATCCACATAACGAAGGAGCTCTTTAGAGACTTAGGGAGTAGATAAGAAAAGAGAAGGGAGAACAGAGTGAGGTCAAATGATTTTTTTCTATATATTATGATTTTTTTCTTAACATATTGTCTAAGTGACAACATCTAATACACACACATGCACACACACACACACACACACAAATATTTTTTAATATGTTGAATATGCGGATGTATGTCTACATTTCTACTTAAATGTAGAAATATAAAAAGAGTGCTTTGGATGCCTGACCTCTTTTTTTTAAACATTTTCTGAAAGTTCCTTGTAGGAAGGATCAGGTGTGTAGCTCAGAGAAGTGATAATTAGCAAGGATTTTACTCCATGCTAATCTTACACCTCTTCCGCATAACATGAGGCACCGGCCTTCTAAATTTATCCAAATGAACATGCCAGTGAGTTATAAAATGCAAAGAGAAAAGTGCCATAAGGATCTCTGAGAGCAAGGTCAAAATTCACAGCTGAAAAAAATACACAAAGTTTGTGTGATTTTTCTTTTCAGTTTTATTTATTAATCTCTTCCATTTATCAAGTGGTTTATAGGGAAGATCATCTGGGTTTAATGAACAGTTCTGCATTGACTTCTCTCCTTCCAAAAATGTGATTTATAAAACAGGGGCTAAATCATGTTTTATTTCCAGGAAGAAGTCATTTAAAATGTAAAAACAATGACATGTGTTTGAAATAATAACGTTTTAAACTTCATGTGGCTAATGTGATCAGGAGTGTGCATTTATTGAAGGCTGTTCTGCAATACCAGGATAGTTACAGTGTCTAGTCTTTAAAGGGGCCTCACGATTGGCTCCTATTTGACAGAACAAGCCCTGTCTCCAGGCCGTGTTTCTCTTTTGAAATGTCTCCTACTGCTTTTTCTTCTGAGATGCTTTTAAAAGATGACTTGCCAGCTTTCTGATCACTTCCACCCAGAGGGATTCCCTTGCCCAGGCCACAGGGGAAGAGGACATGCTCATTCCTGAGGCTGGGGTGGAAGGGAAAGGGATCTCCGCTTTTCTGAAGAGGAGGCAAGGGGTTAAGAGGGAGGGAAGAAGTGTGGAAATAGAAAGGGAGGAGGGGGCTACAACCAGGATGTTAAGTGAATAAAAAAATAAAGAAATTAATTATTAAAAACAAGACAATCGCTCGTAACCCTAATGGTGGTCTTTGTTTCAGTGACCTAAGAACTACTAAAACGCTTAACAGACTGCAGGCACAAACTTTGCTGTGGGCTCCACCATTTCTGCACTTGCACTAGAAAATAATAACACAACAAAACAGTGAACAAAAATAAGTGTCTACCCGAACAGAGACCCCATGGAAGCCACTTTCTAATCTTTTGGATTGGCCTAGTAAGTACACAACAACCTCAGTTATATGGAATGATTTAAAAACCTTCTTTATCCAGCCCTGAGTTCTTTTTTCTTTTTCTTTTTTTTTTTTTTTGTTAATTATTTATTATAATTTATTCACTTTGCATCCTGGCTGTGGCCCCCACCCTCATCTCCTTCAAATCCTTCCCTCCCTCCCTATTCTCCTCCTATGCCCCTCCTCTAGTCCACTGATACAGGAGGTCCTCCTCCTCTTCTCTGACCATAGCCTATCTAGTCTCATCAGGAATGACTGCATTGTCTTCCTCTGTGGCCTGGTAAGGCTGCACAACGCAGGGGGAGGTGATCAGAGAGCCAGCCACTGAGTTCTTGCCAGAGACAGCCCCTGCTCCCCTTACTAGGGAACCCACTTGGAGACAGAGTCTATGGGTTACGTCTGAGCAGGGGTTTTAAGTCATCTCCATCCATAAATAGTTCTTGGTTAGAGTATCATTCTGTCCAGGGTCCCCTGGGCCCTTTTTTGTGTGTGTGTGTGTGTGGCTCTGTTGGTCTCCTTTTGAAGCTCTTGTCCCCTCCAGGTCTTTCTGTCTCCCTCTTCTTTCATAAAATTCCCTACATTCTGCCCAAAGTTTGGCTATGAGTCTCAGCTTCTGCTTTGATACATTAATCAGTAGTCTTTCAAAGTTTTTCTGTGGTAGGCTCCTTTTTTTGTTCCCTGTCTTCTCTTTCTTCCAATGTCTATTGTATTTGCCCTTCTGAATGAGGATTGGGCATCTTCCATAGGGTCTTTCTTGTTGTTTAGCTTCTTTAGGGCTACAGATTTTAATATATTTATCCTGTATTATTTGTCTAATAACCACTTCTGAGTGAGTATATACCATATGTGTCTTTCTGCTTCTGGGTTACCTCACTCAAGATAATGTCTTCTAGTTTCCACCATTTGCCTGAAAATTTCATGATTTCCTTATTTTTAATTGCTGTGTAATATTCCATTGTGTAAATGTACCACAATATCTGTATCCATTCCTCTGTTGAGGGACATCTAGTTTGTTTCCAACTTCAGGCTATTATGAATAAAGAAAGCTACTACGTACATGTTTGAGCAAATGTATTTATTGTGTGGTTGAACATATTTTGGATATATGCCTAGGAGTGGTATGGCTGGATCTTGAGGAAGCGCTATTCCTAATTGTCAGCGAAAGTGCCAGGTTGATTTCCAAAGTGGTTATACAAGTTTACATTCCCACCAGCAATGGAGGAGGGTTCCCCTTTCTCCACATCCTCTCCAGCATGTGTTTTCACTTGAGTTTTTGATCTTAATCATTCTGATGGGTGTAAGGTGAAAATCTCAGGTTTATTTTGATTTGCATCTCCTTGATGACTAAGGATGTTGATCATTTCTTTAAGTGTTTCTCTGCCATTTGATATTCTTCTTCTGTTGATAATTCTCTGTTTAGCTTTGTATTCCATTTTATAAATTTGATTACTTTGTTGGTGTTTAATTTCTTAAATTCTTTATATATTCTGAATATTAGACTTCTGTCAGATATAGAGTTAGTGAAGATCCTTTCCCAGTCTGTAGGTGGATAAATAATTTTTAACAGCCCAAGAACTTTTTTTCAAAAGTTGATCTCTATGATTCATATAAACCTTTCAACAGGAAGGAATCTCATGGTCTAAACATGTTTCAAGTCTGGTTTGTGATAGAAGAATGAGTGATTAAAAGTTTTTCTAATGACTTGAATACCTTAAAAGCTACTATATTATGGATGGAAACTCCTCAAGAAAAAAAAAAAGAGAAAAATCAGATTCAACTGAGGTTCAAAAGCTATATATTTTTAATAAGTTCCACATAAGTCCTAAGATGCTTTTTTAGAGACTAATAAAAGTGTTTTCTCTCAAAGAGATAATACACTGGAACTTTGGGATAGCTTTTCAGGAAAAGCTATCTCTGAATCTTTAAATAACTTACCTTTCTAAAAGGTAGCCATGGGATATATTCACAAATGAACACATTATTTGTAGCATGTAAAAGCCAAACTTGGTGTTTTATTCATTGAAAATCATGAAACTGTCACAAGATTGCCTTAAAAGCTTTTCATCAAGAATCCCTTGTTTACTTCGGAAGGAACAAGCAATATAAAAGACTCTTCTTGAGAAGTCAGCCACAATACATTTTTAAAAAATCTCCATAATCTTCTAACTTTTCCCTTGAGGCCAAAACTCTTCCAAAATATTTCTCAGAGTTCATATGAAAAATATTCAACTAAACTGAACACCAGCAAGCCAGATGACCACAAAACAGCCACATGTTTCGGGAATAAACTGTTTTATATAAACTATCACCAAGAGACAAATGTTAAAGCTATAAAACAACACCTTATATAGGATGGACGTTGATTCAGGCTTGCCTGCTCCATGATAGCGTTAAGAACACCTCTTATTGAGTTACATAGATTCTAGCTTTCTCTTGATATTGAGCAACACACCTTTCTTATGCTAAGCCATGCATCCTTGCAATATCTTCAGAACTTCTGCAAGACCAGGTAATAATCAGCAAATATAAAAAAAAAAAAATCTTAAATCAAAGAATGAGGTGACAATGTCTACAATTTTCTGAAACAACTACCAATGCCCATGACAATATTCTGCCAGTGAATCATAAAGTAATAAAGAGAAAGGAAGGTGGGTCTCTGATTTATTTCTCTGCTGTTGTCCATCTTTTTTTTTTAATAACATGAGCCAAATCGGTAAATAATTATTAGTGTTTATACTCACAGAGTATGAAGACTGTTTAAATAAAATGTAGCTCTGATATTCTTACCCTTGGAATCTCTCACATATTATACTGATTATGTTACTATATTATGCCATTCATATAAAAGATGGTAAACTTGACTCATTATACTGGTGTTTACTAATAATATAAGTAGTATTTAGATATGATTATCAGTGACATAACTACATCTTCTCCACAGCTTTAAGATATAGACCAAGTTTCTGGTAAAAACAGACATTTCCATAAGTATCATGCAGCACTGAAGAATGCACCCAGCAAGAGATGAAGGGTTCCTAGAGTTTTTAGGAAGTAACAACACAGAGAAATACCACAGGTGCTCAGGAGGGTCCATTTCTACTCTAAGGTACAGGTGGATGCTTGTCATGGACCAGCAATTATGTGCTTTTGAAAAATAATTTTAATTAAATACAGTTTATTCACTTTGTATCCCAACAGTAGCCCCCTTCCTCATCTCCTCCTAACCCACCTTCCCTCCCTCATCTCCTCCCGTGCCCCTCCTCCAGTCCACTGACAGGGGAGATCTTCATCCCCTTGCATCTGACCCTAACCGATCAGGTCTCATCAGGAAGACTGGCTCCATTGTCTTCCTCTGTGGTCTGGTAAGGCTGCCCCCCCCCCCCCGACCTCAGGGGGAGGTGATCAAAGAGCCAGACACTTGAGTTTATGTCAGAAGCCTCCTGTTCCCCTTACTAGAAACCCACTTAGAGACTGAGCTACCAATGAGTATGTTGAACCTAGATAGATGATAGGTGATAGACTGACAATAAATGATAGAAAGAGATGATGATAGATAGATAGATAGATAGATAGATAAACTAAATACATTATATTATAGATACATATATGATAGATAGACAGATAGATGATAAATAGATAGATAGATAGACAGATAAATGATATATAGATGATAGATAGACAGATAGATAGATAGATAGATAGATAGATAGATAGATAGATAGAACAGATAGATAGTGTTAAGCTTACTTTAGATCACAAAAGTAAAATGCCTGAAAGCTTGTCATAGCAGTGCCTAAACATAAAAGGAGAAGGCATGGGTTCCATATAAGAAATTCTCTGGTGAGTTAGAGCGAGCTTCAGTGACAGCTGTGAAATCCCAAGGAGTCCATCAGACTGAGGACTATGTGCCTGATCCCTGAAACAGCTGCTTCCGGATCACTGCCCAGATCAGAACTCTATGGGAAAAGCCTGAAAATTAGCAGCAAGTCTTGCAAATAAACTTGTGCCTGATGAGATCTAAGTCTGAGGAGATTTGGTTTTGCCATTCCATCTTCCTGAGCCAGCAAGCGTTTGAATGAATAGGGAGAATACAATCTCAAGGGGAATGGGTCTGAAAATAACAGCAATGCGCAGTCCCTCAGAGGGTGCCTGAAAAGTAAAGTAGATGCCCTCGTTTTTATTCTGTTGCTATTTTGTTTAAATGTCTGTTATGCCTGGAATGTACTTCATCACTGGAAGGTTAATGTGTTAGAATGTTGATTCTAACATGATCAAATCAGAGGATGGACTACGCTAGTACATGGGGCTCACTAGTAGGTGTTGAGTCATGATCAGCCATATAAGGGAGTAAATGTAGGCCATTCTGGGTGGAAAAAAAAATCTTGAAGGAATAATTAACTCCAGCAAGAATGGCCAAGTTAGGACTCTCCATCTTTGCTTTCTCATGCTTTCTTGCATCTCCTGCCCCACTGTATGATTGATGCTGACTGCAATGTTGTGATGGAATCGGACCCTCCACACATGTGGTTTTCCAGCCTTGTTCTAACAAATGAAACTTCCTCTCTTCATTAAGCTTCAGATTTTTGGATTTTTTGTTTTGTTTGTGTTGTTGTTTGTTTCTTTGCTTGTGTGTGTTTGCTATAACAATTAAAAATAAATCGAGTAGAGTCCCAAGATGGAGGTGACCAGGTGTGCACCATATCTGAGGGGAAGAGGATCTGAGACTCTGAAACCGGTGTGTGTACAGGTAGCTGGATCTAGAACAACAACGTTGGGGCTTCCCAGGACCAAAAGGGGACATCCTGTGAGTTAGGGCTGATAGGATGCAGGCCCCCCATGGCCATCTCCCAGGTCTGAGAATTGCAAACTACCAACCCCCAACATTTTTTGCATACCCCAGAAAGTGAGAAACCCCAAGTCCAGGAACCCTCTGCTCTAGCAGCCAGACATAGCATCTCTCCTGATTCCCTGTGGGCAGATTCTGGTTTCCTGGGACATTTGGGGCCAATCAGATCCAGCACCTTCCTCCCTGCTTCCGTGGCAAGTTCCTGAGTCTGAGAGTCTCTTACCCCGGGCTCTCAGCATCTCCACATACACCATCAAGTGGGGAGCTCCAGGTTCAGAGACACTCCTCTCTAGCAGCCAGACATTGGATCTCCCCCAACCCGCAGTCCTGAGGGCAACATCCGGATATCTGTGGCAGCATTCCCAGCATTTCAAGCCACAGTTCTGCTGGTTACCCCAAGGAAGAACAGGCAGCCACTGGAAGCACACAGACAGTGGATGCAGAATAGTGCGGCCCAGAGAAATCTGAGTGACAGAAACATAGAGTCTGGTGGGCTTGTTGTCTGTGGCCCAGCTCCCTTCTGAGACATCCTGAGATTGCCACCCATGCCAACCCCGTCTGCACACCTGCGCACACTTGCCCATATCCAAACCTGCACATGGATGCTGCCCTTAAAGGCAACTGTGCGCTCATACCCCCTGACCTTCAACACACACTCCTGCACACACACCTGAACATGTCCATGTACCCTGCCCTTCAAGGAACTCTCCATAGAGCCAAAGCCACACCACTCAAGACAACTGTATCAAGGCCCTCACTTCCTTAAATGCATCCAAATCACCAGCCCCCATTCTTGAGACTCCGGACATCTCTCGTCTTCCTGAAGACTACTCTAGACTACAGGGACAGGTGGGCCCAGTCTGCAGTACAGGCTCCAAAAGGAACAGTCAATGCTATAGACAACCAGATAGTAGAGGCCTGCACAATGACACACTCAATAAAAACCAGGACATCATGGCTTTACCGGAAACCCCCCAAATTAATGGATATTCTAATGCAGGAATAGCCACAGGATATCCACAGGAAAATGATCATAAATCTATGATTATGCAGTTATTAGAGACACAGAACTGGGGAATGAACAAATCTATCAAAAATACAAGCAAATACAAACAAGCAAACAGAGGCATCTCATACAACCAACATAACTGCACACCTGCAAACTCTAGGGGAGGAAAAAAAAGGAAGAAGAAGAAGAAGAAGAAGAAGAAGAAGAAGAAGAAGAAGAAGAAGAAGAAGAAGAAGACATACCCAAGAGAAGTAGAAAGAGAAGTAGAGAGCTGGAAATAATCAAAACCAGAGCTAAAATCAATAAATTTGATACAAAGAAAACAATTCAAAAAATCAACAAAGCCAAGAGCTGATTCTTTGAGAACATGAACAAGATAGACAAACCCTTAGCCAAACTAACTAAAAAGGAGAGTGACACTATCCAAATCAACAAAGCAAGAATGAAAATGGGAACATAACAACAGACACTGAGGAAATCCAAAGAATCATCAGGTCCTACCTCAAAAGCTTATACACAACAAAATTAACAGAGGAGGACAATGCTGCTAGTCCTGCTGAGACCTGTTAAGCTAGTGGCAGTGGAAGGGTAGGAGGACCTCCCATATTAGTGGACTTAGAGAGGGGCAGAGAGGAGATGAGGGATGGAGGGTGGGTTGGGAGAGAATTAGGGAAGACCCAACAAAGAAAGAGAACTTCTGACCAATCTCTGTTATGAACAATTGATACAAGAATACTCAATATCAGGTATCTTCAGGACTGGCTGCAAAGTTCTCCTCTGTGGCCTAGCAGGACTGTTCCTCCCTTGGGGGGTGGGTGGGTCAAAGAGCTTGCCATTGAGTTCCAGTCAGAAATAGTCCCTGTTCCCCTTACTATGGGAAACCAATTGGTTACTGAGCTACCACGGGCTTCATCCAAGCAAAGGTTCTAGGTTATATCCATACATGGTCCTTGGTGGAGTGTCAGTCTCAGAAAAGGGTCCTCTAGTCCTGAAGATACCTGATAAAACAAGGTCAGATGAAAGGGGAGGAGGTTCTCTCCAATGAGTGGACTTGGTAAGGGGCAGGGAGGAGATGAGGGAGGGAGGGATGGTTTGGGAGGGAATGAGGGAGTGAGATACAGCTGGGATATAGAGTTAATAAAATGTAACTAATAATAAAAAATTTTAAAAAAATTAAAAAAAGAGAGAAACAAAGGAAAAGAAAAATGGGAGGAAATCTAAAAAAAAAATCTCTTGAAAAGGAACAAAGGGAGGTCATTGTTAATGAGCAGATCACAACTACAGTTTTGTGGGTTGAGAATCAGGCCAGGTGGTGTCAAAAGCTTAGAAATCTCTCAGTTGAGTCTAGAGACTAGAAAACAACAAATTACTATATCAATAACATTTCTTCTGATTCTCCTAATCCATTTAACATTTTTATATGTCTGTTGCTGTCTGAATATCATACAGTGTTGCAGAGAATAAGTACCTTTGGTTAAGTATGGAGGAATGGGGAGATAAAATTAGAATAGGTTACAAACATTTTGATTTTCATTATTGGAACTTAAAATAGCAATTACTTGTGTGAAACAGATATATAATAAAATTTATATGACTTAAAAAAATACTTAATACCTTACACCCATCAGAATGGCCAAAATGAAAAACTCAAGGGACAACACATGCTGGAGAGGTTGTGGAGAAAGGGGAACCCTCCTCCACTGCTGGTGGGAATGTAAACTGATACAACCACTCTGGAAATCTATCTGGCGCTTTCTAAGACAATTAGGAATAGCACTTCCTCAAGACCCAGCTATACCACTGCTAGGTATATACCCAAAGTTTGCTCAAGTACACAAAAGGGATATTGCTCAACCATGTTTATAGCAGCTTTATTTGTAATAGCCAGAACCTGGAAACAACCCAGATGTCCATCAGCGGAGGAATGGGTACAGAAATTGTGGTATTTTTACACAATGGAATACTACTCAGCAATCAAAAAGGAGGAAATCATGAAATTTGCAGGCAAATGGTGGGATCTAGAAAAGATCATCCTGAGTGAAATATCCCAGAAGGAGAAAGACAAACATGGTATATACTCACTTATATAGACCTATAAGATATGATAAACATAATGAAATTTACACACCTAAAAAAGATAATCAAGAGAGTGGACATGGGGTAAGATTATCAATTCTCGTGTTGAAAGACAGACGGGATGCACATTGAACGTATGACAGGAGTCTACTGAGCGCATTTGAAAGACTCTACCTAGCAGTGTTTTCAAAGCAAAGACTCATGACCAAACCTTTGGCAGAGTACAGGGAATCATAAGAAAGAAGGGGAGTTAGTCTGATGAGGAAAGGATAGGAGCTCCACAAGGACCAAAGATATCTGGGCACAGGGTCTTTTCTGAGACTGACATGCAACCAAGGACCACGTATGAATGTAACCTAGAACCTCTACTCAGATGTAGCCTGTGGTAGCTCAGTAACCAATTGGTTTCCCATAGTGAGGGGAACAAGGACTATTTCTAACAGGAACTCAATGACTGGCTCTTTGGCCTCCCCACCCCCCAAGGGAGGAGCAGTCCTATTAGGCCACAGAGGAGGGCTTTGCAGCCAGTCCTGAAGATACCTGATAAAACAGGATCAGATGAATGGGGAGGAGGTCCTCCCCTATCAGTGGACTTGGCAAGGGGCATGGTGGAGATGAGGGAGGGAGGGAGGGACTGGGAGGGAATGAGGGATCGGGACATAGCTGGGATACAGAGTTAATAAAATGTAACTGATAAGAAAAAAATAAAATTAAAAAAAATACTCAATAAAATGCTCACAAACTGAATGGAAGAACATATCAAAAATATCACCAACCACGAATAAGTAGTTTTCATCCTAGACATGCAAGAGTGTTTCAGTGTATGAAATTCCATCAGTGCAATCTATCATATAAATAAACTGAAAGGAAAAAAAACACATAATTGTCTCTTTAGATGCTGAAAACACATTTGACAAAATCCAATACCATTCATGTTTAAAGTCTTGGAAATATCAGGGACACAGGCACATATGTAAACATAGTAAAGGCAATATACATGAAGCCTACAGCCAACATCAAACTAAACAGAGATCCCACTGAAATCAGTGTCAAGGCAAAGTTGCCCACTCTCTCCATGTCTCTTCTACATAATACTGAAAGTTTTAGCTAGAGCAATAAGAAAACTAAAGGAAAAGGGAATACAAATTGGAAAGGAAGAAGTCAAAGTATCACTGTTCAAAAATGATAGAGTATACATGAGTAATCCCAAAAATTCTACCAGAGAACACCTACAACTGATAAACACCTTCATCGATGTGGATGGATACAACATTAACTCAAAAATCTCAGTAACCCTCCACTATATAAATGGCAAAGAGTCTGAGAAAGATACAGGGACACTAAAACATAAGGGTGCTTCACAATAGCCAAAAACTAAAAAGTACCTAGGTGTAAATCTAAGCAAGCAAGTGCAAGACTTGTATGTAAAAAAAAATCTTCGAGTTCCCAAAAAAAGAAATTGAAGAAGATACCAGAAGATAAAAAGCTCTCCCATGCTCATAGATTGGCAGAATTAACATAGTAAAATAGGACATCCTAACAAAAGCAATCTACAGATTCAATGCAATCCCCATTAAAATTACTGCACAATTCTTACAGACCTTGAAAGAATAATTTTCAACTTCATATGGAAAAAAAAAAAAAAAAAACAGAATAGCTGAAACAGTCCTGTACAATAAAAGAACTTCTGGAGGTATGGTAAATAAAGACCATATCAAGAAATACCAACAAACCAAATAATCCAATTTAAAAAAATGGGGTAGAGAGCTAAACAGAGAATTCTCAAAAGAGGAATATCTAATTGCAAATAAACATTTAAAGCAATGCTCAACATCCTTAACATCAGGGAAATGCAAATCGGAAGAACTCTGAGATTCCAGCTCACACCCATCAGAATGGCTAAGATCAAACCTCAAGGGGCAACACATGCTGGAGAGGTTGTAGAGAAAGGAGAACCCTCCTCCTGTGCTGGTGGGAATGTAACCCTGTAGAACCAATTTGGAAATCAATCTGATGCTTTCTCAGAAAATTAGGAATAGTGCTAATTTAAGATCCAGCTATATATGTAAAAGATATATATATATGTAAAAGATGCTCAATCATACAACAAGGAAGTTTTCTCAACTATATTCTTAGCAGCTTTATTTGTAATAGCCAGAATCTGGAAAAAACCTAGATGTTCCTCAATAGAGGAATGGATACAGAAATTGTGGTACATTTACACAATGCCATACTACTCAGGTATTAAAAACAAGGAAATTATGAAATTTGCAGGCAAATGGTGAAATCTAGAAAAGATCATTCTGAGTGAGGTAACCCAGAAGTAGAAAGACATGCACGATATATATTCACTTATAAGAGGATTTTAGCCTTATAATATAGGATAAATATACTAAAATCTACAGATCTAATGAAGCTAAATAACAAGGAGGACCCTACGGAAAATGCTTAATTCTCAGTCTGAAGGGCAAACAGGATAGATACTGGAAGTAGTAGAAAAGGGGAAGCAGGACTGTAGTCTACCACAGATTTCCTTTTAAAGACTCTACCCTGCAGGGGATCGAAGCAGATGCAGAAACTCACAGTTAAACTTTGGACAGAGTGCAGAGAATCTTATGGTAGAATTGAGAGGCAATAGGACCCACAGGGTAAAGGAGGTCCACACGTCAACCAACAAAGCCAAAAAAGATGGGTGCAGGGAAGACTTCAGAGACTGTTGTATCAACAAGGACCATGAATAGAGAAGATGTATACCCCCTGTTCAGATGTAGCGCATAGACAGCTCAGTCTCCAAGTGGGTTCCCTAACAAGGGGAGCAGAGACAGTCTCTGACATAAACTCTGTTGCCTGCTCTTTGATCACTTTCCCCTGGGGAGGGGGAGACCAAGCCAGCCCACAGAGAAAGAGGATTCAGGCAGTCCAGAAGGGACCTGATATCTAGGGTCAGGCAGTAGGGGAGGAGGATTTCCCTATCAGTAGCTAGTAGAGTGGGATAGGAGAGGAAGAAGGAGAGGTTTAGGGCTGGGAGGAGATGATGGAGGGAGCTACAACCTGGATACAAAGTGAATAAATTGGAAAGAGTAGTGATAATAAATAGGAAAAAAAGAAAAGAAAAGAAAACAATAAATCCAGTGAAAGTCCAAGTAAGTAGAGAATTCTAAAGAATTGGAACAAATATATATTTTAATAGTTTATTTGTTATTACAAAAGGCTGGCACCTAAATCACTATTTAAAATTATTTATAAATGTACATACATATATGTAATAGGTGAAAAGATAGATAGACAGATAGGTAAGTATGTGAGGGTATGTCTCTTTTTTGTAGAGAAGGAAAGTCGGTTGTACATTTTTGAACCGCATCTAACCTTTCCCAAGCAGCCTTTGTATAGGAGAATTAATCCAGCATCAAGACCACTCTCTTAAGGGATCACATTCAAAGATTTTTAGTTCTATATGATCTTCCTGGAATGCAAACTCTCTAGATGATCTGGCTGGAATACAGACACCCTTAATACACACTTTAATCCCAAACAGTGAAAGTAAGATCAGTTTCTACAAGGAAGCAGCCATTTTTAAAAGTGACATATACATGAGAGGCAAACAATGCAATGAATCACTGAAATATTTGACAGAATCAGTCAGAGATAGGATATGACAGCTACTCAGCTCTCCAAGAACAGTATAGGAAAAAAAAATGTCTACTTAAGAGAAGCACAGGGAGAGAAAAGAGATTTTGAGTTTTTGTTTGTTTTGTTTTGTTGTTCTGTTTTTGTTTTGTTTTGTTTTGTTTGTACCAGAGCAGTTTTACAGAGACAGGTTGCCAAGATAAAAAGCTAGACACAGGTGAAGACAAAATGAGCTAGAGAACTATCCAGGAGATTAAAACATATTGGGAATAAGTTTCAGTTTGGGCAGAGCAATTCAGTCAGAAGTAGAGAGAATTCCGTTTGAATCAGTCAGCTTGGAGTTTGTGTCAAAACAGCTAAGTTGAACCAGCCAGGCAAACTTCAGAAAGAGCTAGAAAGGCTCTCATCTCACCTCCCTTATCTAGGGAAATAAAAATAACACTTCACCTTAGCGTCAGCTCCTCTGGAAGCTGTCACTCACTCTGAAGTTCTCTCTTCTAAAGTCTTGTTTCGTATGACCTAGATGTTTCTCTGTTGTGTTGCAGTTTCTTCCTTTATTGAAACATTCTATTCCACAAGGAAGCTCCTTAAAATAGAAAAAAAAAAAGCAGCAAAGAAAAAAGGAGTTTAAGGAAGTCTCTGAAACTGACCAGGTTAAACAGGCTCTCCCAAAAATTAACAATAAAGACTGCTGAGAGAAGTGAAACTCTCAAACAAGCCAAGCTGTAAACAAGCAGGCATTATTTACACAGTCTGAAAAGAAGCAGAGATTAGGGAAGCAGCGTGAACAGAGGTGAAACCAGCCTGGCTTCTCTGAGGAGGTATATAGATCAAGTCAGCTACCTGCAGAGGGCACTTCTCAACCCAGTGAGCTTCCTTCATTGCATTCAGCATGCTCTAGGGTCCCAGCATTCGTGAACTATCACCGATGTCAATTTTGTTCAATCATTTTTGCTCTTGTAAATTATCTTTAGCCCATATTCCTGTAAGTAACCCAGTAAATTTCATTAGTTCACCAAATTAGACTTTGGTAGTAGTATTTATACATTAGTCTATCATGGACTCCCTATAGGGGTTGTTGTAAAAATCATGTCATACAACTCTATCCTAGTTTGCTTTTTTGTTCTTGTGAGAAAATACTGAACAAAAGCAAACTGGGAATGAAAATACTAATTTGGCCTGTATATTGCAGTCAGTCATCATGTTACAGTCCATCCATGAGTGAAGTCAAGGCAGGAAGTCAAGGCAGGAACTGATATTGAGAGCATGGAGGAATGCTGAATAGTGGCTATTGTTTCTGATCAGCTGGCTTCTGTGTACAATGCCGAACCACAACTCCATTAAGCGGGGTCCCCCTTAATCGATAACGATCAAGTAAATACCCCCAAAGGCATGCCTGCCTGCCAGTCTAATAGAGTTTCGGTTCCATTAGCTGAATATAACAAAACAAGAACCAAGACTACTGACAGTTTTACAAGCTGTTAAGAATTTACTACTGTCCGGTTTAGAGTTACTGTTGCAGTGATGAAACACCATGACAAAAAGCAACACTGGTAAAAGTTTATTTCATTCACAATTCCATATAACATTTCATCGTCAAGAGCAAGAGCCAGAACTCACACAGAAAGCTGGAGGCAGGAGTTGATACAGAGGCCAGGGAGGAGTACTGCTTACCAGCTTTTTTCTCATGTGTTGCTCATTCTGTTTTCTTACATAACCTAGGACTACCATTCCACAGATGCCCTCACCACCAGGAATGGCCCTCCTATCCATCAGTCACTAATTTAGAAAATGCCCTAACAGCTGATTTTTTAAATTTTTTTTCACAATTTATTCATTATATATCCCAATTGAAGCTCCTTCCCTCAACTTCCCCAGTCCTACCTTCCTTCCCTCTTCTCCTCATCCTCTTCCTCTAGTCCACTGATAGGGGGAGTTCTCCACTATTGCCATCTGCCCATGGCTTGTTATGTCTCATCAGGACTCCTTGGAACATCTTCCTCCGTGCCCTGGCAAGCCTGCATTCTCAGAGGCAAGTGATCAGAGAACAGCAGCTGAGTTCATGATAAAAGCAGCTCCTACTCTACCCACTCATAGATGCACATGAAGACTGAGCTGTCAATTGGCCATATCTGAGCAGGGGGTCTAGGTCCTCTCTATGAATGGTCCTCCTTTGATACATTAGTCTCTACAGGACCCCTGGGCTCAGAACTTTTAGTTATGTTGGTCTCCTTGTGAGGCTCCTATCCCTTCCATGTCCCTCTAATCTGACCCCTCTCTTTTTCTGTAAGATCGCCTGAGCACTGCCCAAAGTTTGGCCCTGAGTCTCAGCACCTACTTTGATCCCCTGTTGGTTGAATCCTTTCAGAGGATGCTCTATAGAAACTCTCATCCTGTTCCCTCTCTTCCACCACTTCTGGTGTCTATCCTGTTTGCCATTCCGAATGAGATTTAAGCATCTTCCCTAGAGTCCTCCTTAGTGTTTACCTTCTTCTGCATATGGCCTTCCTGATCTTATGGAAACATTTTCTCAATTGAAATTTCCTCCTTTTACACAACTCTAGCCTGTTATTGAGTTAACATAAAACCAGCTGGCTCAATCGCCAACAATCTGATTTTAAAGTAATCAAGATCCATATGAAAATAAGCAATATGTGGAAGTCTGGTAAACATTTACAAAGGAATGGAATTTGCCCTCAGATTGTATAGATAGAAAAAAAAAAAAGAAGAAAACATAAAAACAAAGAGATGTCAGTCTGTAATTGATGGTTGTAGAGTTCCTGCATCATAGATGTGAAAGACAAGAGTTAAGGGGGAAAGAATACAGCCAGTGTTTACAACATTGCTTTGAAAGGTTATGTCAGCATATTTTACAGAGCTAAGCTATGTGATTGTAAGCTTCATTCACATGTGTTGAGTTGGGAATACAGGTATTATCTACAATTAAATATGAATATAAACGTTCCCTTACACAAACACCATAGAGAGAAGTCCCCAAAACACTATAGAATCAGATGCTTAACATAAATTTCGGGCCATTAGAATTTAGTTCCTATTAATTTAGTTCCTATTAATTTGAGAAATAAGGCATGACTTCGTTTTTATTAGTTAGGCATGGAGGCACATGCCTGTAATTTCAGCACTCAGGGAGGCAGAATTAGGTGGATCACTGTGCATTTGAGACCAGCCTGATCTATAATTTGAGTCCAGGACAGCCAAGGCTACACAGAGAAACCCTGTCTCTAACATCAAACAAAGAGCTTATTGTTGAAAATAACTCAAACTTGAATCATACAACAGGGAGAAGCAATCTGTTATTCACCTGGAAGCTTTATCCCTATGGACAAGCTCTTACAGTATTATAAGGTATTGTTTGTGCTTCCAGAAGAGAAAAGTAATCATAAATCAGGCAAAGCTGTGAACGTTGCAAACTGAAACAACAAGCATGACAAGATATGGTCACTGGTATAGTAGTATCACAAAGGTCATTGGATTAATCAACCACCTTCTGATTAGAAATCATATCTGTCTTATTAAAGTGGCCAAGAACATTTAGCTAGCTAGGTCATAGTCCCTATTGGGGAACCCAATACCATTAGTCTGCTAAATTAACACAGTATTAAAACATGGGTATTGCTATACACATAGATGAAAGAATTTCATAAACTTCATTAGAGAAGCTTCTCTTGCATCTAAAACAGAGAACCTCAGGGGGTCAACATACACAGAATAAGAGTATGTGGAGTGCTCTTCCCTGAATGGGGTAAATATATCATACCCACAGAAAGACTGTAAGAGACAGAGGTTGTGGATAACATAAAAAGTTATTTTCTGGACACTGCCAAGCAAGTGCACAAATGAACTCACAGCAATGGAGACAACATGCACACTGCATAACCTCAAGCCAGACAAATACCAGCCAAAGGGAGAAATGTGACATAGTGGTTGGAATTAAAGTGTCTCTCTTAGGGCCATAGGGAGTAGGACTGTTCCGAGGTGTAGCCTTGATGGAACAGATGTGCCTCTGTGGAAGTATGTTACTAGAGGTGAGCTTTGAGGTTTCAAATTCTTAAGCTTTGTCCAGTCTTTCTCTTTCTCATTGTAGAACTTTGCAGTACTAGATAGTCCCAAGATATTTATGGCACTATTGAACTTGAGGACAAGCCTTGCCACTATTGTAGCTCACAGCGTTCACCTCTGAGTAGAATTAATGATTACATTTCTTCTCCGGTAACTTTCATAGTACCTAATAACATTAAAAAAGCAAGCCAGGCGGGATAGAGCTTCTAGGCCAGTACCAGCTTGTTTTCATAATGTCCTGTGTCTCAAATATGTGATGTGTTCAGCTCTTGTGTCATCAGGTCAAATTCTGGATGGTAACCAAGAGCATGGTCAATAGCCTATAATGTTGACATAGAACCTCACTGACCAACAACTTCCAAAACAGGGACCCATTCCTATAACACTTGTTGGTCTCTGATATCAAGTAAGAGATTGTTGCCCCATTATAGTTTAGCTCCACTTTAATGCTTTTTTTTTTGTTTTTAGTTTTTTATTAAATTTTTATTTTTTACATTAATTACATTTTATTTGCTTTGTATCCCAGCTGTAGCCCCCTCCCTCTTTTCCTCCCAATCTCACCCTCCCTTATCTCCTTCCATGCCCCTCTCCTAGTTCACTGATAGGGAGGTCCACCTCCCCTGCCATCTGACCCTAGCTCATCAGGTCTCATCAGGACTGGCTGCAAGGTCCTCCTCTGTGACCTGGCAAGGCTGTTCCACCCTCAGGGGGAGATGGTCAAAGGGCCAGCCACTGAGTTCATGTCAGAGACAGTCCTTCTTTCCCTTACTAGGGAACCTACTTGGATACTGAGCTGCCATGGGCTATATCTGAGCAGGATTTCTAGATTATATCCACGAATAGACCTTGGTTGGAGTATTTGTCTCAGAAAATAACCCTGAGACCAGATATTTTGGTTCTGTTGCTCTCCTTGTGGAGCTCCTATACTCTCCAAGTCTTACTAACTCCCCTTATTTCATATGATTCCCTGCACCCTGCCCAAAGTTTGGTTATGAGTCTCAGCATCTGCTTTGATAAACTGCTATGTAGAGTCTTTCAGAGATCCTCTGTGGTAGGCTCCTGTCCTGTTGTTTTCTCCTTCCTTCAAACACACGTATGTATACATATATGGATTTATGGAAGCTAGATCTCAGAATAGTAGGTTTTTATGTGACTTTTTCAAAAGTTGTTTAGTATTATTTACCCTCATTATTTCCTTCTGGATACTCTCCCCTTTTTGCCACCACAATTTAACAAATTCGTTTCTATTATTTTTAACTTTTTATAACAATGAGCTCTATCTTGTCTTCTGGGACTCCCACACCTGTTGTCTTCTTAGTAATATTATGACCTCTCTGGATGTTCCAAATAACATATAGATATCTGAAGATCCCAAACCTACATTTATAAATGAGTGAAAATATATAATGTTTATGTTTCTGAGGCTTGGTTCCCTTATGTAGAATGACTGCTTTTACCTCCAGTGATTTAATGGGAGTTTAACTTTTTTCTTAATAGCTGAATAAGTATTCTATTGTGCACATGTACCACATTTTCATGACTCATTTATCAGTTGGTGTGTATCTAGGTTGTTTCCTTTTCCTGGCTATTGTGAGTAGAGCATGGATAAACAGATATCTCTATAGTAAGATAGAGTTCTTTGGGTATATGCTCAGGAGTGATAGAGCTGGATCTACATTTGGTATGGATTATACAGTAATTCAAAGGTAACTATACCTGCGTGAACAAGTGTATAAATTAATTTTCACATAGAATGGTCATAAAATGATTTTTTAAATTTAGAAACGTATCTCCCACCCCCGTTCTCATCCCAGTTGTCTTTAAAACAGCAGTTAAGTTCGTTTTATTTTGTATTAAATTTTTCTTGCTGTCAGTGATCAAGTAAATTTATATTTTAATCCCCAAACCTTTTCATAGTATTTTGTTACATACCTGTAGTAGAAAATACCATTGTTTCAAACATTGTGTCAAATTTTGCAAATATATTACATGATAATTTCTAATTCTGAATCTTTATGAAGGCACCAACATTGGTGTATGTGTGTGACCATTATTATAAATCCAACCCTAGAATATTGCCTGACTCAAAGTGTACACTCAAAGGCATATATTGATGGTATATTGGCTTGGCTCTATCGATATGTAAATTAGAACTATAGTACCCAACTAATTTTCATATAAAGTACAGTGTTCTTAAATAACACATTTATTCACTAGTCTCTTTAAAGTCAGTGAATTTTATCAATGACCTTCCATGAGACTACTAAAAGCAGTCTCTGTTAGCAAACATAAAATAAAAGACCTTAGTTTTCAAAATAGGTATTATACTGAGAGTCATTCTCTGTGAAGTTTCTGCTACCTTCGTCACCTAGTAAGTCTTTCGTGGGTTTCATTAACTTTCAAGGCTTATTGGTGTTTCAACTATGCTCTGCAGCACGGGGAGAGATTTTCATGTGTTTTCTAACTGCCTGCACTTTGTATAACCATCTGATGAAACATTTCATTTTATATGGAAGGGCTGCTGCAAGGGACACAGCAGCATTGTTCTAACATCAGCAGTAACAGGAACAGTGTTGCCATGAGTGTGACAAAGGCTAAAGCAATTAGGCCTAAACTTGATGAAATTGCTGTACAATCAATTTACTGGATCATACATTCTTTTATGGATCTGTAATGGCAGGTGGCTTGTGTGTCAGGCCTTGCCTTCTTCCATGGTACCCTGACTCATAACCACGCATACAAAAAACACATTATAGCCTTGAGATACTGATTATGTCCATTGTCACTTTTCTCTGTGGGTCTGTGTAATTGTTCAGCTGCAAGCCAATTCCAGAAATGCTTAGTATCACACACTGGATGAATGTGGGCTCAAAGTCCCCAAATGTTAGTGATTATACAATGGGGAAAGGAAGTCCCTTTTAAGACATAAAGGTTATTGAGAGTTCTTTATGTGCCGACCTGTCAAAACACAGATGTTGCTGCCTAAACTAAGAAGTCAAATGACAGCTAGTAAAAGATAACTTCTAGTAAAGAAAATCTACTATTCATAAATAGGACTTAATACTAAAGAAAATATGTAGGATCCTATTAAAATAGGTAAAATAGACACAGTGATTTGATAATTTGGATGTGAAACAGATGTTAGCCTATTCTGTCCTTATTTTATCTAGATAACATGTAAAGTTAAATGACTATATTAACAGCTGCTAGTGATATAAACCAACATAGATGAACTCTTCCTTCTTAAAAATACATTAAGAGGTTGAATTTGCAATATTTTTTCTATGTTTGAACTCCTGGCAGCAGGATGATATTAAAAAAAACAAAAACAAAAAAACTGGAATTACAAACTCTCATTAGTTAATCGCTGCTAAACTTTAACAGGAATTTAAACGTCATGTATAAGTATGAATGACTGTAATGAGTTAAAATTTGAATTGTTAGACAAGACTGAAAACCAGAAATCGTCTGTGGTGTGAAACTAATTCTAAAAGAGTAATGAACAAACAAGTCCTCTCGAAGATACAGAACCAAGACAAAACGAAGTAAGGATGCTTTCTAAGTCCATCATGGTAAACTAATGGGTGCTATTTGGGTTATTTATTGAGTTATGGATAAATGATTACACACTGAAGCAGATAAGAGTAAAAGATAAATCGTTGTGCGTGAATGTTGGCTCATTGAAACTGTAATCCTAGAACTCTTCCCACAACTGGAAGACAGCTCAACACTTGCTGTATGTTTTACAGTATGTCCATTCAGGCAGGTCAGGGTATCTGAGCCTCTTCTAGGCCACTCAGATTGTTTGAGAGTTTTTCTCACTAGACCTCATAGATTATATAAAGAAGAGAATGAAGTGGCTTATTGAATTTCATAATTTTCAAGGATTTCTTGAAGCTATTGAATTGTTTACTTCTTGAGTTATAAGGTACTTCCCTGTAGAACTGAATATTTAACTTCCAGAACATTCTGCATCTTAAGGAGATTCTCTTCAAGACTAAAATGTTTTATCTTCAATGAAACTGCAAGAGAACATCTTTGAACTACCCCGATTTCCCATTCGTATGGTGCCTTTCTCACAATATTGGTTTTAGAAAGGAGGATAGACACACCTATAACAGCAGCATACAGAACACTATAGAGCTAAAAACCTTACTAAATGGCACAGGCACATTGTGATTTCTATTTTGGAGCTGGTAAATTCATTAACTTGAAGGGAGGATAAATTCATAACCATTGCAAAACTCAGTTATACTCAGATACTTTCCCCACCAGGTGTCATTCTGTACAATACAACAGATATTGACATCCACCTGTTAGGAGAGCCACAGGTGACGATTCAGTTAATATATCAAAAACAAAGTTGTTTGGCATCTTTAGACTCTTATTATACATTTTTTTTCAACAGTTAGAAAGTGCAGTGCAACCATTCATGAATACTGTCTACTTCTCCTGCTGTTTCTGCACGTAAATATTTCCTATCCAAGCATTAATTTGTATGCCAATGTAATGCTGGATTGACAGGTAAATTGCCTTTTGAAGACAGTAGGAATTTTCATCAGAAAAACTACTATATTAAATTATATCACAAAGTTCAGACTTTCTTTTTTGACCTTATCATGAAAAATATTACTTTTATATTTTCAATGGAAATACGTGTAAATTATACCATCATTTTAAAAGAAACCCCCACCCTTACAACAGAATACATAAGAAAGTGAAGCTCCCAAGAGGAAAATAATTAATCTCTGACTTTCCCTTTTTGAAATCAGCACACACAACTTCAAACTATCTGGAAAACCTTTATTTGTGACTTAAGCAATAAAACACAACTGATTGTTAGCTTTGATCTTCCAAAGAGCTCCAGTTATGGGTTTGATGATGGTGTCTGCCAAATAAAATTTGGGGTTTGTACTTGATTTTTTTTGTCCTCATGAGACATGTTACATTGTACTTCTAAAAGGCATTAACAAGCTAGCTTTATAGAAAGCATTGGGTTTGCAATTAAAACATTATATATGTATATTCACGTAACAATGTATGTGTATATATTATTCACGAACCCACAGTATTTCCAGATTACACTCTCTTTCAACTCTTTCCTATCTCCCTTCCACAACTGTCCACTCAACATCCTATCTACGAGTTCCATTCATAGGTTAATGATTTTTGCTTTTGTGACCTATTTTCTTTTTTTTTTAAACTTTTATTAATTACACTTTATTCACTGTGTATACCCTCCATAACCCCTTTTTCCTCCCCTCCTAATTCCACCTTCCCTCCCCCTTCTTCACGCATGCCCCTCCCCAAGTCCACTGATAGGGTAGGTCTTCCTCTCCTTCCTTCTGATCTTAGTCTATCAGATTTCATCAGGAGTGGCTGCATTGTCATCTTCTGTGGCCTGGTAAGGCTGCTCAGGGGGAGGTGATCAAAGAGCAGACCAATCAGTTTATGTCAGAGGCAGTCCCTGTCCCCATTACTATGGAACCCACTTGGACACTGAACTGCCATGGGCTACTTCTGTGCAGGGGTTTTAGGTTATCTCCATGCATGATACTTGGTTGGAGTATGAGTCTCTGGGAAGACCCCTGTGTTCAAATTTTCTGGTTCTGTTGTTCTCCTTGTGGAGTTCCTGTCTTCTCCAGATCTTACTATTTCCCACTTCTTACATAAGATTCCATTCACTCTGCCCAACAGTTGTCCATAAGTCTCAGCGTCTGCTTTGATAGTCTGCAGGGCAGAGCCTTTCCAAGGCCCTCTGTGGCAGGTTCCTAACTTGTTTCCTGTTTTCTTCTTCTTCTGATGTCCATCCTCTTTGCCTTTCGGGGTGGGAACTGAGCATTTTTGTCAGAGTCCTCCCTCTTGATTAGTTTCTCTAGGTGTACCGATTTTCTTATATAGAAAAAGCCTACAGTGAAATTCCTGCAGACAGATTGTGGACCTAAAATTTAAAATTAACAGAAAGTCAAACACCACTGGATATTACTCAGATATGGACATTGAAGAATAAAATAGAATAAAGGTTGTTAGAGACCGAGGAAACCAGTAGGGAGAAAAGTATGGGAAAAATAGCAACAAGTTCAACATATTTGCTAGATAAAGAAAATCAGCTTACAGGTTCTATTTCTCCCTGGGAAATAGGGGTGTCAAAATATGATACATTTTTCTTTATGTCTATATTTACTCTTAATATAATATCTTAAAAGTAGAACTAAAAGGTGATGTTTAAATGGACTCATCAACCATGTTTTTGAGGTGATGGGTATACTAAAATCTTTGAACTGAAGATTAAAGGGTAAAAGTATATATTGAAATAATATACTAAGCAGGGTGGTAATTGTGCACATCTTTAATACCAGTAACTGGGAGACAGAGCCAGGCAGATCTTTAAGTTTGAGGACAGCCCGGTCTACAAAGTGACTCCAGGATAGCCAGTGCTAAAAAACAAAACAAAGAAACCTACTTGTCTCAACAAACAAACAAATAAAAGCTCAGAAACAATAATCTATATCAAAAGAACATATGCAGCTGTGTTTTCATTATAAAGATAGGTAAAGAATCTGGAGAGTCAGCTCAGCAGACAGGAACACTTACCTTGTGAAGAAGAGCCAGACTCAGTTCTTAGCACCCATAGCAAGTGATGGAACTCAAAGTCCAGAAGATTCATTTGCAGTTCTCTGGCCTCTGTGGGTATTATACAGATGTGATATATAAAAAAAGGTAGGTGTATTCTCTCACAAAAACAAACAATCGGATTTTAATTATAAAATACAATGGACATAAAGCTCTTACTGGAAATATAAAAAAATACATTTAATTCCTGGATTTTAACAATGTTACTTAATCATGGCACATCAGACATTAAACCTAAAATACTTTCAGTTGAAATATAATAGTACTTTCCTCAGCAAGCAGTTACATTTTTTGGTATATTTAAAAAAGAAGTAACCAACAAAAAATGAAAAAAAATTATTCACAATATACGTAAAAACTATAAATCAATAAATCAAGAGTAGATTATATAAAGAAAATAGCAAAATAGCATACGTAAGGAGTCTAAAACATTTGAAAAGATGCATATCTGCACTAAAACTAAAACCTCAAACTTCTTACAGCTTCAGAGGCACATACAAAATATATACGCAAGTACAGTACAATAAAAACATAAACAATGAAATAAAAGCCTTCAAGATCTGCATCAGGAGTATGCCAGAAAAGGCTTCCCAGCATCTGTAGTGAGAAAAGAATTAGACACTTCTTGGGATACTGTGTTATCCACTGAAGCCCATACAGTAAAATTTTGTGTGGCTATATAATCTGTGTGTCTATCTGAATTTTAATTTGTAAACAACTTTCAGTGTACTCTTACAACAATTATTATAATGAATGAATTATAACAAACATTCCTGTAACAAATATTGCAAAGGATGAAAATGATCCCATGGCAAAAATTTAGTTGTTAAACACATTTACAGCTGAGCACAAATGCACCTTTTAACCCTACAAGAAGTGCTTTGTTGCAGAATGGGTTGTGTCATAATTTGTCACATCTCATGAGTTTAGTCTCTGAGTTATAAAATAGATCTATTTTTAGCTCTGTCCATAGCTAAATGTAAAAATCCATTTTCAAGTGTGAGAGAGATACTTTTGTTCTCCAACTTGTTTTTATACTGAATTTCAGGGAGTTTCACCTCTTACATGGGTATTCACTCTATTCCTGAAGACTTTTAGTCATAAAAAAATGCCCTTCTATTTTAAAAAGTTCCACCATTTTCACTTATGTTTCCAAATTCTATATTCCTGCAATACATAGGAAAAAAGTCAACTTTCTCCCTGCAGGAAACACCCTCATAGTGTGAGAGTAAAATGTTAGATTTATTTCAATTACCCATATCATTACTGTTTTTCTTCTGTACACAAAATTCATGTTCAATATTTCTGCTGATCTTACCAGCTGAAAAATTCCAGAAAGAAGAGAGTTTAGTGAATTCCTGCGAAGAAATGTCAGACCAAAAGGATTAGAACTGCCCTGAGTTCAAAAGGTCAATGGGTTTGGGAGGGAGGGAGGGAGGGTAAGCCATTTCCTGATACAGTATCTCCCATCAAAAGTGTCCAGCCTGGTTCCTGGAAATCAAAATCTGTAGCTGGCTCACAAGGCAATATTTATAAATCTATTATGAGAGGGTCAGTGGCAGAGTGTTGCAAGACAAGCTATCATCAGTGCAAATAACAGAGCTGAGGCTGAAGGCGGCTGCGATGAGTACAGCACACTTGCTTGGAGAAGGTCTCTAGCCTGGCCTTTGCAAGCAGCACAATGAAAACACAAAAGCTACTACAGTTGAATTCCATCTTTCTTAATGAATAATCTGTAATTAACTATATAATGACTCAGCCTATTGGAATACATTCAAATGGGCTTCAGGAAAGTGTGCCGTATTTTTAAGTTTAAAAATCTAAAAATAACTTAATGAATGACTAAATATCATAGACAAAACTAGTTTTAAGAGAAACGCTTGGTTATAGGGATGCTATATCAGCAGTAATAGATCCATGACATTTTACTCACTCAGAGTTTATGTTTATAAACTACATGGGAGGCAGAGTGGTGCTTCACCAACTGTTGGTGTTCTTTCACAGGACGTGGGTCCTGGTTCCTGCAACCACATCTGGAAATTTACAGCCACCTGTAACTCCAGCTCCAGAGTATCTGATGTCATCTTCTGGTCACTGTAGACATGGCACTCATATGCAAGTAACCCCACACATATGTGCACAAATTAAAAATCAAATCTATTGATGAACTATACAGAAAATGCATAAGCAAGATTTTCCTTTCAGATATCGAATAATTTTGAATTTTTAAGGATGATCCTGATTCATATTAAGAAAAACTGTGATCTCTGTTTTGAAATTTTGTAAATGTGTACCTTATATTTCTGAAAGCCGAAAAATTCAATTTTTGTCCACATCTGTTGAGAACCTTCTTGTGGTCCATGGTGGAAGGTAGAAGGTTAAAGCAACCAGGAGAGCAAAAGTAAAGGGAAGGAAGTGTACCCAATACACCTTAATAACATTTTTTTCCTTACGTATGAAGAATCTACTTATTTGCTGATATAATTAAGGTATACCTGATGACAGGTCACAGATGGCTGACTGTAATGCCTCCTAGAAGTCCTGTCTATGCCACTGGTAATCAAGGGACTAAGCTGAAGAACATTAGGCTTAGGGAATCCATTCAAATCCTGCCACTGTGAAAAGTTAGCTACTTTGACTTCACCTAATGAGACTTCCGAGTTTGGGGTTAAAATGTGAGTGAGGTCCCCAGTAAGTGGAGCAAGGGAGATCTCTGACATGAACTCAGTGGCCTGCTCTTTGATTACCTTCCCCTTTTGAGTGCAACCTTGCCAGGCCACAGAGGAAGATGATGCAGCCAGCCCTGATGAGACCTCATAGGCTAGAGTCAGAAAGAAAGGGAGAAAGTCTCACCCATCAGTGGACTAGGGAAGGGGCATAGGGGAGAAGAAGGAAGATGTAGGGAAGGAGGGACTAGGAGGAGATGAGGGAGGGGTCTACAGTGGATATACAAAGTGAATAAATTGTAATAAATAAATTAATTAATTAAAAAGTATAAAAACTGTAAGTTAAGCATAAGAAACCACATTCTTGAAAACAAAAACAAAATATAAAATAGCACTGAGATTATACATATTTTTCCACCCAATTTAGGAACTTTTCTCTCAGCAGCAAACTTCACTGGATCTCTGCAGATAACATCTGCAGACCTAGTTAATGATTCTGAATCAGCAAACATGCAGAGAAACAGCTATGAGTGAGAATCACTTCAAACAGTACAACACATTTGCTAAAGAATTATGCTACTAATATTCATATATAGAATACAAATCAGGCATCTCGAAATACCTAAGGCAATGATGGGGTCAAGCTCATGGTTTAAGAGCAATCTCAAATTATTCCTAACCTACTGAGAGAAGCATGTGCATGCTCCAGGCTTGACAAATGGATCCTAAGCAGTAATTGCTGATCCAAACTGTCAAATAGATGTGGGAAATGAAAGAATTAAGATACTGTAAAACAAGAAGAAGTAACTATGATGACATCATGCCTTTTAAATTAAAAAATAGAGACAAGAAGTGATAGAAATAATGAATGGGAAATTTGGAGGATATTATTTGCCTTATTAGATTTAAAAATTAGGTAAAAGAGGTTATGTTGTGGTAAATATAACACTTTTAACTACATAAAAAAGAAAAAAAGGAAATGTTTTTGAAAAAAAAATCATTAAAGTTTTCCTAGTCATTTAGTGGAAGTCAACTTGCGAGAGTGGGTTCTCTCCTACTATCTTTAAGTTCCCAGAAAGAATTCAGTTCAGGCTGAGGCAAGGGCATCCAGAGTTGAAAGACAGCCTAAGCTATATAGAAATACATATGTAGACAAAAGAAAACACAAAAGAAGAGAAGAAAAAGTCACAAATAAAAAGTAAAACCATTCAAAAATGAACAAAGCAAGTAAAATCCCGGAATAATCATTTAGTAATAGTAAATGACATGACATTGTGAGGCAAGGAGCTTCCAATGGTGTTCTTGAGTTCTTTTAGTATGGAGTTCATTTCCATTATCACAGCTGGGCATGGGTATTATTTATAAGAATAGTTTGTTTCCACTGAGAAAACTCACTTGAAGAAAATTAAATGTCATTTGCAAGGGTTATCAATTGTTTTTAGCTTCTTGATAACGGGTAGGGGCATGGGGGCATGTGTCCACCTGGAAACACATGAGGTACATGCGTGTGCAGGCCCTGTGCATGTTGACTGGTCTCTTGGAGTCCATATGTGTACCAATCCTGTGGATTTAGAGGGCCTTGTTTATTTGATGTCTTCCATTCACTCTGGCTCTTTTATTCTTCATGCTTCCTCTTCTCCATATTTTTCTGAGCCCTCAGGTGAGAGATTTAATGGGAACATCCCCTTTAAGGCTGAATATGCCAAGGTCTCTCACTCTCTGAAAATTGTCTATTTGTGGGCCTATGTATTTCTTCCATGTGCCACAGAAAGAAGAATCTCTGATGATAGCTGAGCAGTACTCTCACTTAAGACTATAGGAGAGTTACTTTTAGAAGAGTTTTTTTTTATATTTTATAGAGTTGTATTTTTTAGAAGAGTTATGTTAGGAGTTATTATATTGCTATGCTCTTTTAGTAGAATGCTAGTATTTGGTTTTACTCTAGGTCTATGTAGTCTCAGGCTCTTGGTCAACCAAGCAATTGAATATGGATTTGATCTTGTGGAGCATACTTTAAGTCAAATCCAATATTGGTTAGTTACTCACAGAAGCTTTGTGTCACTCATGTACGAGCCTACGTGGAAAGCTGCACACCAGTGTATATCAAAGGGTTTGTATCTTTGTTCCTGCTTACATTTCTCTTTTGGCAGCATGCAGAGTACCTTACTGTATCACACTGTCCAGTGGTGTGAAGGTTCTGTGTTGGCACACATCGACTTCTGCCTGTGCTAAGAGTTTTATAGGTTGTTGTCTTCAGCAAATGATTTTCTCACAGAATTATGTCATTGTTTCTTTGCCTTTTTCATTGGTTTCAGCAATGATTTTAAATATTTCTTGCTGTCTATTCCTTTTGGGATATGATTTCTTCTTTTTGTTCTAGAGCTTTTAGGTATAGTGTTGAGTCCCTAATATGATATTTCTCTATTTTTTTTTTTTTATGTATAGGCACCAGTTACTATGACTTGTCAATTTTAATTACCTTAATTGTGTCCCATAAGCTTAGGTATGTTGCCTATTAATTTTCATTCAATTTTAGAATTTCTTTATTTTTTTCTTTATTTCTGCCTTGACACATTTTTCATTCAATTGTGAGTTATTCATTTTCAGTAAGTTTGTAGGCTTTCTGTTGTTTTTGCTGTTGTTGATATCCAGATTTTATCGGTGGTGGTCAGATAGGGTATAGGGGATTGGTTTTTTGTTGTTTTGTTTTGTTTTGTTTTTTTCTTATCTGTTGAGAATTGCTTTGTGTCTGAATATGTGATCAATTTAGAAAAAGTTCCATTAGGTGATGAGAAGAAGTTATATTTTTTTTTGTGTTTGGATAAAATGTTTTGTAGATACCTACTTGGTCCATTTGGCTCATGAAGTCAGTTAGCACCAGTGTTTCTCTGTTTAGGTTTTGTCTGGGTGACTTCTCTGATGACAGGGGTTAGATACCAAAGTCTCCCACTATGGGTGTGTGAGAGTCAAAATGTTACTTAAACTCTAATAATGTTTTGATTGTTCTTGTGTTTGGGGCATAGATGTTAATAATTGCAATGCCCTCTTAGTGGATTTTTCCTTTGATGACTAGGTAGTGTCTTTCCCTATCTCTTTTGATTTATTTTGGTTTGAAGTCTATTTTGTTACATAATAAAATGTCTATTACAGCTTGTTTCTTAGGTCCATTTGTTTATATTGATCATTTTGCAGCCCTTTACCCTAATTGATGCCTATCCTTGATGTTGGATGAAGCAGAAGAATGGATATTCTTTGTACATAAATTGTGTTAGTCTGTGGTTTTGATTTTAGATTTTTGGTTTTGTTTTTGAGGTGGGGAGATTAAGACTATTGATATTGAAAGTTCTGAATTAATTTGCTGATTCTTGTTATTTTGCTTTGTGGTGGCGGTGGTAGTGTGTGTGTGTGTGTGTGTGTGTGTTTCTTCCCTTTTGTTTTGGTTGTCTGTGATTATTTAATCCTGTGGGGGATTTTGGGATGTGGTTAACCTCTTTAGTTTGAGGTTTTTCTGGAAGTGCCTTCTGTATAGTTCCATTTATAGATAGATTTTGCTTAAATTTTGTTTTATCACGGAATATCTTATTTCTTTCATCAATTGTGATTGAAAGAATTGCTGAGTATAATAGCCTGGGGTGGTATTGGTTGTCTCTTAGAATCTGTAGAACATATTAGAAAGACGTTCTTTTCTTTTTAACTCTCTATTCATAAGTCTGGCATAATTTTAATTATGTCTATTTTTTATGTTACTTGGCTTTTCCCTTAATAGATTTTAATATTCTCTCTTTGTTCTATATGTTTAGTGTTGTCGTTATTATATGCTGTGGGGAATTTCTTTTCTAGTCTAGTCTATTTGGTATTCTATGTGATTTTTTTTTTTTTTATGTTTCATGATAGGCATCTCCTTCATTAGGTTAGGGAAATTTTCTTCTATGATTTCTGTGAACATAGTTTCTATGCCTTTGATCTAGTTTCCCCCTCTGTCTTCTATTCCTAGTATTCTTAGATTTAGTCTTTCCCACTGTTCCAGATCTTCTGGATGTGCCAGAATTTTTTTATATTAAAATTTTATTTGATTGGAATACCCATTTCTTCTCTCATGTCGTCAGTGTCTGAGATGTCCTCTTTTATATTCTGTTGGTAAGGCTTTCCTCTGAGCCTATAAATTTTTCTTTTTCAGATTTTTTTCTGTTTTGAGTTTTCTTTGTTGATTCTATTATCATTACAAGTCCTAAATTATTATTCATTTTCTTCTAGTGTTTGTTTATGTTTTCATAGATTACTTTAAGGGATTTAATCATTTCCTCTTCATGAACCCTCTTGAGCATCAGCTGTTATGCAAACATCAAGGCCTACTGTAGGCCACTTCCATGCCTTTAGTGGAGACATAATATGCTGGTTCTTATTGATTGTGTTTTTATACTGATGATTAGTCATCTGGGTTTAGGCTCTTTTTTTTAATTTTATTTTTCTTTTTAGTTATATTTTGTTAACTCTGTGTCCCCGCTGTATCCCGCTCCTTCATTCCCTCCCCAACCCCACACTTCCTCCCTGGTCTCCTCCCTGCCCCTTTCCAAGTCCACTGATAGGGAAGGACCTCCTCCCCTTTCATTTGACCCTGTTTTATCAGGCATCTTCAGGGCTGGCTGTAGAGTCCTCCTCTGTGACCTAACAGGACTGCTCCTCCCCTGGGGGAGGAGGACAATCAAGGAGCCTGACCTTGAGATCCTGTTAGAAATAGTCCTTTTTCCCCTTACTTTGGAAAACTACTTGTTTACTGAGCTACCACGGGCCACATCCGAGCAGAAGTTCTAGGTTATATCTCAACCAAGGACCATTTATGGTTTAGGCTCTTTTTAATTCTAAGATCTTGTAGCTGTTCTTGTCTTTATTGGGTGGATGTTTTGTTCATTGATTTCTGTTGCCCTCCCTAGTTCTCAGGAGGGTTTGGTATCTGTGTGCTGTCTTGTTGAGGATTCTTCAGCAAGCCTGCCTGGAGTGGCTACTGGGGAGCTGACAATTAGGAATTTGGATAGTGTAGGCGGTGGTAGCTGAGTGCTTCACAGGTGGGAGGGAAGCAAGGTATTCTACCAGAATCTTAGGATTAGTCTCCTCCTAATATTCAGGCAGATACAAAGCTAAGAATGTGATTGCAGGAAAGAAGGGAGAGTGAAGATCTACAGCTCACTTACCAGCTTTGCTGGCCTACTTGTTTCTCTGGTAGGCTTAGCAGTCAGGTATCCGGGGAATGCTGAGTGGAGTTTAAGGATGCTTCCCTGGCTATAGCCCCTTTGCCTTTTCATTTTTCCCATTACCTTTATTATTTCTTAGTTCTCCATCATTTATAATGTCCTCTGCTATACACTTGTCTTGCTAGATTTCACGTGTAAGAGAAAATAAGTGCTATTTATTTCTCTGAGTCTATCACATTTCACCTACCATCTATTTTCTTATGATTGACATACCTCCATTATTATCTATGGCTGAATACAGACCCATTGTGTATGTGTAAAACATGTATTTATTCATTCATCTATTGATAGGTGTCTAGGCCAGTTGTTGTGATCAATGTATCTTGCTTGTTTTGAGAAATGATACATTAAAATTTATATGCACAGATCATATTATTACATGCTGCATGCAATAATAATTATAGATTAGTGAATGGTAAAGTTTTTTTGCTTGGTTTTAAAATTTTTTATATTTTTTAAGCAATATACGCTGATCATATTCTATCCCCTCCCTCAACTCCTCTCAGCTGCATCCCAATTCCCTACAAACCCAACTTGAGTACCTGTTCTTTCTTTGAAAAAAAAAAAAAAGAAAGAAAATGAAAATAAACTAAAGCAAATTTTCAATGTAATATATCATTTTACTAGTCACAACTTGTAAGTAAATTCTATGAAATAATTCAATGTTTATGCTGATATAATTACTTTCTGTTCAACACGATCTCTTCCTGAAGCATTAATCTACACCGCATAGCCACTGAGTTTGCACAGTGTCATTAACAGTAAGAAATCAAGGAATGTTAGTACTGTTTCATCGCAAAAACGTGTTGGATATTAAATTGACTTTGTTTTTCAAAATTCCTATGTTGAAATTTCTTCATGGTGCCCTTAATTGAATTTTATAGGTAGCAGTCCATTGCCAAGGGATATCAACACAAGAACTCAAACAGGGCAGGAACCTAGAAGCAGGAGCTCAGACAGACACCATGGAGGGTTGCTGTGTACTGAACTGCTTACCCTGTCTCGTTTAACCTGCTTTCTTAGAGAACTCAGGACCATCATCTCACACATGGCATCACGTAAAATGGGCCATTCCTTTCCCTATCAATCACTGATTAAGAAATCCCTTGGAGTCAGATCTTATGAAGGCATTTTCTTAATTGAGGTTCTCTACTTTTAGATAACTCTGTATTTGATCAAGTTGACATAAAACTAGCCAGCTTAATAGGCTAATTAGATGTATTTCATTTAAAGTTTATATGAGCTTAGGTAAATATATATTTATACTCAACAGACCAATTTCCATTTGAAGACATTATTAAATTTTTATTAAATATGGTTGGTAGTTATGAGAAATTTTAATAGATAAAAGTATCAGCTTCCAAGCCCAATGGTGTGAATTGAATTCCCAGCACCCACATAAAGAAACTCACTCCCCAAAACTGCACTCTAACCTCCATGTATTTGCCCTGGCATTTGGACATTTTTATACACCAATCATAAAATCAATCAATAGATGAAAGTATAATTTAATAATCATTTTAAAATGAAAACATAAAAACAACTAACATAATACAGTAATGACTTAGCAGAGATTTACTCATGTTGTTTAATTAAACAATTACTTTAAGGTTATTTCCTTTAAAATATTTTTTTAGAATCAGCTTCTCCCACCGTTGAAGTCATTTTATATACTCAGATAATAAAAAATTCATGTGTGAAGTAAAGTTTTAAAAATATCATTATGTAATCTCTTTTTAAATTTAAAATATTTGAACCTCTCTCAAACTAGGCCAGCAAACCAACCCTCAGAAATAATGCAGCAAAGACTTATTCAAGATGAAAGATAATGCCCCAAACTTGCCTGCTTCTGACCATTAGAAGGTTTTGATCACTTTTCTGCTCATGTTTGATAAAGAAGGCAAGAACACTAATTAGGCTTTTCACTGTACCTTGCTTTACACACAACTACACAGGCACACACACATGCACACACACACACACACACACATACACACACACACACACTGATTGATCTAGGTTTTAGGAAAGTGTTTGATCTTAAAACATTGTCTAGAAAAATATTTCAATGAATACAAATGGAATTTTTAAAGGTCGTGAATTTAATGCCTGATAAATTGAAATTTTTACTTAATTTTGTGTAATTGCCATTAGGAAATGAAAAAAGTCTCTTAAAACAATATACACTTGGCAAATATTAAATATATTAAAAATGGCAGTACTATTTGTAAATCATTAGTCAATTAAGGTTATTGGTTACATTGGTGAAAACAGCATAAATTATTTAAAACAACTTAAATGAAGGATTCTTTAGTAACACATCCACTGTCACACTTTCAGGGCTTTATTGTTTAAAATTATAAACAGTAGCAAGATACATACTATAGCATTTAGGAGCAGACATGGACTTCAGTTTTCTTGTGTTTCACTTTAAGATCATAATAAAAGTTTACTGTACTCTTTTATACATGGACTACAAATCCTTTCAAATATCAAAATCTCAATTGAAAATTGTCAGAGCTATAATAATTTTCAACAAACTAGGACCTTTTGTTGCATTCTTATAGTGCATTATTTTCAAATTATAAATATTATTTCTCATAACACACAAACACAAGATTAATCTCTGATCTCAGTTATACCATATCAGAAAGAGTACAAATCAGAGAACACAGACAATTAAGATACATTAAACAGCAGAGAAATGACCCCATAAGTTACTGTAGAAAAGTGACTCACTCTCTGGCATATATTTGGAATTTCTGAATTCAAACAGATATTCATAAGAGCAGAGAATTACAGTCTGTTGGAATAAGCTAAGTGTCTAACTTATACACAAAAAATAAAAAATCTAATTTAAAAAATATCCACTGTCAACAAATGGAAAGAGGAAATGAATCTTAGATTTGCAACGGTATAGACCACACATCAGCAAGCAAGCCAGCCTAGTGGGTCCACGTGCTAACAAAGGTTTCACCCTGTCTGTTATGGTTAAAAGATGTGTGAAATCTGCACCAGGCACAATTTTTTTTTCTAGGTAACACACAATTTTGCTTGATTTTTCAGCAGTAATAAAATCATAATAAAAGCCCAAGCTTGGCATCAGGATTTGCTGTAGGAATTCCTTTTTAGAGTTGATGAGGCCTTCTCACATCTACATTGAAATTTTGGCTTTCTTGATCTTATTCAGTCATTATTACCATTTCATACGTAATTAACCTAAGACCTGAAAGGGTTGATTCGTGCAGGAAGGACACCAAAAATAAATCATAACTTTGAAAGTAGCCCTAGTCAGTATGGCAAGTCTGTCCTTTGTGTTCTTTTAAACTTCTCCAGTGCTTTCCAGATTTGCCTTCTTTGAAGGTTTAACTGGCTCATTAAACTATTTATTTATTTATTTATTTATTTATTTATTTATTTATTTATTTATTTAATATCCCAACCATAGCCCCTTCCCCTCTCTCTTACAGGTCTCACCCTCCTTCGCTCTTCCCCCATGATCTTTCCCCTATTCCTCAGAAAAGACCCCAGATTATCAAGTCAATCAGGACTGAGTACATCCTCTTCCGCTATGGCCTGGGGAAGCAGCCACACCAGAGGGGGCAGTGATCAGAAAGCAGGCAACTGAGTCCATGCCAGAAACAGCCCTTGCTCCCCTTATTAGGAAATCCACATGGAGACTGAGCTGACCATCTGGTATATCTGTGTAGGGGGCCTAGGTCCAGTGTATGCATGGTCCCTGGTTAGTGTTTCAGTCTCCACAAGCCCCTCTGGGCCTTGGTGTACTGGCTTTGTTGGATTATTAAACTCTTGAGTGGGTTGTTTACATATTCATTTTTTTTATCTTTCAGATTTGAAAAAGTTGCATGATGAGTTTGAATTCTAGAAATGTTGGAAGCTGAGTCAATTTTGAATAAGATATTGGCATAGCCACATGCTTGGTCTCTACGTTTGTAAAATAAAAATACTCAGTTAACATGTTTCCATCAGGCTAAGGGGATGAGCACTGCACTGAGTTGGGAGAGTGTTACCCTAGCATGGATGAAGCTCTGTGTTCCATTCACACCACTGCACAAATCTGACTGTTGAGATGCACATGCATAATATTAGCACTTCAGAGTGGGAGACATCAGGATTCCATGCTTAGGGTCATCCTCAGATATAGCGCTGTCCTGCGTATAAGTATGAAATCCTGTTTCAAAACAACACAAAAGAAAATAGAAACTAACACATGTCATAAGAGTACGTATAATTCTCTCATTCAGTCAATAATCTAGCATCATTTCTTTATACTTATGAGTGCTCTGTTATGGACTCATTGCTTAGTGGTTCTTTGAAGTAGAAGTTTCTGGTTCTTTGAAGACTGAACTTTGTCATGTGATATTTTGCTGCAAGCTGGGCATGTGATGTTTTGCCCAGGTTGGCTTCTGAGAGGACATGTGATGGTTTTCTGTGGCTCCTCGTGTGTGAGGAGTGTAACTGGCCAGCTGAGAACATCCATGGGTGGACTCTGATGAGAGGGCACATATAGAGGCCCACACACAGGAGAATCGCTTTTTCGATCGAGGTCACTGTCCTGACCTTTGTGCTTTGACACTTGGCTTTGCAGAGTGAAATGTCCCAGAGAGCTTCTCTGGGCAATCCAGCTGAGTCTTTTGGCTTTCACTGCTTCATGTTGTCCTGTGGACTTGACTGCTGGTATCCTGATGACTGAGTCTGATAATCTCCTAATGACCCATTGACCCTGAGCATCAGGAAGTAGAAAAAAAAAGAACTACAGCCTTTTTCCTACTAATCTCTTACCTAAGGTTTCAGGGGTGAGGGGTAGGTTGGAAGGGAGGTAAAAATGCTTAAGAATCTAAATAAAGCCAAAAAAAAAAAAAAAGAGTACGTATAATTAAAAGTTGAGGAAAAGCCAGATAACTAAAAAAATTCAAAACAATTAAGTTGAAATACTGAAACTACCTACCTGAGAACTAATGTAAAACCTGTGCAAAAACTAAAAGTAGACTTTTTTTTTCTTTCATCGTACATCATTGCTGTTTGTGATCAACAATTTATGATGCCTATTTAACTAAACTATTCAATTTAAACAAATTCATTATAATTTTCTGATTAAAATTACTTTGCAGTTTTATAAATTTTACACTTTTTGAGTTTCTTGTATACATATAACATGCTTTTATCAAATCCTTCCTACATTTCCTTTTTTGGTATTACTCCCTGCCACCACTGTTCCTTCACAAACTTATGCACTTTTTAAAAAAAAATCACTGAGTCCAGTTAGTGCTCCCTGTATGTCCTTGGGTGTGGATCCATCTATTGGAACATGGATAACGTCTTATAGACATCATCACTGAATCAAACTGACTCTGTATTCCAGGAACTATCAATCCCCACTACATCTTCAAAGTGCAGTGGGACTTGATGGTATCTTCTCACATCTACATGAGTGTTTTGGCTGTCTTGATCTAATGCACGTATCATGTATGCAGTCACAGTTGACGTAAGTTCATTTGTGCATCAACACTATAATGTTCAGCAAATACTGCTGATCATCTGCTGAAGACAGTAATTTCAATGATGAGAGCTGAAAGGTGAGATAATCTTTGGATATGTCAATAACTTATTAGGAGTTGATTCGATAATATAGCCATTTAGCATAATGATAGTTTTAGGTTCTCCTCTAGGTGATATAGCCAAACCAGCTATTGGTTTATAGCCCAGTTTAGAGTTCCAGGCATCAGAGGCATTTGTGGAGAAGATCCAATTAAAAAGTACTTGGTTTGTCTCACAATATTCATGCTCCATTGGCACCAGTAGAAATGTCTTACCAGAACAGGTTTTATCAGAGTTCTTGGGATTCTCAGCCATTAAGATGGTATTGGCATAGAAACAGACTGGAGGATCAATGAAATCAAATCCAAGACTCAGAAATAAACCCACACACCTAGGAACACCTGATTTTTGACAAAGAAGCCAAAATCAAACAATGGGAAAAAAAAGACAGCATCTTCAACAAATAGTGTTGGTCTAACTGGATATCTATATGTGGAAAAATGCAAATAGATCCATACTTATCAACCTGGGCAAAACTAAAGTCTAACTGGATTAAAGACCTCAATATAAAACCAGACACACTAAGCCTGTTAGAAGAAAAAGTGGGAAGAGCCTTGATCTCATTGGCACAGGAGACAACTTCCTGAACAGAACACCAACAGCACAGGCTCTAAGATCAACAATCAATAAATGGGACCTCATGAAACTGAAAAGCAAAGGACACAGTCATCAGAACAATAAGACAGCCTACATATTGGGAAGGGATCTTTACCCACCCTTCATCTAACAGAGGGCTAATATCCAGGATATATAAAGAACTCAAATCAAGTAATCTAATTAAAAAATGGGGTATAGAGCTAAACATAGAATTCTCAACAAAGGAATACTGAATGGTGGAGAAACAAAG
Organism: Psammomys obesus; assembly: GCF_907164565.1. NCBI lineage: Eukaryota > Metazoa > Chordata > Mammalia > Rodentia > Muridae > Psammomys > Psammomys obesus. The sequence continues at coordinate 37,728,621 of NW_026596073.1, read as the reverse complement.
AAATTCTCAATGTCCTTAGTCATCACGGAAATGCACATCAAAACGACACTGAGATTGCACCTTACATAAATCAGGATGGCTAAGGTCAAAAACTTTAGTGACAACACATGCCGGAGAGGATGTGGAGATTGCTGATGGGACTGTTAACTTGTACAAATACTTTGGAAATCAATCTGGCCCTCTTTCAGAAAACTGGGAATAGTGCAACCTCAAGACCCATCTACACTACTCCAGGACATACATCCAAAAGATGTTCAACCATGCAACAAGTATATTTGCTCAACTATGTTCATAGCAGCTTTATTTGTAATAGCCAAAAACAACCGAGATGTCCCTCACTGAAAGAATGGATGCAGAAACTTATTTGTGTAGCTCCATTCCCAATGTTTCAGTGGATTATGAAGCAATAATAGCCAAGTTGACATATATTTGGTTTTTAAACACTTTATACTAAGAGGTAATTGTTAGGGAAGGTCACTAAGATGCTCTCTACAGAGTCTATGCCTATAGAATCCTACTTCTAAGGAAGGTGCATTTCATAAGAATCATTTTAGCAATTTAATAATTATATTCCCTTGAATATAGCCTTATAAGATCACTGTGAATTACCTTATTCTATATATCAAAACAGTTTATAAAAGGTTTCTGTTTTGTGAATATATTTGAGTATGCATTTACTAACACAAATGTGAGCATAATAAAACTTCTAAATTATTTATCACATGGATGTCTGTATAATTATGAAATATTACAAATCTTATATTATATTTAACATATGCTTTCACACTCTAAAGAAGTTCACTGAAGTCCAAATGATCCAAGTTTTCTCTTCTTCCTATCTCTTCATGATTTCAGTATTTTCATAATTGATTCAGGCTTATTTAAAATCTTTTTACTAAATTATCTTATTTTCTTTAAAGTAGAAAAGTTCACTAAATTATTTCATTTTCTTTTAAGATAAAGTTTCCACTGTATAACATTTGTGGTGCATCAAGCATTATTTTCAGAAATGAAATAAATGTCTAACCATTTATCAAAATACATACAGTTTCGCTACTGGACACTTAATGGGCTCTTTCTCTTAGGTGGCTCTTCCAATCCCGCAAGTATGTAAGCAATCACATCTTTTTCAATGCGGCTATATTAGTTTCACCCTAACATAAATAGGACAAGATAAATGCTTGTTATGTCTATTCAAAGACAGGACTTTAGTGTGGGTGACTAGCTTGGTAATTTGTTCTTAAAGTCATAGTGTATTATACAGTGTTTTATGTTTCATGTCTGCCTAACATAGATTGATTAAAGGCCTTCATTTGCAACTTGACAACTAAACCAAGGCAAACATTAAATATCTAGTATATATATATATATATATATATATATATATATATATATATAATGAAATCTTTAATACTGCCATAGCTAAACACTACTATGTTTTCTTGACCTAGGCATTGAACTTCATTCTATGTACTATTTAATTATGTCTTGTGCCCTATAATATGTTCATCTTGGATTACATATTATGAAATAAATATTGCTGTATTCCTAAATTCCATGGAAATTCTTGTGCTTCCTGTTGTCAGAAAAAGGTATTGTTATTTTACATATACATTTTTAATTTATTGACATGTCCATCATTTCATCATGAGTTTTCCTGTCATCTTCATGGCTACTATCTTGTACTGGACTCCAACCCTGCTGGTTCTTTTTAACTATTTACAAACTAATTTTTTCTCTGCCTAGTAATTTTCTCAAATGAAGCACTAAATGCATGCTTTTCCATTAGCCATTACTTTTTGTAAACAGCAGACCAATTACTTTTATTTTAAATTTATTTATTCACTTTATACCCCACCTGTAGCTTTCTCCTCTCTACCACACCAACCCCTCCCCCCTTTTTCCCATATCCTTTTCCTCAGAGAAGGGGGAGGTGAATGCCAACCCCCTCTGGCATACTAAGTTGCTGCAGGACTAGACACACCCTCTCCCACTGAAGCCAGACAAGGCAGCCCAGTTAAGGGAACATGATCTAAAGGGTGGAATTATTATCAGAGAGGCCCCTGCTCTATTTATTGGGGACCCCACACAAAGACCAAGCTATGCATCTGCTACATATGTGCAGGGGGCCTAGGATCTCTCCATGAATGTTCTTTGGTTGGTGGTTAAGTCTCATTGAGTCCCTATGAGTGCAGTTTAGGTGAGTCTGTAATTCTTCTTGTGGAGTCCTTGATCCTTATGGCTACTTCAATTATTCCCACAACTCTTCCATGTTCCTCCCTGAGCTCTGCCTAATGTTTGGCTACAGGTCTCCGCATGTGTTTCCATTAGCTGCTGGTGAAGCCTCTCAGAAGAGCTCTGGCTACATACGTTAATATTGTCAGGGAATGGTTTTATCCCACGAGGAGGGTCTCAGGTAGGGGAAGTTTTTGGTTGGTCATTTCTTCAGTCTGTGCTCCATTTTTTTCCCTGCACATCTCCTTGTAGGCAGGACGAATTTTGGGTCAAAGGTTTAATTGGTAGGTTGGTGTTCTTATCCTTCCACTGAAAGTCCTGCTTGGCTACTTAATTAGATTGTTACCTGTTTTTCTTTGTTTAAAATTCTGGAATCTAATTTGAAATTTTTCATGAAAAAGAACCAGTATCAGAAAAGACTGTCCCAAGGAGAAAGAACTTGAGCAGATAAACACCTAGTGTAAAAGAGAAGGAGGTCGGTGTTGAAGGAGTGATTGCAACAAAGGGTGACGAGGCCGGGGTGAGCGTCACAGGTATTCACTCTTAGAGTTCGTGCTCTTAGAGGGAGGCTCCAATTACTCATCATGGAAAACATTCGAAATTCTATGGAAAACAAAAGTAAGTGTGTATCCTCGTTTATTATTATACAGGGGTTGATGGACAGTGTCCTAGGGTTTTACTGTGGCTCCCTTCAATTCTGAGGATCTCGGATTCCCTTCATATGGCCTGCACAAGAATTGGCTCGCTACACGTGAGCCCTCAAATACTTTGACAGTTAACCATTGTTAGAATAGAGATTTTTTTTTTTACTTTACTGTATAGCTGCCCATAAATTTTTCATGTTCCTATATATAACCACACACATTACTTATGCCTCTGTGAGTAACCCCAAATTAAACCCATTATATCGACCAGCTAAAACTGAATGGCATCCTTTCTTTCTTTTTGTCTGCAGTGGCCTTCTCCATCTCCTCTGGGAAAGTTCACACAACAAAGAGAAACTAGAAGCAAAACTGTTTAGAATCCTTTCTTGAGTAATCCTATAACACTAACACTTTTTAAATCTGGCATTTTAAGTCAAGTATTTAACTGAAGGAAGCTTACAAAATACTAAAGTATCTAATGAACCAATAATAAGTGTTTATTTATTCGACACTTTTTCTAATCCAATGATGTCCTTAGGTTAGTATATAATTGGCTGCATGATTTACTATAAAAGAAGACTTTTTTAATCTGAAAGAGTATGTGATAATAGTTTGTATAAATAAATAAGCTAAATTATCATCTAGTAGAAAATTTAGGTGAAGTTAGACTCTGAATATATGAATAAATGCAATTGAAACCAATAGTGAAAAAGTATTAACATAGGTTATAACTTACAAAAGTGGACATAAAGTTTCCAGAAACATTCCCATTACAACTTCTTTTCAAACTGTTATTGCTAGGTCAGTGGTTTAAGATGAATATTTTATTCACATAATAAATATTGAATCTGTATGAAGGTGAAAAGTATTTGAGAGTGGGGCTCAGTAATTCTTTGTGACAAAAACATGAATTCAATCAGAAAAGAAAACCAGCACATATATCTCTCATAAAAAGACATGTGATGTAAGTGTCACATAAAAATAGAACTTATGAAAATATTGATATAAATTTCAAAGTAATGAGCAGAGAATAAAAAATTTATTCAAATACAAATTCTAACTTGAAAAATGGTCAGAAAAAAAATGGAAAGAAATTTTATAGCATACCTTGATTTCACCCAAGTCCACTCTCTTCTCCGTCTTCAATCACCTTATTCTATCCATTTCTTCTTTTCAGTCCTTGCTTTTCCTTTTCTACTGTCCCAACCATCTTTTTCTATGGTAAGGCTCCTCTGACAGCTCCACATATCTTTCCTTTGTGTCTGGATCCAGGGGCAGGCCGGCCTCTGTATATTCTAGTGGTGTAATGAGAAGGAAGAACACTGGCCAACATTCAAGAGCCAGATGCTCACTTAATTTCTTTGAATGTAATGTCTTTTCCGAGAATAGCATATCTCTGAACCATCTAAGACGGAATTCTAAGAGCAACAACAAAAACAAAAGCACTCTCTTCAACCATGTGGTTCAGAGAATTCTTCAGGTACAAGAAAAGCTGTATTGGATCAGTGTCAGTGTAACAAATGGACAAGCTGAACAAAAGTTATATAGACAGCCTTTCTGAAGGTACTCAAGACTACCTAGAAAATAAGAGAGCAGAGGAGACTTGAAGTAAAGCACATTTAAAGGGATAGATAGTAAGATAATTAGAGCTTTAATTAAAACACAAGCTATGAATAGATGTATGAAGCCACTGAAAACCTGTGATATCTTTATGAATGGTATTTTCTGAGCATTCATGATAACAATCTACTGAAGTATGAATTAAGGCTATTTTTATGCAAAGTGACCTAAGAATAAATATAATTCCATGCCTGTGCTTAAAGCTTTACATGGTAGCCACACCCACCTCTGTTTCGTTTTTTTAACTTTTTCTCTGACTGTGAGAAATTATATTTTGATTATTTATTTTCTGGCATGTATGGGAGGTGACCACAGGTAGAGATAATCCTTGTGCTAGAAGAGACTGAAAGCATGTAAAAGGACTGACAATGGCTCAGTGCCTCACAAACCTATTTTTGGAGTTGGGTTAAGTCCTGAGGGTCATAACAGATATTGCTCCTGATTGAGTAAAAGATTTTCTCTCAAGGGAGATTATTTTATGTGAAATAATCTCAAATAAAACAAAATAAAACAAATAATAATTTTGTCTAATTGGGTACAATATCACTTCAAACATTTATATTTTAACATATACATTATAGAATTGTACTATTTTCTGAGTTGGGAGAAGAAAGGACACAGAAATGTTTTAAAATACACAATGCTTTTGTGGCAACCATCACATCACATAAAGAACAAAAGATTGTCGGAGGCGAGAGTGAAAGCAGATCACTCTGCTTAAGTAAGCCAAGGAATGAAGACTCTGGTATAATGTTTCTATATTTATGAATAACTCCTATCATTTTTTTTCAGATTTATAAAATAATATTAATTATCATATTTGGGGTAGCTTTTCATTACTGTAATAAATGCCTGAGATAAACAGTTTAATAAGACAGAAGGTTTATTTTTGCTCTCAGTTTAGGATACGTCAGCCAATGTTTCGGGAGACTCATTGCTTGAGGCCGATAGTAACATATTATGCGGCAGCAACCACATTTGGTATGTTTAAAGTGTTCACTCCTTAGGCATAACAAGAGAAAAAGAAAGAGGAAGGGGCTGAGGTTTCACTGTAACCTTCAGGGACACAGCTACAATAGTTGAAGTTTTCTATCTATGTTCCATCCCTAAAAGATTATATCATCTCTTAGCAACATTTTATCAGAGGCCTTTGGAGGGCACCTGAGAACTAAGCTAAGCATGCCAAACTGATGGTATGTTGTTGGAGAAGTTGATATTTAAGCCATTTAATCAGGTCTAAACCTGGCTCTTGCATTCATGGCCATGTGCACCCACTGTCTTAGTGTCTTCTTGAATCTTTCGTGAATAACCCTTTTCATTGTGAGAAGTATCCAGTGTAGGAGTTTATAGGAAACAAACAGGGAAAATGAAAAGGAAGCTTTTTGAGACAATGCATAACAATAATCCCAGCACTGGAGGGGCAGCTGGGAGAGAATTAGGAGCTCAAGGTCAGCCTGATTTACATGACTCAGATCCTACCCCTCTCCTACACAAAAAGAAGAAAAGGACAGAATTAGGAAAGGAAATGGAAACCAAAAATGAGATCTGGGGCAAACAAGAGAAAAGGGAAGGAAGGAAGAGGGGAAAGGAAATAAGTTAAAAATGTAAGATAGAAAGGGAGGGAGGAGACAGAAGGTGATTATAGGGCAGAATTTGGGGAAATTTACATATTTAAGTTTATGCACATTTCTATCCAAATTTAAGTAGTGAGTTTTATAGACAGAATGTTCCAACATTCTCAAGATGTAAGGGCTTTGTTCCTTCTATCTTTTAGCACTGAATTTGAAAGGTCACTTCCATTCTTGTTTTTGACCCTTCCTGTAGCTAATGGAATTACAGAAGTCCTGGATTACCATATCAATATGGCCCATTTTTTTTTTTTTTCATCAAGTTTGGAGACAATCTATGAAGCTCTTTCTCTCAGGAAGCTCACATCTGTATGTTCTGACAAGTTTCTTCAGTGAGGTCTTTGATGGTGTCCTGATCTTTTTCTTTTTTGGCTATCTCTTTCTGATTATTGAATCTCACGAAATGATCCTTAAATGCCCATCTCTTTTTTCTCTGCTTCTGTGTGTTTTTTTGTCTTTTCCTTTGACCCCTTTGAGACTCATCATTTTTTTCATATGATCCTACTGAGTTTCTTCAACTATGTTTTGAAATCCCAAAGTGCCCTTTTCTTTTCCAATATTTCTTTATATAAAATCCATTCATATTTTATTTGAACTATCCACATTTATCTTCAAATATGTTAATAATATTTTATATTAAACCTTCCCTCTTGCAGTATTTTGTTTGGTCACTTGGCTTCTCTTTTTCTATGCAAGGCCTTATTTGCTCAAATATCCAATGAACATCAACTTTCTACTTTAGGTACAGATATCACATACACATTCTTTGCCCATGACTATCTTCATGAATGAACATTCAATGAAGTTTTCAAGGCAGACTGATCTAGCTGCTCTATTTTTTATGGATAAGCACAGATATTAACTGTAAATCTGTCCTATCAAAGATGCTAATATCATCATCAATTGAACAGAACTTATAAACATCTGCCTTGTAACACCTTTTAAATTGCTAAAATTCTAGGAATTGAGTATGGAAGAATGAAAGACTGAAAATAGAAGAGGTGGTAGAGATAAAGAGAAAGAAATGATAGGGGAAATAAAAGTGACACAGATAGATAATTACATAGAAATAAACATATAGAGGTAGAGAATACAGATATATGTGTATATAATACATATACATGTATATATGTATACATACTCAGAGAGAGAGAATCATAAGATCACAGGAAAGAGAGGCAAGATCATCAGTGGTAGTGCACATCTTGGATCCCAAAAGATACAGAGGTAGGTGGGTTTCTGAGTTTAAGGCCAGCCTCATCTACAGGGTGAGTTCCAAGATATCCGTGGCTACAAGAGAGACCGTGTCTTGAAAAATAAACAAATAAAAAAGATCATCTTAATAACCAGAAATTTTAACTCTTTTAAATATATTTTACATAACATCTTCAATTTTTTAAAAGCACATTATAAAATTCTTCTCAAAATGGTCTTGAAAACTGTGTGAAATTGAGAAATCATTATATAAATGCTTTCAAACTTGGTTACACTGGTTCTTTCAGCCATGTCTTTATGTGCTCTTCCTGAGATATTCATGAACCTAGTTGCTAAAGCATTGTTGTCTCCATGGAATGAACTCAATCACTACTAGTAAGTCTTTAGTTCATGTGAATGTAACTTTTACCTGAGGTAATTATTTTCTCTGGGGCTTATTGTCTCCATATGCTAACCTAGGCCTAGTCATGGAAGCTTCCAGCCTCTATAAAGTCTAATGTAAACCTAGAATATTTTAGCCTTTGAGACTTTCTATTGAATAAACTCACCCTTTCCAGCTCCTTTCTGAACTCTGGCTGGCTGGTTCAACTTAATTGTTCTGACTCAAACTCCTCTCCAAGCTGACTGATTCAAAATGGCTTCTCTCACTTCTCTCACTTACAGGTATCCTCAAACTACCTATAGCAATCTTTTCTAATCTGGCTTCTTCTCATTTTCTGGCTCATTCTGTCTTCACCTGTGTCTACCTTTTTCTTTCTTCAATTTGTCGTTGTAAACTCTCCCAGTAAAACTGCCTCCTCACTTTTTTTCCCTCTCTGTCCTGCTCTCTCTTAAGTTGCCTCTCTTTGTTTTCTGTTCTCATGAGAGTTGGGCATATCTTTTCTGTCATATCTTTCTCTGATTCATCATTTTGTTTGACTCTCAACTACACATCACTTTTAAGTATGGCTACTTCTTTCCACCAACAAACTTTACCTTCATTGTTTGGGATTAAAGGTATGTGCTAAGGGTGTGTCTGTAGAGCCATGTTAGTGGATTAAAATCCCTCTACAACTGAACCACGAACCAAACACCATGCGTAGCTGGACATATGACTTCTATACATATGTAGCAGATGTGCAGCTTAATTTTCATGTGGATCCCTTTAATAATTGGAGCTGGAGCCTTCTCTGACTCTTTTGCCATAATTTGGATCCCTCTCCCATAACTGGGCTTCTTTGTCTGACCTCAGTGGGAGAAGATGCACTTAGTCCTCTTGAGATTTGATATGTCACGGTTGGTTGGTACCCTTCTCTAATGAGAAGGGAAGAAGGAATGGGGAAAAGGGAATGTGAAGTGAGAAAAGAAGGGAGGGGTCTGCCATCAGGCTGTACAGTTATTAAATAAAGTAATGAAGAAAAAACAAAATCCCTCTATAAATTCAGGCTTAAGATTAATTACTGTGGGTCTATTGTTTAAACTACCTTTTGTTCTTCTGCTTTACAGATTCAAAGTTTAGGGCTGTGAATGTAATTTACCAGTATAATTTAAGACAGACACAACATATTTAGGCTCTCATAAAGGAAGATAAGAACAGACTTCAAACTTAAACAAGAATGATAATTTCTCCCACTATTTTTATCCAAGGCATTACAATTGAGTTGTCTTTCTTCTTTATACTGGAGTTCTAGAATTCTGCTGATGAGGTGTTGAGGAGGGGAGAGTTATAAGGCTACAATGATGGGAATATATCTTTGGTGAGCCAGTGTACCTAGTCTTTGACTGACCTTTCAAGTACTTTAGAGTGTCTTCATGTCACTTTAGACACAAGAAGACTAAGCAGTCAGGGATTAGATCCCTTCATGCTATGAGGTGATTTAGAGTCTGGATAAATCCTAGTTTACTAGGCTTTTGCAAGACAGCTTCTTTTCAAGGCAAGTATTAGTAAGAGTAAATTAGACTCAAGGCATTTTCTCTATTTCCCACATGAGCATATATACAGGGTTTCCAGATTTAAAATTAATAACAGCTTCTAAGATTGAATCCTCTAAAACTTTTACTTCTCAGATATGTCCACCAGGAGCCTCCAGCTGTTCTTCTAATGCAAGCTTTAGTTCACTCGACTTTTCTGTCTGTCTATATGATGCTTTTCTCAGGGACACGGGGAAAGCATATGCTTGGAAGAAGTTCTCTAAACATCTGGGAAATTTACGTTCCTTAGTTCTCCCCTGGTGCATGTGTACCTGCTTCCAAACTTATTCCATGGTAATATACACGTTCGTTTATAAAATTCACTTCTTTTCTGGGAAGTAAATTTTATACACTTGATAATATTTTGTGTTGATATTTGGAGTGGTGCCTTCACAAACTTATGTGACTGTTCATAAATTGTGATTCCAACAGTAGGTAAAGCAGCAGATGAATTCGGTTCATTTACTAATGAAATGGTCAATAATTATTTCATAGACTTTTCCTTAACAAAGTGAAATTGAATTTATAGTTAACATTTCATCACTAATAAAACTTACTTTCCTCAGTTGTTTATAATTTTATTACACTAATTATAAGCAATTTTATAATAAGATTAAGCCCTATTTGCACATATTTAGCTAAGCATTTACTGTATCTCAGACTTTTCTAGTGATTTCTTTTAATTGTTTTTATTGGAAGAAATTAGAGGCATGAATGTAACCATGTTAGAAAAAAAGTCTGGATAGTTGATACAAAGAATTTCCATACTTCATAAAAAGGAGAATTAAAACACACCATATCTATTTCTGAAAGGGGAGAAAGAGAAATGGAGAGAAATATTTACAGGATTAAAGTAATAAGACAAAACTTTTGGGTGCTATTTTCCATGAAAAAAAAATAAGTCATAAAAATTCTGATGTTAGTTAGTTTGGATGGAAAAATCAAGAGACCAGGCTTCAGTCTATTTTGGAATTCTGAGAATGATTGCTAAATAGACATTCCCATGTACAACCCGAAAAGCCAAGTAAGTCTCAAATAGTAGTATGTCATAGATGGGTAAAAGCAGAGAATTAGTCCTTAAATTTGTGTGATCATAGAACAGTCATGGCAGGGGCAGACCTTGTTACAGAGATGATGGGTGGAGATCCAAAGCCTGACTCAAGGGGCAGAACATGGTTGGGACTCATGAAGAACTTGCTGTCTTCATGACTGTACTGCATCTGGCAGAGAGAAGCGTTGGGTGCTCACTCAACAACTGAGTGGAAAACTTCATCACCATTCATCTTGACAGACACAAACAGGTGATTTAAAGAGCTAAAGTGATGGTAGGAAGGAGATTCAAGACAGGGAGAAAACAATGAACGTACAGTGCATCTGAGATTTGTAACTGAATCTTAGGAACTTATAAAGCAATGCCAAGAACAGCAGGTTTAACTAATTACTTTTAAAATCGCAATGATTCCCTCTGTACTCTGTGGATGAACCAAAGAATGACTTAAAATGCTAATAAGTACAAACAGAAATCTTTGTTCCCTACAATTACCAATTGTTTACAAAGCAAAATAGTACAACTATCTCAGCACCACAGTCCACATAAAGAAAACTCTTTTAGCCCACTGCAATTTAATACTACATCCAGGTTCTCCCATCAATGTAATGATTCTTGTGTATTCATTGTATTTCATTTTTGAGGCAGTATCACATGTATTCCAAGCTGGCCTCAACTCTTTTTAACTTCAGATCTTTCTGCCTCTGGAATGCTGAGATGTGCATTGCTGGAAATCAAACCCAAGGCTTCTTTCAGGCTAAGCAAACATTCTATCAACTGAACTACATGTGCAGCCTAGTAGTGGATATTGAACTGAGGGCTTTTCCACATGCTAGGCAAGCACTCTAACCCATATCTTCAAACCTCTTTCTTATTTTTCATTTGGATCTGGGTCTCACTAAGTTGCCTATACAGGACTTGAACTTGGCCTTTGTAACTATTTGTACTACAAACCAATCTTGAAATGGTATAAAGTGGTGAAGCATAATTATCACATGAAATGAAATTTAATGTGAAAATACTGACAGGTCTTTGAATGGGTGAAACACCTGTCATTACATAAAACTCCAACTTCAATATACTTTTAGTTAATTCTGATCAGTTGGCAGTTGGTATTATATAATTCTTGTCCTTTGATTCTGATGTGCTTTAAGTCTGGACACTGTATTATTTATATTTGTTGCATGGCTTAATATGAATAAAACATTAACAACTAAGTTATACATCCAGGTAAGAGAAAACTGCCCCGACTTCTCTGGAAATATCAGATCTCTCAGGAAAGCAATTTTGTTTTTTATCCAAACTAGAGAGCGATTGTTTCAGAAGTGTCTAGGTCAAGAAGGTAATATTATATGCATTCTAAAATATGGATACAGAAATCCTCAAAGAAGAAAGTGCATGTAGGTTAAAGTAACAATACTTGCTTCTCATGGCTTTAGAAATCTGTAAATAGTACAGGATTTTAGATTATTCCTCTACACAAATTTCAAGCATTTGAATATTGGTTTTGAAATGCTATTTTTCCTTACTGTTTGCTGAACATACTTTAATTGTCTCTTTAACACTGATGGGGAATATGTAGATATTGGGGGAATAACTTCAAAAATTTAGAAGAGAGTTGCAATGATTAAGTAGGTAGTATTCAGGGTACAATGGTGTGACTAAACTCATTGGATTTTTGTAAAGATAGATCATAACTATGAGCAATACTCATTTTGTTTGTTTGCTTGCTTGCTTGCTTCCCTCTGTGTTTAAGAGGTGTTTTTGACCCTAGCTTATCAGGTATCTTCATGACCCCCCTAGCAGTGGAATTGGAAAAGGGCAGGGAGGAGATGAGGAAGGGAGGGTGGGGCTGGGAGGGAATGAAGGAGGGGACTAGAGCTGGGATACAAAGTAAATAACCTGTGATTAATATAAAAAAAATAATAAGAAAAGAGCCCCCAAAAGAGGTGTTTTTGATATGTATGTGTTTGTATGTGCTTTGGCCAAGGTGTACATTTGGAGGACAGAAGAAAACTTGCATCAATTTTTCCCTCCAACACTTTGAGTCTTGGGCTGAAACTCAGGTCATCCAACTTGACAATAAATGCTTTTACCCACTGAGCCACATAGGCATCCTTATGTTATTCATTTTTAAGCTAATCATATTTTTATTAACAATTTCACCATAAATGACATTGAAGACAAAGTTTACAAGTACATTAAAATATTAACTTTTCATACTTTGCTTACTCATATTTAGTACTCAAAATGATTAAAAACACTACTATCTTTTAGAAAATTAACTTCTTTGCAGAATCAAAACTTGAAATTAATTCACTAGGAATTAAAGACATGGCAACAAACACTGGGAAGACAATAGCTGCATTTTGAGTTCTACTCTGACCTTTTTCTTTCAAAACAGTAACTCTCCAAAATTGTTGAAAGGTTAACTAATCTTTTAAAAGGTCACCTGTCTTTAAACTAGCTACAGTATATAAATGCTTTTCTCCTGTCCTCCAGCCATTCATCAATAACTCATTAAAATCACGCTGTTTCTTTCTGAAAGTTTTTACTTTCTTGTAAGACTGTTTCCTCTTGGTCAATATAACATTTAACATATGTCATCATTTACAAAATGTGATTATATGAAACTATGTAGTACTGATTGGGTAATTAAAACTGCTTTGAGTGCAACATGTACCAGGAAATGTCGCAATTGTTAAAAGGTTTCATATTTAAGCACATTTAACACTTTAGGCTGAGGGGACACCTGAAAGGATGTGCTGATTCTTGAGTACTGTTGAGGTCAATACAAATATTTCCCAGACCATTTTCTCTAACTCACTTGAGAACCGGCACTTCTTTCCTAATCTCCTAAATGTCAAATATAAATTAATATGAAAATCCATCTTTAGATTTACAATTGGATTTTTAATACGATCAAACACCATTAAAAGTTTAATAGGTTGACTAAAGAGGCTGAAAAGGATAAAGGGGAGCTATTGTTTGCACATTCTAAAATAATGACACAAAAATTGCCTTCTCTGACTGCATATTTATCCAGAACATATTTTCTTGCTGTTGTTTCTCTAGAGGAAATACAAATATTTTTACATAGTATCTGTTTATTGCTTAAAAGAGAATCTCATTAAAGTTCACTAAAATGTGTTATTCATTACCAACTAAGTAATTAAGATGCAGCGTACCATTATAGTGAGACAGACAAGAGCATATTTTTTGAAAGAAGAAGAAGAAAAAAAAAAGAATAGCAGAATAACACTTTGTCCACCCTACAGATGAACAGTTGTGGTTGACTGCAGAAGCACACGAAAAGTTTATAAATCCACTTTGGCTCTTTGTGTGTGTCATTTATTAAATTCATGTTTTTATCCTGTAGGTTTGATAGACATGCTTCCATCTTTTAGCCAGTATAATGGTATAAAGTAGGAAATGCATCAGTAAATACTAGTATGTCACACAGTAAAGCTCAGAATTGCTTTATGTGAATTGTGCTTCAATTATGTTTATTTTGTGTTCCTATATACGTATTTGTATATATGAGGTTACAGTGGAAATGTTTCTGAAAAAATGCTCCTTTCAAGAACTGGACAGCACCCCATTATAATATAAAGTGAAGCAGTCTGAAAGCATCAATTAAATAGTGTTTGATTTTCACAAATACACATTATTTTCACCTCTTTATTATTTTTGTACTGAAAGCTTTAGCAGCCATTGTATTGGAGATATAAATAGTCATGCCTGTTTGAAAAGAAAGGCACAGCTGCCATTATAGAAACACAAATAAGAAAAAAAAATACCAGAAGTTATAAGAAGTCATGATTTTACAATGGTAATTAAGATATAAGGCTTCCTTCATTACAATGTACAGCTTAAATGTACCCATTGGATAAACATTTATAATATAATTTATTGGAAAATTATTTACTATTGATCCTCTATTGTCTATTTAACCAAAATGGATTTAAATGGAATTTCTGTAATATTTTTAAAATAGAAGCTCTCAATCATCCAACTAAGCAAAAGAAATAAGTAAGTGAGAGATTTTGTATTGCTGCTTACATTTCTGTCTTTTAACTACTTGAGTCAACAGTATAGTATTTATTGTATTCATTAACACATGCATCCTCTCCTATGGATGAAATATTTATGTCTTAGTGAAAGTGCACAGGGTCTTCCTTCCTTCTTATGACACATTTGTAAAGAGGTCTGAGTTATTTCTTTTCCAGTGATACTCATCTTACACTGACTTGTACAAAAAAAGTAAGGGTATGTTGTATACACAAAACCATCAAAATGTACTCTTACAACTTTAAAATTTTAATACAATATTATTCTTGTAAACTCATGGAAATTAATGAAGGAAATATTTTTAGAGTCTCACTTCTTGATCACCTACAAACAAAAGTAAGTTTTAACAATTAACATCTAGTTTTCTAGGCAAGTGACCCATGGATGGTGCCTACACAGATAGTTTTTCACTACGAATATATTAATTTTATGTAAACAAAAAAATGATGTATTGTTACTTTTTCCATTGCCAGGTGTAGATATATGACAATGCAGCTTGAGAATGGAAGGTTCATCCATTTGTTTCTTGTTTTGTCTTTTTTTTTTTGACTCATTGTGAGATTCCATTATTCACAATAGAGAAGACATGGTGTCAGAAGCTAGAAGGGCCTGATAGCATTGCTTCTTTGTGAGGAAGCAAAGAGATGAATTCTGACACCAATCTTTGTGAGGAAGCAAAGAGATGAGTTCTGGCACCAATCTGGCTTTTTTCTTTTTATCCCTTTTAATTCAGTCCAAACCCTCAGGCCAATAGAGGTTACAACCCAAGTATTGGAAGTATGTCCCTTCTTTAGTTGGATGTTCCTGAAAATATCCTGTCCCCTCTAGCTCATTCTATCTCCCACTTCTTCCAAATTCCTTAAGATTCCATGTACTCTGCCCAAAGTTTTGCTATGAGTCTCAAGATCTGCTTCAATACCCTGCTGGAGCCTCTGTGGTAGGCTCCTGTCCTGTTCCTTGTCTATCCTGTCTGCCTTTCTGAATGAGGAGTAAGCATCTTCATTGGGATCCTCCTTGCTGTTTAGTTTCTTTAGAACTATAGATTTTAGTATGTTTATCTTATATTATGTGGCTAATACCCACTTAGAAGTGGGTATTATATACCATGTATGTCTTTTTGCTTCTGGGTTATCTCTCTAAGGACGATCTTTTCTAGTTCCATCCATTTGCCTGCAAGTTTCATAATTTCCTTGTTTTTAATAGCTGAGTAGTATTCCATTGTGTAAATGTACCACAATTTCTGTATCCATTCCTTCATTGATGAATATCTGGGTTGTTTCCAGTTTCTGGCTATTACGAATAAAGCTACTATGAACATAATTGAGTAAATATCCTTCCTGTATGGGTCAGCATCTTTTGGATATATGCCTAGGAGTGGTATGGCTGGATCTTGAGGAAGCGTTATTCCCAGTTTTCTGAGAAAGCGCCAGATTGATTTCCAGAGTGGTTGTACAAGTTTACATTCCCACCAGCAATGGAGAAGGGTTCCCTTTCTCCATATTCTCCCAGAAGGTGTTGTCATTTGAGTTTTTGATCTTAGCCATTCTAATGGGTGTAAGTCTAGATGACATCTGTCCAGGCCCTCCTGGCTTTCATAGTTTCTGATGAGAAGTCTGGTGTGATTCTGATAGGTCTACCTTTATATGTTACTTGGCCTCTGTCCCTTGATGCTTTTAATATTTTTTCTTTGTTCTGTAGATTTAGTGTTTTGACTATTATGTGACATGAGGAGTTGCTTTTCTGTTTTAGTCTATTTGGTGTTCTGTAGGCCTCTGGTATGTTTATGGACTTCTCTTTCTTTAAATTGGGAAAATTTTCTTCTATGATTTTTTTAAAAAAAAATTTCTGGACCTTGGAGCCTGGTATCTTTTTTTTTTTTTTTTTGTCTATTCCTGTTATTCTTACGATTTGTCATTTCATGATGTCTTTGATTTCTTGTATGTTTATTTTTTGTCATGATCTCCTTTTTTATATTTTCTTTGAGAGATTGTAGTGATTTCTACAATTGTATCTTCAATGCCTGGTATTCTCTCTTCCATCTTTTATATTCTTTTGGTGATGTTTATCTCTGTGGTTCCTGATAACTTCTAAATGTTCCATGTCCAGTGTTTTCTCTGTTTTTGTGTTCTTTAAAGATTCTAATTCCGTCTTCACATGTTGAAAGATTTTTTTTTCATTTCCTTCATTTGTTTGATTGTGAATTCCTGTCTATTTTTTTTTGTTTGTTTGTTTCCTTTTATGTGCCTCCAATCACTGAATATCATAGATTGAAGATCATTTTCCTGTGTTTCAGCTGCTTTAGAATATTCATTGATTTGTTTTGTTTTTTGTAAATTCTGGTGAAATCATGATATCTTGGTTTGTGTTGCTTGTAGTCAATGCCAGGCTATAGTCATCTGGTTGTCTGTAGCCCTGACTTTTTGTTCCTGGAGACTTTACTGCCAACTGAGTCCACCTTTCTCTGAAGTAGTCTCTGCTGGATTCACTGTCGCTGCCGGCTCACTGTTTGTGACCCTGTTGTGCCAGGTAGCTAGGGCATAGGCAGAAATATCTCCAAACGTAGATCTGCTACAGTGCCCCACAGGCCCCCTTAGAGAGAAGAACAATGGAACTTGAGACCTGTGCTTAGCTCAGCTCTGCTGGGTACTCTGTCTGTGCTGGGCTTGCTGTTTCTGGGCCAGGCAGCTGAGACAAAGGCAGAAAGATCCATGAGCTGCTCCCGTGCCTCAGAGATTTCCCTAAGATTGTAGACAATGAAACTTGGGTCCCATGCCTAGCTCAGCTCCTCTTGGTTCACTGTGTTGTGCAGGCTGATTCTGACCTGGGTGAGTCAGGCAGCTGGGGAGCAAGCAGAATGGAGCCATGCTTCCTCAACCCCATACAGTACCAGAAGGTATCTCTTCCACAGGATGGTGAGAGTGTGTGCCACTAATCACTGCAACCAGGGAGGTGTCCGTGGGATGGTGAGAGTGGGCTCCTGGGTTTGAAACCAGGAGCTGCTGGTACCTAGAAGGTGTCCACAGGACTGTGAGAAGGTTTTGGAGCCTCACCCTCAGTACCAGACAGTATCCACTCCACAGGCTATAGGAGTGAGCTTACTTCTCCCAGGAAGGTGTCCACAGAAGGTGGGCGGGTGGTGTTCTAGCACTGTGGTAGTGTTGGGCAGGAGCCTGGGAATTTTTCTTTGTATTAGCCAGTTGGCCTGAAAATGGACCTCTGTATATCTCGGTAGATTCTCCTCTCACCTGAGAAACACAGACCTTGGGGTATCAGGGGTCTACATAATAGCCTGTGGGTCACTCTGCTTCACTGCAGACCTACTGTTCAGATACCCTGGGTGGTAGGCGCCGCCCTCTTGGATCCTCCTCTTGTATTTTTAAAAATCAACTCTACCTTAAAAATTCAAAAGCAAATCAAGTGTTTGCAGTGTCAAAATAAGGATTAGTAGTTGTTGGCAGGGAGACTGAATGAGTGGTTATGATCAGTATGAAAATGTAGACAAGACATAAGGCTTCATATTAACCTCTATAAAGTTCATAAACTATCAAAACACTACGAGTTAAAAATTAATAATAAAATTTCACAGAAAACCACTTAAAAATAGAAAATTTATCAGTGTGCATGTTTTATTTTACTTTAACTGAAGTAAAATATAAAAATAAAAAAAAAACATATCATGATGTAGTTTCCCCTCTCTTTACTCCTGCCAGCTCCTCCCCATCTCTTCAGTCTTATCCAGATCCATTCCACTTCTGTATCATTAGAACACAAACAGCTTTCTAAAGGATAATAACAAAATAAAACATAACATAATAAAATAAATTATAATAAGATAAAATGAAAACTAATACATCACAACTGGATAGAACAGACAAACAGAAGGAAAACAGTACAAGAGGGAACAAGAATCAAAGACCTACTTCTTTACATGCTCAGGAATGCCATAAGCACACTAAACCATAATAAATATACAGAGGACCTGGTGCAGATACTGGGAATGATGTTTCAATCACTATGAATCCGTATGAGCTATGATCTTGTTGCTCTTGTTGAGGTCTTTGTGTTTTTGGTTCTTTCCCTCCCATTCCTTCTGGCTTTATACTCTTTCTGCTTCCTCTTCCATAGAGTGCCATGAAACCTGAACTATTTTATGGACACATCCCATTCGGCGATGAGTGTTCCAAGGTCTCTCATTCTCTGCATGTTGTCTGACTGTGGGCCTATGTATTTTTTTTTCCCATCTGCTGCAGGAGGAAGCTATAGAAATATAAAATTGTTCAGAAAAATTAAAACTGGCAAAGGGCAAAATGATTATGGAAAAATATTACCTAGTGTTTCTGAGGCTCTGGGTTTAATCCCTTGTCCTAACACATACATACACAAACACACACATACACACAAAGAGACAGAAAGAGAGAAAGAGAAAGAGAGAGAGAGAGAGAATTAGCTTAGCTAGCCAATCTGATAATACAGATAGCAAGAGTACAAGAAACTTAAATTGTCATAGGCCTGGAGATAAATTCTTTCAGTGTCTACTTAGGCTGAATTGCTATAATACAGCATATTTTGACAAATGAAACATGAAATAAAAAGTTGTAATGACCAGTTACCAATTTAAGCATCACTATTAAGGAAAATTCATAACAACCAGAATCTGGAAACAACCTAGATGTCACTCAACTGAAGAGTGAATAAAGAATATATGGAACATTTACAGAATGGATTGTTATGCGGCTGCAAAAAAAAAGAAAAAAAAATGACATCATGAGATTTTCAGTAAAATGGATGAAACTAGAAAAAGTAGTCCTGAATGAAGTAGCTCAGCTCCAGAAACATGAACATGGTATACACTCATTTATAAATGAATATTATCTGTAAAGTAGAGAATAATCTCATTACAATCCACTAACCCAGAGTGGCTAATTAGCAAGGAGAGCTCAAGAGTGGATGAATGAATCACTCTAGTAAGAAGAAAGAGAATAGAATTTGTAGGATGGGTGGTGATGGGAACAGGAGGGATCTGGTAGGAATGACGGGAAAGAATATTGGGAGAGATGAAATACTATATTTCTTGAACACAACCCAGATACAAAAGTGAAGAATTTCCAATGAAGATATTTGAAAAAATATATTCAATTTCATTTAACATTCACTTAAAGAATCGACTTATTAATTACTTTATGTATTAATCATAATGTATTTGAGGGCAGATCACAGAATACTACAAATAAATTCATGTTGAAAAAGAAAAATGATTTATTTCACCTTGATCCTAAAACTCAATTAAATGATGTGAGCAACCCTTTTATCTCCATTATTTTCTTACCTTAGACTGTGGTGGACTTTCTCTGTTTCTCTATGCTCCCTCTGTTTTGCAAATAGCCTGTATCACCTTGCTGGGGACAGTATGCATCTGATGACTTTGTACTTATTATCTTCAGTTTGGGGCAATGGGACATTTTGCACCGTGACCAATATTCCAAGTCTGGATTCAAAATTGATTATATTAATCTTGGGCAAAGTTGCAGAGACAGAAAGTATCAAAAATAAATAAGACAAAGTTGACACAGGAAATAAAAGGGAAGGAATGGGGATAGACAGTGAGGTTTAAATAGAGCTAGGATCATAACTCTCTAACAAGTAAAAAGAGAAACTGTAGGTCTTAAAAAACAGGAAGTTAAATCATAGGTTTTTTCGCTATTTAGTTTAAAAGACATATTTTTCTCTTTTAATGTTTTTGATGGATTATAAAAACGTTAATGAACACACTCATAGTCAAAGGAGCAAATTTAACTATTTTAGAGAGAATTTTAGCTATTCAGTGAATATGTTAGCCTTTTTATGTTGTTCACAGAAGCTTTTGAAAGTCAATTTTTACATAAGTGACTAATGTCTGAAATAAAATCAAACTCATTAATATACAAAATGTATAGTTACTATAAATTTAAGAAATGTTAACCAAATTACTAAGATCTTTCCAGTAACATATCGCAACCGTACTAGACTATTATAAATATAATACAACATAAAAATGTTATTATAACACACTATCAGAAAATTACCTGAGACATCTCATTCAAGCAACTTAAAGCACAACTAAAAGTCTTAGAAAAAAAAAGAAGCAGGCGCACCCAAGAGGAACAGACAATTGCAAATAGTCAAACTCAGAGATGAAATCAATGAATTAGAAAATAATTTAAAGAATCAATGAAACAAAATAATTAAATAAAAAAAAGATGGATAAAAGAGGCTTTAAAGAGTATGTTAGAGTTTAAGTGATACAAGGGAAAGTCTCCAAGAGGTGTATTTAAAAGTCAGAGTTCAATCACAAAAGGAAACCAGACGTGTAAAGAGCCAGGCAAAGAACAAGGAAGATGCAAGGACAATCCACAAGTGATCCAGGATCGGGCATTTGAGGTCTTTGAAGCTGCTACACTGAGACAGAAAGGTGAGTGTGGAAACACACGCAGGTGCACAGAAAGCAAAGCAGTATCCGAAGTTGCGCAGTGCTCGACTAGGTAGGTACTCAAAAGAGAAACACTCAGCGACTGTCACACGGAAGGGCCAGTTCACCTCTTGATAAGATGGTTTTTCGATTGGGTATAATGAAACGCTGACGGAAGTCAGAAATGGGCCTAGCAAGAGAGATGTTTTGGGAGGAGTGTGATGGTCGACACAATTTTTCAAAAAAGATTGTCCATCTCTATATGGAAAAGTGAATTTACTGAAGGAAAAAAAAAAGCTGTAGAAAAATTTATAGAATAGTGTTAAAGTTCAGAGAAAAATTAAGCTAGGCTAGCACAGGAAGACTTCATAAGAACGCGTTCGGATTGGGGACATGATATACTTACCATTTTTCTTAGAGTGTAAAGAAACAACTTGTGATGGGGTTATTGTAACCTGAGAAACTGTAAATGGTACATTCTTTGAGGTGAGAGAGACTTTGAAAGCAATGTGTGTTTAGGAGAAAAATGCAATTTCAAGACCCAAGATGTGTGTACTAACTGAATTTGGTATCAGATATCCTAGTGAAAAATTGGAGTTAGCAATTTGACTTTAAAGAAAAACTAAGACAAAGCCTGGAAAGGGAAATGTGGAAGCTATATGGTCCCTGCTGAAGTCTGTAATCTAATAGTGCCTGAATGATCACACACAGCTGACTCTGAGTAAATAAATTAATGAAGCATTTATTTCTCCTATTATTTATGTTTACTGCTCAAGCAGTCTTTTAATTAACTCATTCATTATTAATTTTCTTTCCATCTTACTCCATATGAGAAATAATGATAAAATAAACAGAGTATCTGAACATGTCATTTACTGAAATCTCCTTAAATTGAAGTGTAGTATGTAAATTGTAATATTTATGTACTTCATAACAATTTCAAGAATAACTAAGAAATTTGAGGTTATGATACTAATGTGCTCATTATAACTGTTTACGGCAATAGATTATGCCTATGATGACATATGCATGCATTTATTTATTAATTCACTCATTCATCTTTGGCAAATACTTATTGAGTTTCTATCCTCCTTCTCATACTTATAAGTTGTGGGCTAAGTATTGACAATATTTTTTTTTTTCCTAAATGGCAATATCTCTTTCTTCTAGTCCATTACCAGAGTCTAATCATACTTCAGAAAAGACAGCAAGCATGCTGGACTCAACAATAGAATCTTAGAAATTTTAATGGAAAAAATGCAGCATGGTATTCCAAGATCTTCGTGGGATGGTTAAATATTTGGTAGTATTTTCTGTAAATTTTGAAATAGAAGGTTAGAAGGTCATTTGGGCAAGAGAAGCAACACAACAAAGATTGACACATAAAAAAAAACCATAAAAATATGTGTAAAGCAAAACTAAGAAACTGACTAACAAAGAAAAATTAAAGAGAATGTGGTGAAAATGAAAAGAAAGTCGTGAGTGATAGAAATGATCTTTCTGAACTGAGTCAAGTACATGCAGTGTTTTATTTTTTAAATATCTTCCAAATACTGAGTGATAGCTAAATAATATGGTACCACCACTTTTAGCATGAAATCATAAATAGGAAGATTCTAAAGAAACAGCCAGTTTAGGCTGCATACAAAATTCAAGATGGTCTGGGCTACCTGAAAACACACTGTCATGAAAACAAACAAACAAGCAAAAATAAAGCAAAGAAAAAAAAAAAAAAAGAAAGAAAGAAAAGCCAGCACAGAATTTATACTTTGAAACATGAAGAAAGATGGTATCATTTATTTGGAGATGGTGAGAGTAACATGGGAAAAGGGAAAGATTGGAATTTTCCCGAAGTAAATGTTGAGTGGAATGCACAGCTCCAAACAATAATGCAGTTTTCATCTTAAGCAGCAATAAATTCAGTGATACCTTAAAACATGGTACTGACTCTAGCACAGAGATATTATACCTTGGGCAGACTCAAAGAAAAAACAATAGAGAGAGAAGAGTTCATGTGACAAACAGAGAAACATGAAGTGGATGACATCTCAGGAAAACACAGAAAGAGGGGTACTCTGAGAGGAGAAATCAAAGTAAATGGCACAAATGTGAAATTTTAAATTTAAATGTTGTTTTTTTATATTAATTACAGTTATTCACTTTGTATACCAGCTGTAGCTCCCTCCATCATTCCCTCCCAATACCACACTCCCTCCTCAAAAGTCCCTCCACATGTCCACTGATAGGAAAGGTCCTCCTCACCTTCTATCTGACCCTAGCTTATCAGGTCAATATAGGACTGGCTGCATTGTCTTCCTCTGTGGCCTCCAAGGCTGCTACCAAATGCAGAGGGAGGTGATCAAAGAGCCAGCAGTTCATGTCAGAGACAGTCCATGTTCCCAAGAGTAGGGAACCCACTTGGAGACTGAGCCGCTATGGGCTACATCTGTGCAGGGGTTCTAGGTTATCTCCATGCATGATCCTTGTTTCGAGTATCAGTCTCAGAAAAGACCCCTGTGCCCAGATTCCTTGGTTCTGTTGCTCTCTTTGTAGAGCTCTTGTTACCTTCAGGTCCTCTATCTCCCACTTCTTTCATAAGATTTCCTCCACTCTGCCCAAAGTTTGGTTATGAGTCTCAGCATCTGCTTTGATACCCTGCTGGGTAGATTCTTTCAGAGGCCCTCTGTGGAAGGCTCTGGACCTGTTTTCTGTTTTCTTTCTCTTCTGAAGTCCATCCCATTTGTGTTTCTGAGTGAGGATTGATCATCTTACCCAGGGTCCTCTTTCTTGATTAGCTTCTTAAGGTGTACAGATTTTAGCATATTTGTCCTATTTAATCTGTCTTTAAGTGAGTATATCATGTGTGTCTTTCTGCTTCTGGGATACCTCACTAAGGATGATCTTTTTTAGATCCCACCACTTGCCCACAAATTTCTAGATTTCCTTGTTTTTAATTGCTAAGTAGTATTCCATTGTGTAAAAGTATTACAATTTCCATATCCATTCCTCAGTTGAGAGACATTTGTGTTTTTTTCAGATTATGGCTGTTATGAATAAAGCTGTAACAAACATGATTGAGTAAATGTCCTTGTGTACTTGAGTATATTTTGGATAAATGCCTAGGAGTGGTATAGCTCTTGAGGTATAGTGGTATAGATCTTGAGGAAACACTATTCCTAATTGTCTGGGAAAGCATCATATTGATTTCCAAATGGTTGTACAAGTTTACAACCCCAACATCAATGGAGTAGGGTTCTTCTCCTTTTTCCATATCCTCTCCAGCATGTATTGTCACTTGAGTTTTTGATCTTGGCCATTCTGATGGGTGTAAGGTGAAATCTCAGGGTGGCTTTGATTTGCATTTCCATGACAATTAATGACGTGAAACAGTTCTTTAAGTGTTTCTCTGTCATTCAATATTCCTCTGCAGAGAATTCTCTGTTTAGCTCTGTACCTCATTTTTAATTGGATTATTTGGTTTGTTGCTTTTAACTTCTTGGCTATTTACATATTCTGAATACTAACCCTCTGTCAGATATAAGGTTGGTGAAGTTCCTTTCCCAGTCTGTTGGCTGTCATTTTGTTCTGATGACAGTGTCTTTTGCTTTACAGAAGCTTTTCATTTTCATGAGATCCCATTTATTGATTATTGATCTTACAGCCTGTGCTGTTGGTGTTCTGTTCAGGAAGTTGTTTCCTGTGTCAATGAATCCAAGGCTCTTCCCCATGTTTTCTTCTGACAGGTTTAGTGTGTGCTTTTATGCTGAGTTCTTTGATCCACTTGAACTTTAGTTTTGTGCAGGATCTATTTGCATTTTTCAACCTGTCAACATTCAGTTAGACCAGCACCAATTGTTGAAGATGCTGTCTTTTTCCCATTGTGTAGTTTTGACAACTTTGTCAAAATTCAAGTACCCGTAGGTGTGTGGGTTTACTTCTGGGTCTTCTATTCGATTACATTGATCCATCATTCTGTTTCTATGTCAATACCATGCAGATTTTATTACTATTTTTTTGTAGTATAGCTTGAGATCAGGGATGGAGATACCTCCAGATGATTTGTTGTTGTACAGGATCATTTTGGCAAATCTGGGTTTGTTTGTTTTTTTTTTTTTCTGTATCTATATGAAGTTGACAATTGTTTTTTTCAAGGTCTGTAAAGAATTGTGTTGGTATTTTGATGGGAATTGCATTTAATCTGTAGATTGCTTTTGCCAGGATGGCCATTTTCACTGTTAATCCTACTGATCCATGAACATGGAAGATCTTTCCATTATTTTTTTTTTCAAACAGGTCTTTCACTTGCTTGCTTAGAGTCACACTAAGGTACTTTATGTTACTTATGGCTATTGTGTAGGGTATTGTTTCCTTAATTTCTTTCTTGGCCATTTTGGCTATTATATACCAGAGGGTTACTGAAAATTTTTTTGAGTTAATTTTGTCTCCAGCCACTTTGCTGAAGGTGTTTATCAGCTGAAAGCTTTCTCTTGTTGAATTTTTGGAATCACTCATGTATACTATCATATCATTTGCAAATAGTGGTACTTTGACTTCCTTTCCGATTTGTATCCCTTTGATCTTCTTTAGTTGTCTTATTGCACTAGCTAGGACTTAAAGTACTGTGTTGAAGAGGGATGTAGAGAGTGGGCAGCCTTGCCTTGTCCCTGATTTCAGTAGAATTGATTTAAGTTTCTCTCCATTTAGCTTGATGTTTGTTATAGGCTTGCTGTATATTATCTTTACTATGTTTAGGTATGTGCCTCACATCCCTGATCTCTCCATGACTTTAAAAATGAATGGGTGTTGGATTTTGTCAAATGCTTTTTTAGCATCTAAAGGGATGATCATATGGTTTTTCTCCTTTAGTTTGTTTATATGGTGGATTACATTGATGGATTTCCATATATTGAACTATCCTTACATGCCTGGGATGAAGCCTACTTAGTCATGGTGGATGATATCTTTTATATGTTCTTGGATTCAGTCTGCAAGTATTTTATTGACTATTTTTGCATCAATGTTCCTAAGAGAGATAGGTCGGAAGTTCTCTTTTTTTGGTGAGTCTTTGTGTGGTTTCAGTGTGTCTGTTGCTCATACAATGAGTTTGGTAATGTTACTTCAGTTTCTATTTTGTGGAATAGTTTGAAGAGAATTGGAGTTAGCTATTCTTTGAAGGTATGGTAGAATTTTGTGCAGAAACCATTTAGCCTGGTGGGTTTTTTGTTTTCTTTTTTTTTTTGGAAGGCAGACTTTTGATAACTGCTTCTATTTCCTTGGGGAATATAGGACTATTCATTCTATTTACCTGATTTTTATCTAATTTTGGTAGATGAATCTACCAAGAAAATTGTCCATTTCATTTAGATTTTCATGTTTTGTGGCATATAGGCTTTTGTAAGTAAGACCTAATGATTGTTTGGATTTTCTCAGTGTCTGTCATTATATTCCCCTTTCGTTTCTGATTTTGCTGATTTGGATAGCTTCTCTCTTCCTTTTAGTTAGTTTGGCTAAGGATTTGTCTGCCTTGTTAATTTTATCACAGAACCAGCTCTTGGTCTCATTGATTCTTTGTATTGTTTTCTTTGTTTCTAATTCATTGATTTCGGCTCTGAGTTTGACTATTTCCAATTGTCTACTCCTCTTGGGTGTTTCTGCTTCCCCCACGCTAGGACTTTTAGGTGTGCAGTTAAGTTGCTTGTATGAGATGTCTCCAACTTCTTTCTCAAGGCATTTATTGCTATGAACTTTCCTCTTAGCACTACTTTCGTTGGTCCCATAACTTTTGGTAAATTGTGCATTCATGTTCATTGAATTTTAGGAAGTCTCTAATTTCTTTTTTTCATTTCTACCCTGACCAAGCTAAAGAGCAGAGAGTTGTTTAGTTTCCATGTGTATGTAGACTTTTTCTTATTTCTGTTGTTGTGAGGTCTAGTTTTAGGTCATGATGGTCTGATAGGCTATAAGGGACTGTTTTGATCTTCTTGTAGTTATTGAGGCTTGCTTTCTGCCCAACTATATAGTCAATTTTTGAGAAGGTACCATGAGGTGCTGAAAAGAAGTCATACTCATTTGAGTTTTGGTGAAAAGTTGTGTAGACATCCATTAGGTCTATTTGATTTAGGACCACTGTATGTCTTATTATTTCATTATTTAGCTTTTGTCTAGATGATCTGTCACTTGGTGAGAGCAGAGTGTTGAATCTCCCACTAGTTAGGTTTTGGAATCTATTTGAGATTTTAGCTTAAATAACGTTTCACTTAGGAATTCAGGAGCGCTTGTATTTGGGGAATAGATAGATGTTCAGGATTGTGATGTCCTCCTGGTGGATTTTGTCTTTTATGAAAATGAAGTGTCCCACCTCATCTTTTTGATTAATTTTGGTTGAAAGCCTATTTTATTAGATATTAGGATAGCTTTTCCAGCTTGTTTTCTGGATGCATTAGCTTGGAAAATATTTTTCCAGCCCTTTACTCTGAGGTAGCATTTATCTTTGTTGCAAAGGTGTGTTTCTTGGATGAAGCAGAATGTTGGATCCTGTTTCTACCTCCATTCTGTTTGTCTGTCTTTTTATTAGATAGTTGAGGCCATTAATGTTGATAGATAATAGTTACCAATGAATATTAGCTCATTTTATTGTGGATTTGGTGGTGTTACTATGTTTCTATGCTTGTTTTCATTTAATTTTTGGTTGTTAAGCTATCTCTATCTTGTGTTTTTTCAGGTGTAGGTTTTTGTTTGTTTGTTTGTTTGTTTTTTTGTTTGTTTCATAAGGTTGGAATTTTTCTTCTAGTATCTTCTGTATGGCTTGGTTGTTGTGTAGATATTGTTGCAGTTTAGTTTTGTCAAGGAATATTTTGATTTCTCCATCTATGTTGATTGAAAGCTTTGCTAGGTATAGTAGTCTGGGTGGCATCTGTGGTCCCTTAAAGTCTGCATGATATCTGCCCAGGCCCTTCTGGTTTTCATCGTTTCTGTTGAGAAGTCTGGTATGATTCTGATAGGTTTACATTTATATGTTACTTGGCCTTTTTCCCTTATTGTTTTTAATATTTTTTCTTTGTTCTGTACATTTAGTGTTTTGACTATTATGTTACGTGTATAGTTCCTTTTCTGGTCTAGTCTATTTATTGTTTTGTAGGTCTACTGTATGTTTATGGACATCTCTTTCTTTAAGTAGGGAAAATTTTCTTCTATGATTTTCTTGAAGATATTTTCTGGACCTTGGAGCCTACAATCTTCTTTTTCCCATCTATTCCTGTCATTCTTAGATTTTTGTCTTTTTATGGCTTTCTTGATTTCTTGCATGTTTTGTGTTTGTAACTTTTCAGATTTTACTTTGTCTTTGAGAGATGCATCAATTTCTGCAAATGTATCTTCAGCACCTAAGATTATTTCTCTTCCATCTCTTGTATTCTGTTGGTGATGCTTACCTTTGTGGTTTCTGATATTTTCTCTAAGTTCTCCAGCTCCAGGTTTTTCTCTGTGTTCTCTTTATTGATTCTAATTTTCTTTTCATGCCTTGCACCATTTCCTTCATCTGTTTGAATGTGAATTTCTGTCTTTCCATGATGGCCTCAATCTTTTGTTCATTTCCTCTCTATATGCCATTAATTATGCCTCTACTTGTGCCTCTATTTGTTTGGCTGTATTTGTCTGTATTTCTTTGAGAGCTTTGTTTATTTCCTCTTTATTTGCCTCCATTTGTGTGGCTATTTCTTTGAGAGATTTGTTTGTTTCCTCTTTGTGTGCCTCTAATAACTGGATAAGCATAACTTTAAAATCATTTTCCAGTGTTTCCAAAGAATTAAAATATCCATTGGTTTTGGCAGTTGCTGGTACAGCCATGATGTCCTGATTTCTGTTGGATCTGTTCTTATGCTGACCTCTAGCCATCTGCCTCTCTGTAAACTTTGTTCTTTGTTCCTGGAGTCTATACTTCAGACCGAGTCTTTCTCTGTTGTCTGGAGTTTTTTAGGGATGATGAAAGAGGTCCACTGTTTTGAGAGTGTTTGTTGGTTTTTCAGCTGTAGCTAAGGGAGGAAGGTTGCAGGGCAGGTACAGAAGTGTGAGCTAGCAAGCATGGGCGTGTGTGTGGAAGTATGCCTTGAAAGAGAGGGTGCTAGAGAGTGTAGATGTTAAGAATGTGGGGTTTAAGCACAGGAGGGGTGCGGGCTCTGGTACTGTTCTCAAGCATAATGTGCATGTGCAGGTTCCCTAATACCTCAGTGGCCTACAGGCCTGTCCTACTGTCCTCCTGATATTCAGATCTGTCTGGTCTCCAGGAACTGTTTGCCTGGACTCCACTGTTAGACCCACAGAACAAGGGCTTCTATGTTGAGAACACTGTCCCAAGAATCCCTATGTTGCCCACAGTGGTGTGTGGGTGGGATCCAATGTCTGGTTGCTAGCATAGAGGGAACTTGGATCTTGTGCTGTGCACGCACTCACTTGAAGGCATACTCACTCTCTAGCATGCATAATTGGAAAGCACAGGAGTTCCCCCTGTTCTCTACTCTCAGATTTGTGCCTACTTGGGCATATTTTAGTGTAGGAGATCTATCAGCTCAGTGGTGCTGCAGCCGCAGAACTGGCAGGTTGGTATAGTGGCTGTTGGGAGTCCTGCCACAGCTGCAAAATTGGTAAGGCATAACAGATACCTGCTGGGAAGCCCTGGATCCTGTGTAGCTTCCCGGGGACCTGGGTGGTCCGGTGGACCTGGTTAGCCCTTACAGTTGGCCTCCGGCTGTGGAGGAACTGGGAGGCCCATCTCTGCTCTCTCAGTTACCAGGCAGGGAGTTCTATGCTAGGAGCAGTGGGCACTGTGGGACACCTCTTCCAAGGAGGGAATACGTCAAGCAGAAGTGCAGGGAGATTGAATATTTGCCATTCCCATTCCTATCGAAGTCTGCAGGTGACATGAATCCAAATGGTCTCAGCTCATGAGTTGTCCGCTCATGCCCAGGAAGCCTCAATGTCTATGCTCTGACTTTAGTTGCCCCTCCACTCATCAATTTCGGAGTTTTGGATCCTCTGCCCCTCAGATATGATGTGCACTGGTCATAGCCATCTTGGATCCCCCACGATTGTAAATTTAACAACAATTATTGTTCTCTACCCTGAGGAAGAGTAATACCATAAGACCCAGCTATACAACTCATGAGCATATGTCCAAAAGATGCTCAACCATACAACAAGGTCATTTCTCAACTATGTTCATAGCTGCTTTATTCATAATAGCCAAATTTGGAAACAACCTAGATGTCCCTCAACCAAGGAATGGATACATAAATTGTGGTACATTTACACAATGGACTACTACTCAGCAATTAAAAACAAGGGAATCATGAAATTTGCAGGAAAAGAGATGGAACTAAAAAAGACCATCCTGAGTGAGGTAACTCAGAAGCAGAAAGACACATATGGCATATACTCACTTATAAGTGGGTATTAGTCATATAATATAGGAAAAACATACTAAAATCTATAGTCCTAAATAAGCTAAACAACAAGGAAGACCCTAGGGAAGATACTTAATTCTCATTCACAAAGGGAAACAAGATAGATATCAGAAGTGGGAGAAGACAGGGAACATGACAGGAACCTTCTACAGGCAAGCTCTGAAAGACTACTCAGCAGGAAATCGAAGCTGATGATGAGATTCATAGCCAAACTTTGGGCAGAGTGCAGGGAATTCTATGGAAGAAAGAGGAGACAGAAAACCTGGAGGGGACAGGCGCTCCATAAGGAGAGCAACAGAGCCCAAAATATCTTGCATCAGGGGATCCTGCAGTTACTAATGAATCAACTAAAGGCCATGCATGGAGAGGACCTAGACCCCCTGCTCAGGTGCCTGTGGGTAGCTCAGTCTCCATGTGGGTTCCCTAGTAAAGAGAACGGGGACATTCTCTGGCATGGACTAGTTTGCCTTCTCTTTAATCACCTCCCCCTGGTGGGGTGGCCTTACTAGGCCACTGAGGAAGATGATCCATATAGTCCTAATGAGACCTGATACGCTACAGTCAGATAGTACCAGAGGAGAACCTCCACTATCAGTAGACTAGTAGAGATTCATAGAGGGGGAGGAGAGAGGAAAGATGTTACTGGGAGGAGAAGAAGGAGGGGGCTACAATCAAAATACAAAGTGAATAAATTGTAATTAATTAAAAATAATAATAATTTTTAAAAGGTTACAGCATGAGGAAGGTTGAGAACCACTGCTCTGGAAGGACCTTTAGGGGTTGGTCTCTTCTTAAGGAATCCGTTAGAAGTTGTCCTTGAGTACATCATGTTTTCCTGGAAAAGCCTGTGTCATCCTCTAGAAGAATAGATAAAATGTACGTAAATGTGCATTTCTGCTTGCTTGGGTTGGCGAGCTTCCAGCGAAATTGCATCTTTGTGTTAGATCTATGATAGGCCCCCCCTGTATAACTGCAGTACATAATGTCTATGTTCACCATTTATTTTTGTAAAAAGAAATCTGGTTGTGTCTTCAGACTACATTAATGCAGCAACTTACAGAAATTTAAAAGGTCTTATTCCCAGTGAGCAAGTGACATGCTATGTCACTTTAATTTCCCTTCACTTATACCCAAGGAGGCATGCTTGTGATTTGGAAAGTCGTGGGACAATTAAATATCACTTTTCATCTTGAGTGGATTCTAAATCTGAAGACTCCATAAGTACCAGTATTATTATGTCGTATTTATTAAGTATTATAATTTTTATGATTTGGAAGATTATGGTGTTTGAATATGTAAGTAACAGAAATGCCAATGTGCTAGTTTGTGACCAACACCAAAGAAAATGATGCCCATGTAATGATCTTGATAATTCCGGTTTACTGTACATTTCTATTGATCCTATTAGTATAAAAGATCAAAAAGTTGGTCTGTTTGGCTATACATAAAATCTATCTAAACTTTGAGTGCTGGAGTAATGTATTTTAGGAAAATAAAATTGGCCCTTTTTTTTTAAACTAATGGTTTGTGATTTATTATTTTATGTCCTACCATAAAAGTGGACTCTAAGAGAATGACAGATACTTAGAGTGAATTGAGGGCACACTTCCAAGCTAAATTTATGGTGAACATTTTTATGTTCCCAAGAAGGAAAACAATATTTTCAAGGATGACCTCTTGGATGTAAATTTAGACAATATGGGTTGTATTGTACTCTAATCAAACTAACTAATACTTTGGCTGGTGGCAAAGGGAAGTAGAAGGGTCCAATTTTTTTCCTTTCAAATTCAGAAGGCACACAGTCAAGTTTTTTTTTTTTTTTCACTTCAAGTAAAATGTGTTTTAATTCACTGAAAGCCATTCTTTTTCTGAATAGCTTTCCTTTCTATGGCTTATTTTTTTTATATTAATTACAGTTTATTTACTTTGTATCCCAGCTGTAACCCCCTCCCAATCCCACTCTCCTTCTGTCATCTCCTCCTTGTCCCCCTCTAAGTCCACAGTCAAGTTTAAACTTAGCTAGCTAAAAATAAAATAATGGAAAAAGGTGTTGTCGGCTAACTCAATAAAAATAGGAATGTTTTCATTACTTCAAAAATAATGAAAATACATTTGAGTACAGAATACACCAACACTCTGTTTCCAACACTATTTTGGAAATGGATCATAGAATGATAATGTAAGGAAACAGGAAAACATAGAAGCAAAAACTGGGCTTCCAGAATCATTCAGAATGAGGTGAATTGCATGGACCTTACAAGCTCACTCTATACTTTTTGAATATGCATTATTAACCATGCAAACATTTAAGAGAGATCTTCGCCATTAGGGGCAGAACCAAAAATAAAAATCAAAGTATGTGTTTACATATGATGTATATACATATATTATAGTATGTATGCATACATACACAATGCATTCATCTTTGTATGTGACTATGTGTATTCAGGCTTCTGTATTTATCCTTTAGATAGTTTTTTCTCAGCAAAGTGGAACAGCATATGAAAAAAAAACTTAGTAATGTAAAAATCTTAACAACAATAAATTTTTAAAGTTGAGTGTTCCACCATATGGTAATACTGTGATTTAGCCAATTGTGCTATATTATACAGGTTTTAAAAGTAGCCTTCCATTATGAATATAGAGGAAATTGTTGTTAACATTTTTCTTGGACTTTGCATGTGAAAAAAATTAAATAACAAATGGAAAGAAAATATACTCTATTACATTATGTGGTTCAGTGATATTGAACTTCAATATGTTTCTTTTGAAAAGAATGAGGTTAAACTTTTTATTGTTCAGTATAATGAAAATTGCATGACATGAAAATCAAGGCCAATGACTCATTAATACAGACAATTTACCCAAATTTTAATGCCACATTTTAAAAAATGAGAATTCAGAGCTTTAAAAAAAATCAAATTAATTGAAAAATATCATTCCTGAATTATCAGAGCTGTAAAACATCTATTATGATCAGAACTAAACATTTGAAAATCAAATGGAACATTTATTCAATTATTTGGCAATTAAGAACAATATAGCAACATTTTTTCCGTGTGATTTATTTTGTGAAATAGAAAAATGAAAGAGATGACAAATGGAAAAAAAAAATTGACAAATAAACAGAACAGAACAAAATAAACAGGAAGTGGTGTTGCACCCACTGGTTTCTAAGAAGGTGAAGGCAGGTGTCTTAAGTTTGAAGCCACTCTGGACAACTTCATAAGATCTTTTCTCAAAAATAAAAACACTAGTTTAGCTCAGTGGCTAACATTCTCTTAGCATGTGTGAAAGTCTGTCTTTGATCCCCGCTACAGCAGACAACCTCCCAACCTACCACAGGAAGTTAACCCTTTTTTCTGGCTTTAAATAATACTAGAAAGTTAACAATAGTAGTTAGAATTCTAGATGAAGTAAATTCATTGATGTAATAGCATATTTTCTTGTGGATACCTTTTGACATATTTTCAAAAAGCATTTTGAGTTATTCATTTAAGATGTTATGCATTATTCACTAAATAAAGAAATTTATTAATAACTTGGCCCTTAGTGAGATTCGAGATACTATGCAGATAATTTGCTTCCTTCTTTTGAGGGATGCAGGAACTGCATGTTGTAATCGGACTTTTATGTCTCTGAACCACCATCAACCACAACTCACATACCTACCATGCAACCAAAGCCTACTAATATTTTAGTCTCTTCAAGGACTGTTCGCACAACTTGAATTTGCCTCCATGTAAATGCTTAATATGATTTACCGTCTCACCTTGCTATTCCCTACAAGTTGCGAGAAAATATGCTTATATTCTCCTTCATCATTTTCTTAAAATGTTATTTGGGAGATATTAGTTTTACCACAACCCAAATATATTAATAGCGGGACACAATTTTTAAACTAGTTTGACATTTGACCAAATGTTTCCCTTTTGTGAAGATAAAAATTAAGAAGGAGATCCAAGATGGTGGTGCTGATCACTCAGAGTATCTGAACAGCAGCTCAGCAGTGAGAGCAAAGTGACCCACCAGCCATCCGGTGGACCCCAAACACCGACTTCAGTGTTTCTCTGGTGAGAAGAGAATCCACAAGGTATTTGAAGGTCTGTCTTCAGGCCACCCAGCTAATACCGGGAAAAATTTCCCGGGCTCCAGCCCCGCAGTGCTGCAGCCCTAGGCCACCTGCCCACACGAACCTTCTGTGGATACCTTCCTGGTAGAGGCGGCTCACTGCTCAGACCTTGGGCTCACACTCTCAGGGTCACTGGAGTTAATACTTTCCAGGACTGCGAGTGAGGCTCCAAAATGTGGGCGCCCACTCTCACAATCCAGTGGACACATTCCGGGTACCTGCAACTCCTGGTTCCAAACCTAGGGAGTCATTCTCATCATCCTGTAGACACCTTCTGGGTCTCAATGGCTATTGGTGTTCACTCTCACCATCCTGTGGAGGGGATACCTTCCCTGTACTGTGGGGGAGGCATGGCTACATTCCCCCTGCTCCTGATCCAGCCCAGACAGAGAAACTAGCAGAGCTTAGCTAGGCTCAGGACTCAAGTCCCCTTGTCCAAATCTCAAGGAAGCCTGTGGGGCAATGGAGCAGCTCTACACTTGGATATCTTCTGCCTGCACTCCAGCTACCTGGCATACCTGGGTCACAAACAGTGAGCTAGCAGAGACAGTGAATACAGCAGAAGTGAGCTGGGCAAGGAACCAAAGTCCTATTGTACTCCAACAGATGATAAAGACCTTCAGCAAAGTGGCTGAATACAAAATTAACTCAAAAAAACAAAACAAAACAAAACAAAAACAAAAACAAAAAAACAGTAGCCTTCCTGTATACAAAACACAAAAGGGCTGAGAAAGAAATTAGGAAAACAACACCCTTCACAATAGCCACAAATAACATGAAGTACCTTAGTGTAATTCTTTTTTTTGTGTGTGTGTGTGTGTGTGTGTGTTTTTATTTTTTAATTTTTTGATTAATTACACTTTATTCATTTTGTATCCCCCCATAAGCCCCTCCCTCCTCCCCTCCCAATCCCACCCTCCCTCCTCTTTCTGCATGCATGCCACTCCCCAAGTCCACTGATAGGGGAGGTTCTCCTCTTCTTTCTGATCTTAGTCTATCAGTTCTCATCAAAAGTGGCTGCATTGTCCTCTACTGTGGCCTGGTAAGGCTGCTCCCCCCTCAGGGGGAAGTGATCAACGAGTGAATGGAATTTTATGTAAGAAGTGGGAAATAGTAAGAGCTGGAGGGGACGGGAACACCACAAGGAGAGCAACAGAACAAGATAATTTGAACACAGGGAACTTCCCAGAAAATCATACTCCAACCAAGGACTATTCGTGGAGATGACCTGGAACCCCTGCATAGGTGTAGCCCATGGCAGTTCAGTGTCCAAGTGGTTTACATAGTAATGGGAAGAGGGACTGCCTTAGTGTAATTCTAAACAAGCAAGTGAAAGACTTGTATTAAAAACAAACAAACAAAAAAAAAAAAAAAAAAAAAACTTCAAGTCTTTGAAGAAAGAAATTGAAGAAGCTCTCAGAAGATGGAAAGATCTTCCATGCTCATGGATTGGTAGATTTAACATTGTAAAAATACCCATCCTGCCAAAAGCAATGTACAGATTCAATGTAAAATGCCAAAACAATGTTATACAGATCTTTTTCAACTTCGTATGGGAAAAAAACAATAATAATTAAAATTAAAACTATCTGTATAATAAAACACTTCTGGCGGCATCTTAATCATCCCTTATCTCAAATTGTACTATCCAGCAACAGTAATAAAAAATGTCATGGTACTGGCATAGAAAGAGATCGGAGAATCAATGGTATTAAGCTGAAGACCCAGAAAAAGCCCATACACCTACAGACACCAGATTTTTGACAAAGAAACCAAAACCATACAATGGAAAAAAGACAGCATCTTAAACAAATGGTGCTGGTCTAACTGGATGTTTATATGTAGAAAAATGCAAATAGATCCATACGTATAACCCTGCATGAAATTGAAGTCCAAGCAGATCAAAACCTCAATATAAAACCAGACACACTAAAGCTGGTGTGTGAGAAAAGTGAGAAGAGCTTTAAACTCATTAGAACAAGAGACAAATTCCTGAACATCATCAACAGCACAGGCTCTAAGATCAACAATAAAAAAATGGGATCTCCTGAAACTGAAAAGCTTCTGTAAAACAAAGGACACTGTTAACAGAACAAAAGGGCTGTCTACAGACTGGGAAAGGATCTTCACTAACCTTATATCTGACAGAGGGCTAATATACAGAATATATAAAGAACTCAAAGAATTAAATACCAACAAACCAAATAATCCAATTAAAAATGGGGTACAGACCTAAACAAAGAATTCTCAATAAAGAAATATCAAATGGCAGAGAAACACTTAAAGAAATGTTCAACATTCTTAGTAATCAGGGAAATGCAAATCAAAACGACCCTGAGATTTCACCTATCAGAATGGCTAAGATCAAAACCTCAAGTAACAATACATGCTGGAGAGGATGTGGAGAAAGGAGAACCCTCCTCCATTGCTGGTGGGTATGTAAACTTGTACAACCACTTTGGAAATCTATTTGGCCCATTCTCAGAAAATTAGGAACAGAACTACTTCAAGATCCAGCTATACTACTCCTTGACATATATCCAAAATATGCTCAACTACACAATAAATACATTTGCTCAACGATGTTTTTAGGAGCTTTGTTCATAATAGCCAGACTCTGGAAACAACACAGATGTCCCTTAGTGGAGGAATGGATACAGAAATTTTGGTACATTTATACACTGGAATACTACTCAGAAATTAAAAAAAAAAAAAAAAAAAAAAAAACAAACAAGGAAATCGTGAAGCAAATGTTGGGAACTAGAAAAGGTCATCCTGAGTGACATAACTCAGAAGCAGAAAAACAAACAAACAAAAAAAAAAAACACATGGTATATACTCACTTCAAAGTGGATATTAGCCATATTATATAGGATAAACATATTAAAATCTACTGACCTAAAGAAACCAAACAACGAGGAAGATCCTGGGAAAGATGCTTAATTTTCATTCAGATGTTTAAACAGGATAAATAGTGAAAGAGGGAGAGGGATGAAATAGGACTGGATCCTACTACAGATGTCCTCTAAAAGACTCCAATCATCAGAAGACCAAAGCAGATGCAGAGACTTTCAGCCAAACTTTGGACAGAGCACAGGGTGTCTTATGGAAGAAGGGGGATATTAAAGTACCTTGTAGAGACAGGAGCTGTACAAGAAGACCAAAAGGCCAAAACAGAAGTCAAAAAGCCAAACAAACAAACAAACAAACAAAAAAACAGGGCCCAGGACAGACTGCAGAGACTGTCACATTAGCCAAAGACCATACATAGAGAGGACCTAGACGCCCTGCTCAGATGTAGCCCATAGACGGCATCTCGGTCTCCATGTTACTAAGTCTCCTAGTAAGAGTAGAAGAGACAATCTCTGACATGAACTAGGTTGCCTGTTCCTTGATCACTTCTCCCTGGTGGTGCAATCCAGCCAGCCAACAGAGGAAGAGGATAGAAGCAGTTCTGAAGGTATCTGACAGTAGGAGAGGAGGATTTCCCCTATCAGTGGACTAGGGAAGAGCAATAGGGGAGGAAGAGGGAGAGAGGATGGGAACCGGAAGAGATGAGAGAAGGGGGCTACAACTGAGATATAAAGTGAATAAATTGTAAATAATAATAATATTAATAATAAACTAAAATAAATAAATGAATTAAGCAAAATTTTTACCGGACGTTCTTCTGGGACAGCTTTTGCTTTCCCCAAAAATAAACAACGGTGTGAATAGTCTTTACTTTTTCCCCCTGCTTTTAACAGTGGCTGTAAAATATTTCATTGAAAGTTGAATAAAATGGAGGAAGCTTCAATTAGGTTAAAAAGGAAATGAAAATTACAAATATATCTCACGGACTAAGACCAGGATTAATACTTTCATGAAAATGTAAAAGAATTGGCACACTGTTAACATGACAATAAAATTTGCTTTACCTACACTGTAGGTAAGATGCCTATTAAAATTTGATGCATCGTATGTAATTATTATCGCTGGGTTGTAGCTACTCGGTGATTGGAACACAGGCAAAACTCAAGTATAGGGACTAGAGAAATGATTCAACAGCATGTGCTGTGCTTCCAGAGGATACAAACTTCATTTCCATTTCCTGCGACAGGTGGTTCATAGGTGCTTATAAGTGCAGCTTAGGGGTATATGATATACTTGAAATATGTTATAGACACACATACATACAAAAAGCAATAATAACTCATATATAAAATGCAAGATATAAAGAAAAATATATAATTGAAAACAGTGGGTAAGATGAGTCATTTTCTAGAGCAAATACTGAAATATTTCAGAAGAACCTGTGGTATTGAATTGGTGAAGACGGGTAAAAAGCAGCTGTCTTAGTTAAGGTTTCTATTGCTGCAATAAGACACCATGGGCAAGAAGCAAAGCAAGTTTGGGAGGAAAGGGTTTATTTGGTTACCTGTTCTGTTCATCACAGACAGGACAGGAATTTCATCAGGGCAGGAAATTGGACTCAGGAGCTTATGCAGAAAGCTCTGCTTGCTCTCAATGGTTTTCGCAAAATGTATTAATTTAATTAATTAATTAATTTGCTTTGTAGCCTGGCTGTAGACCCCTCTATCTCTTTTCAGTCCCACCCAGTCCCTATCTTCTCCCTGTATGCTCCTTCCCTGATAGGGGAGGTCCTCCTCCCTTCTATGTGACCCTAGCCTATCAAGTCTCACCAGGGCTGGCTGCATTGTCTTCTGTTTCCTAGCAAGGCTGCATCCGTCAGGAGGAGGTGATCAAAGAGCCAATCACTGAGTTCATGCCAGAGACAGCCTCTGTTCCCCTTACTAGGAAACCCATTTGGAAACCAAGTAGTGAGTCTAGGTCCCTTCCATGCATGGTCCTTGGTTGGAGTATCGGACTCTGCAGGACTCCCTGGGCCCAGATTTTTTGGCTCTGTTGGTCTTCTTATGAAGTTTCTGTCCCCTCTAGGTCTTTCTATCTCTCTCTTTTTCCATAAGATTTCCTGCATTCTGCCCAAAGTTTGGCTATGAGTTTCAGTATCACCTTCAATACCTTGATGGGTAGTCTTTCAGAGGCCCCTTGTGGAAGGTTCCTGTCCTGTTCCTTGTATTCTCCTACTTTGGTGTCTATCCTGTTTGTCCTTCTGAGTGAGGTTTCAGCCTCATGACTTCCTTGTCTTTAAATGCTGAGTAATATTCCACTGTGTAATACAATTTCTGCATCCATTCTACAGTTGAGGGACATCT
The DNA here is from genome assembly GCF_907164565.1 of Psammomys obesus. Classification (NCBI taxonomy): domain Eukaryota; kingdom Metazoa; phylum Chordata; class Mammalia; order Rodentia; family Muridae; genus Psammomys; species Psammomys obesus. The sequence continues at coordinate 37,688,959 of NW_026596073.1, read as the reverse complement.
AGGTTGTTTGCAGATTCTAGCTATTATGAATAATGCAGCCATGAACATAGAGCAAATGTCTTTGTTTTATGGTTGAACATTTTTCAGATATATGCCCAGGAGTGGTATAGCTGGATTTTGAGGTAGCACTATTCCTAATTTTCTGAGAAAGCACCAGATTTATTTCCAAAGTGATTGTACAAGGTTACATTCCCACCAGCAATGAAGGAAGGTTCCCCTTTCTCCACAACCTATCCAGCATGCACCATCCTTTGAGTTTTTATCTTAACCATTCTGATGGATGTGAGTTGAAATCTCAGGATCATTTTGATTTTCAGATCCCAGATGACTAAGGATGTTGAACATTTCTTTAAATGTTTATCTGCCATTTGATATTCCTCTGTTGAGAATTCTCTGTTTAGCTCCATACCCCATTTTTTTATTTGGATTACTTGATTTGTTAGTGTTTAACTTAAAAGATCATCCTGCATGAGGTACCATGGAAACAGAAAGTCATATATGGTATATACTCACTTATAAGTGTATATTAGCCATGTGATATAGGACAAACATACTAAATCTATAATCCTAAAGAAGCTAAACAACAAAGAGGATCAAGCTGCATTCTTTCAGAATCTAGAACAACCACCTCAAGGACGGCCACACCCACAGTGGGCTGGGCCCTTCCTCATCAATCACTAATTAAGAAAATGCTTTACAGACTTGCCTACAACCTTAATTTTTTTATTATTTTAACATTTAAAATTGTAAATTTTATGTGATTCGTATATATTTTTATTCTTTCACTTTACATTCCAATCACTGCATCATTTTCTCCTCCAATCCTACCCTTGCAAACTCTTCCTCCTTTCCAGTCTCCTCAGAAAAGAGGAGCCTCCCATCCCACCTCAGCACATCAAAGTCACATCTGGACTAAGAGTATCCTCTTCTACTGAGGCCAGGCAAGGCAGCCCAGCTAAGGAAAAGTGATCCATAAACAGGCAACAGAGTCCATGTCAGCATCAGCCTTCTAGTGGACCCACATGAAATATGAAGACTAAGCAGCTTATTGGTTATACATGTGTAGGGGACCTATGTCCAGACCATGCATGCTCTTTAGTTTCATTATCTGTTAGCTCTATGGGCCTAGGTAAGTTGCCTCAGTTTGTCTTCTTATGGAGTTCTTGTCCCCACTGGGGCCTTCTGTCCTCCTCCCAACTCTTCCACTCTGTCCTCCACCCAATGATACCCAATAGAAGGGTATCATAAGCAGAGTCAGGGGGTTGGCCCTCTGCCATGAGGTGAGTCTCTAATTGCACCAGTCCTTGGTTGGATGTTGCCTCAATCTGCACCATCTTTATCTCTGTACATATTGTAGGCAAGGTAAATTTTGCATCAAACTTTTTGTAGGTGGGCTGCTGCTCTCCTCCCTTCATTGGAAGTCCCGCCTGGCTAGGAGGTAGCCACTTCAGTCTCCATGTCCCTCACTGCTGGGAGTCTCAGTTAGATTCACCCTCTCTTCTCCCTGGAGTCTATCCTGTTGTAGGTCTCCAGTTTGTCCCAGAGATATCCCCTTGGTTTCCCTTCTCTCTCCAAGCCCTCTAACCTTCCACTCCTATTCCCCACGTATCTGGTCCCCATACCCTCTCCCACTCAGTTTTCCATCTTAAACCACTTCTGACGTCTATTCCCCTTCTTAGTGAGATTCAAGCATGCTCACATGGGCCCTCCTTGTTACTTACCATCTGTAGGTCTGTTGATTGTAGTATGGTTATTCTGAATAACCATATAAGTGGATACGGTTAATATCCACGTATAAGTGTATTCATACCATGTGTGTTGTTCTGGTTCTGGCTTACCTCACTCAGGATATTTTCTAGTTCCATCCATTTACCTGCAATTTTTGTGATTGCCTTGTGTTTAATAGCTGGCTAGTATTCCATTTTGTAAATGTACTACATTTCTTTGTTCATTCTTCAGTTGAGAGACATCTAGGTTGTTACCAGTTCCTGGCTATTATGAATAAAGCTGCTATGAACATAGTTGCAAAATTGTCCTTGCTGTATGGTGGAACATCTTTTGGGTATATGCCCAGAAGTGCTATAGCTGGGTCTTGAGGTAGAACTATTCCCAATTTTCTGATAAACTGCCAGATTAGGTTCCAAAGTGGTTGTATAAGTCTGCACTCCTATCAGTGGTAAGCTTTGGCTAGGGCTGTTGGTTCCTAGCTTTCAATTTCCACTGGTTGTGGCAAAGCATCTAAAATGATAGAAATGGGGGGAGAGAAAAAGTCCACCCACAGGAACACACACTTATTCTTGTTGATTAAATAATACAGACTCCAGCAGGTAGGTTCCCACAAGCTTTTTCATTCAAGCTTCTCTTACTTTACACATACATACTTACATACATACATACATACATACATACATACATACATACATACATACATGGATGCACATTCGTGTATCGGATATATGGAAACAGATTTCAACCTCACCAGCTATTGTACATATATTTATACATAATATATATGTATAAATATAATTGATGAATGGAACAAACCCTGAACAGTGATCTCCAGACCATCCTGCTATTGTGCATTCACACATATATACAACTGATGGATTGAACAAACTTAAAGACTGAGCTCCAGATCATGTCTTTATTATTTTTCCAACAGATTATATATCCCAGCAAACTCTTTCCAGCAGTACAAGATTACAGTGAGTGTACATAAGAAAAACATGTTCCCCAATATCTTTTTTATTTTATTTTATTTTTTTTCTTATCAGTTACATTTTATTAACTCTGTATCCCAGCCATGTCCCGCTCCCTCATTCCCTCCCAATCCCACCCTCCCTCCCTCATCTCCACCGTGCCCCTTTCCAAGTCCACTGATAGGGAAGGGATCTTAACATGAGCAAATGTTTTACGTATTATAGGTAGAAAACAAACCTGAAAAACAAGTTATTTCCAAACACCCATATACATTTGTCACTAAGCAATTTGTTTCTACATTAACAGACTGTAAGCAAACAAGGTAATTTTCAGCCTGCTTTTCTTTACTGTCAAGCTACAGTTTGAGGTTACAAAGAAAGAATCAATTATCTTAAAAAGTAATATTATAAAAAAATCTTAAAAGAATTACAAATCTAAACTGTTATATAAAAAAACAATCAGGCATCTCTACTTTAAATCTTTAAGGTGTGCATCTACTCACTAATATTTTTTTTTTTAGATCATAACAGGAAGATGAGGCAAAAATGGATACAAGAGAATTAATCTCCTTGAAGCCCAGAGTCACATCAGCTTGTGCTAATTGGGGTATTGTTCTCGCTCACCAACCTCAACAAATCTCTAGCTTTACTATTAAGAATGTGCTTTCCTCAACTTTAAACTGTTCTCTAAGATTTCTTGTATCAAAGCTACTGACCAAACATCTTTACTGAACCTCACTGAACAATCTGTTTTTTCTAAAATTTCTACATCAGAGTTGCTAGCAAAAACATCTTTACCTAACCTTGTTAAATAATATTTTTCCAAATTCTTTCTAAAGGCAGTGGCCATTGCTAACAATCTACATCTGTAGTTTCTTTCCCAAGGGTGGTGGCTAAATCATTAATCTGCTCCAGCAGCAATGTCTGCATTGTTGATTATAAATGACATCGAAAACTGCCCAGTGAGGGGTTGGAAGCCCCCTTAGAGATTTCATAGAACTCATGTATTTTGAGGGACGTGGTAATCATAATGGCAACAAGCAGCGCTGTGCTCCATAACAGTATAAAGTCATCAGGACACGTAGTTCTTAAAGTTATGTCTCTCCAAGAAAAACTTATCATGACAGTGCCAACCAGTCAGCCACATTCCATGAGTTCTAGAGCTGCTTTCCTGTTGCTCCTGCATGATGCCTGACACAATTCAGAGGTGATAACCAAAGATATAAGAAAATCAGAAAATAATTTTTTTTCACAAGCAAATTGACAGCAATAGAGGTTAATTGTTAGGCAACAGAATAACTTTAATGCTAGTGATATATTGGTAGGGGTCAAATTCAAAATGCCTACAAGGTTTAATATCAGAAATATTGTTAGAGAATTATGACATTTATACTACATGTGGCTTTTTCTACTAACATCCATTTGGGTATACACTTTTACTCTTTTATTTAAAAGAATGTCATGAAAGAAGTTCCATTTTAATAACCAATAGTGTACATGTTACTCTGATTTAAAAAAAAAATGAGAAAGGGTCTATAATTAGAAAAGCTGAAGATTTATTCTCAAAAGGTTTTGATCAAAATATCCCTATAATACAAACCTTAGGAACACAACTAAATATGCTAAATATGCAAAGAAAATATAAAATAACTCTCAGAGCATGTTACTCCTTCACAAAGCACATCTTCATTCTCAAATTCCAATTTACAGTTATTTTAAAATTGACAAGGTACTATTAGAAACTGTTGAGTTAGGAGCAGATGGATCAGTGCCTCATTATTCTCTGAGAAACATCCCTTCTGTGAGTAGCCGTCCTTCTTACTCAGTGTAACAGTGGATAATGGAGGGATTTCCTGACTACCAATTGTTTTTAAACCTATGCATCCCATTCTGTTTTGTTTTCATTTGTTTGTTTGTTTGTTTGTTTGATTGATTGATTGATTGATTGATTGACTGGCTGATTGATAGGCTTGGTTTGGTGTAAGCTTTGATTTATTATATGTATCTGGGATCTCTGAAGACTCTAACTCCCTCTCAACCTCCCAACCCTAGGTAGGAAATAAAAGGAGGTTATTAGGATAGGAAATGTTGACCTCTTTAGATATAGTTCCTTGGAGCAAATCCACTCTTGAGGTGATTCTACTCTGCATATCCAGCAGTCTAGCAAACCAGAAAACAAGCAGCAGCAACAAAGGCAGGAGCAGGATGAATCAGCAAAACAGCAATCCTGCAATCCAGCAATAGCAAAAGCAGCAAAAAGGAGCACCAGCATAACAGGGGCAACAACAGCTTCTCTCTCTCTCTCTCTCTCTCTCTCTCTCTCTCTCTCTCTCTCGGCTCCTATTTATATCTTCTCAGAGTCAGCATCAGGATGTTTTTCAGCTTGCAAATACCATGCCCTCTGCACAAGGCAGTTTCTAGTTGCCCAAAGATCACATGATTAGCTGTGGATTCCCATATTCCGTACTTGAGATTACAACAAAACATATTTACATAACATGACCCAAAAGTCCACTACAATTTGGTTTTGGTTTTGGTTTTGGTTATTTATTTTTACATCTGAACCTCAGCTTTTTCTTTTTCTTTTCCTCTTCTCCCAGGCCCTTCCTCTGACCTCAACCTCCCTTCTTCAAGCCCAAACCTCTGCCTCCAGTCTGTTTTTCTTCAGAAAAGGGAAGGAATCAACCAGCCATGGCATATCAAATTGCAGTATGTTTAAGCACCTTCTCTCCTATTAAGATTAGACAAAGCAACCCAGTAGGAGGAAAGAATCCTAAACTCAGGCAACAGGGTGAGAGATACCACTGCTCTGACTGTTACGAATTCCACAACAAGACTAAGATACACAACTGTAACGTTACAGAGGGCAAAGGTCAGTCCCATGCAGGCTCCATCATTGGTGGTTCAGTCTCCATGAGCCCCTATAAGCGTAGGTTAGTTGATTCTGTGGGTTTTTTGTGGTATCCTTGACCCTTCGGCTTCTACAGTCCTTCCTATCCTTCTTCTTAATGCCTGGTTCTGAGTCTTTGCTAGGCATCAATCTATGTATATAGCAGAATATCATTAAGAATCATTTCATTGTTTTTTGTTTTGTTTCATTTTTTATTTTTATTTTTATTTTTTGCATGCCATATTTTGTTTATTCTAGGTCTCTGGGCTATCCAGTCTCTGCATCCTGATCCTACAAGCAGTGTCAGAGGTGGGCTCCCTCTCCTGGCATGGATCTCAAACTGGATCAATCATTGGTTGGACACTCACAGTTCTTAAAGTGTTACACTCTTTAATCATCTTTACCCAAGACATTTTTATATGACCTTAGTTATACAAGTATATAAAACACATATACAAAATACGTGTTTACCAATGAGAACTTTTCCTATTTTTTTATCTAGTTTAGCCTTGACATGAGAGCTTTTGTTTTGTTGCATTGCATCTTGTTTGTTCTTCTTTGGCTATCCTCTGTTTGAAGGCTGCTCTTTCCTGAAAATGAAATGGAGTGGGAGTATCTGGGGGGGAGAAGAGAGGCAGCAGGAGTTGGGAGAAATGGACAGAGGGAAAATGTGTGGTTTGGATGTATTGTATGAAAGAAAAAAACTATTTTCAATAATACATTGTTTTTGAGACAGGGTTTCTCAGTGTAACCTTGGTTGTCCTGAACTTTGTAGACCAGGCTAGTCTCAAACTCACAGAGATCTTCCTGCCACTGCCTCCTTGAGTACTGGGATTATATGATTACATAATGCCCGGCTCAATAAAAATAATCAAAATAACTCAGTGGTAAGCATACTTTTAAATAATGATGGGAGCAAATTTGCATAATAGGAAATTGGATATGCTTGCTCTCTTTTACATAAAGAATTAAGTTTTTGCTGAATTTTGATTCTTTAGGAGGCAGAGCATCTCCAGTCTTTAACAGAATTGATCAATATCTTGATTTCATAACTGTCAATACTGAGAACACAGATACTCAGTGCAAAATGGTACTATGATAATTGCCATTTCATAAATTATTAGAAAATTTGAACTAACTTCGAGCAAACATATATTGAATAGTTTTTATGTAATTTATGTCAGTAATTAAAACTACAACTTGTAACATTCATTCATTCTAACATAATATAATTCAAAAGCACACTAGTTTGATACTTACATGCTGATGAATGATGGTAAGAAAATATTGTCTTTATTTTTCTTGATTAAACCATGATCTTTCTAAAATATCAGAAAAGTCTGTATATGGAATAAAAACCCTGCAACTCATAATATACAGTGGTTTCAGATCAGAGCTCAGATATACTCTGGTGTTGTTTTGCTTAACCGTGTGCAAGTAAATATGCTCATGTTGCATGTAAGGAGAATAGATTGACATACTATAATGAAAAAAAGGATTAGGGCTTCAAGAAAATTTACATTCAGCATGCCTTAGATGTGGATTTTTTTTTTTCTTACTGAATATTCAGAAGTTGTTCAGTTGTCTCCCAATGTTTGGAACCCCAACAATGAGTAAAGCAACTCCATATGGGATGGTTACACAAAATATAATATGGTCACTACAGGGACTACACTAATAGAACATTATTTACGTATGTGTGCATGTATGTGCATATGTATATATATACATATATATGTATGTATATATATGTATATATGTTTTTAAAAGGAGCTTATGTGATAACTGCCATATTTTCCAACAGTGTCTATTTGCAGGTTGGAATGGCATTAAAAAAATGTGATAGCTGTTTACTCCATGAATCAGCATGATTCAACACTCCTAACCCAGTGCTGAAACCCTGGAAGATTCATTGAAAATTCATAATATTTAGTCCACATTTCTTTTTTTTTTTTTGTCTTTGAAGCCAAAACCATTAGAGTCTGGTAACAGCAGAAGACTACAGTAGCAGCAAAGGACATTCTGTCTTCATACCTGTTACAACTACTGGAATGTCCTAAACACATTGATGGTGGGTTTTCTTTTTCCATACACACACCCAGAATTACATCCCCCAGGTGATTCCAAACCTAGTCAAGTGAAAATCAGCACTATCCATTGCACACCTGAAGAGCTGAACTTGTTCTATCTTCATGTTATACTTCATACACAAATGATATTCGGTCACGTTATAGATTTTTTTGAATTCCCTTTTCTACTTCTTGTTAATGCATTATATGAAATTTAAACAAAATAATAACAATTAACAAGCATTTATGAGAAGAATATCATATGAATTTTGCTGGGTAGACATAAGCAAATAATGTATTCATGTCAGATAGAGCACTGATAATAGACCAAAGAAATAATTCTAACAAAGCCTGCCTTAGTGAATCAGTGAGTTTATTAGAATGACTTAAAAGAACACAATTAAGGGGTTACCCATAAACCCTTGAGAAACTTTAAAAAGCAGAGCCACTTAAACTCCTCCTCTAGAAACTTCAAGAAATTGTGTTTCGATGTTGAAAATGTCATGAGCTTTCTGAGTCTTGTAACTTTTGTTTTCTTGTATTATGCTCCTTCTTCCTCCTCTATGGATGAATGAAATAGCTAGCTAAAAAAAAAAAAAAAGGCTTTCTTATTTGTATATTTCTTGTAATTATAAATGTGAAAAACAATTTAACTTCAGTAGAACTCACTGCAAACCTAAACCAAACTATATGCTTAAGAAGATTCAATCCACATCCTCTCCAGTGTTGTCACTTGAGTTTTTACTCTTAGCCATTCTAAGGGTGTAAAGTGAAATCTCAGGGTCATTTTAATTTGCATTTCCCTGATGACTAAGGAGATCGAACATTTCTTTAAGTGTTTCTCTGCCATTCGATATTCCTCTATTGAGAATTCTCTGTTCAGCTCTGTACCCCATTTTATAATTGAATTATTTGATTTGTTGCTGTTTAACTTCTTGAGTTCTTTATATATTGGATATCAGCCCTCTGTCAGATATAGGGTTGGAGAAGATTCTTTCCCAATCTGTAGGCAGTCATTTTGTTTTGATGACAGTGTCTTTTGTTTTACAGAAGCTTTTCAGTTTCATGAGGTCCCATTTATTGATTGTAGCTCTTAGAGCTTGTGCTGGTGGTATTCTATTCAGGAAGTTGTCTCCTGTGCCAATTAGTTCAAGGCTCTTCTCCACTTTTTCTTCTAACTGATTTAATGTGTCTGGTTTTATGTTGAGGTCTTTGATCTACTTGGACTTTAGTACTGTACAGGGTGATAAGTATGGATATATTTGCATTTTCTCCATGTAGACATCCAGTTAGATCAGCAATATTTGTTGAAGATCCTTCCTTATTTCCACTGTATGGTCTTGGCATCTTTGTAAAAAATCAGGTGTCCTTAAATGTGTGGGTTTATTTCTGGGTCTTCTATTTGGATCCATTGATCCACCATTCTGTTTCTATGCTAGTACCATGTAGTTTTTATTACCGTTGCTCTATAGTACAGCTTGAGATCAGAGATGGAGATACCTCCAGAAGATCTTTTACTGTAGAGGATTGTTTTACAAATTCTGGGTTTCTGGAACGTAAACTTATACAACCACTTTGGAAATCAATCTGGCTCTTTCTCAGACAATTAGGAATAGTGCTTCCTCAAAATTCAGCTATACCACTCCTAGGCATATATCCAAAAGACACTCAAGTATACAACAAGGACATCTGCCCAACCATGTCTATAGCAGCTTTATTTGTAATAGCCAGAAGCTGGAAACAGCCCAGATGCCCCTCAGTTGAGGAATGGATACAGAAATTGTGCTACATCTACACAATGGAATATTACTCAGAGATAAAAAAAAAACAAGGAAATCATGAAATTTGCAGGTTAATGGTGGAACTGGAAAAGATCATCCTGAGTGAGGTATCCCAGAAGCAGAAAGACAAACAGGGTATATATTCACTCATAAGAGGATACTAGATATATAACATAGCATAAACATACTACAAATCTGTATACCTAAGGAAGCTAATCAGGAAGGAGGACTCTGGCTAAGGTGCTCAATCCCCATTCAGAAAGGCAAAGAGGATGGACATCAGAGAAAAGAAAAAACAGGGAACAGGACAGGAGCCTACCACAGAGGGCCTCTGAAAGGTTCTAACCTGCAGGGTATCAAGGCAGATGTTGAAACTCAGCAAAACTTTGGGCAGAGTACAGGAAATCTTATGAAAGAAGTGGGGGATAGTAAGACCTGGAGAGGACAGGAGCTCCACAAGGACAGCGACAGATCCTAAAAGTCTGGGCCCAGAGGTCTTTTCTGAAACTGATACTCCAGTCAAGGAACATTCATGAAGATGGCCTGGAACCCCTGAACAGAGGTAGCCTATCACAGTTCAGTATCCAAGCGTCCTCCATAGTAATGGAGACAGGGACTGTCTCTGACATGAATTCTTTGTCCTACTCTTTAATAACCTCCCCCTGAGGGGGGAACAGTCTTACCAGGCCACAGAAGAAGACAATGCAGCCACTCCTGATGAGACCTGATAGACTAGGATCAGAGGGAAGGGAGGAGGATCTCCCTTTACATTGGACTGGGAGAGGGACAGGAGTAGGGAAGAGGGAGGATGGGATTGGGAGGGGAGGAGGGAGGGAGGTACAGGGGGATACAATGTGAATAAACTGTAATTAATAAAAACAAAAATAATTATTAAAAAGAAGATTAAATCCATAGAATTTAGAACACAATAATGGAGGAGTGCATGAACTTTACTATAAAGAGAGGAGATTTTAAATGTGTTTGTAGAATACAGAGGCCATATATATACACATAATTTAAAAGAATGTGCTATTCTGTTTGCACAGAAAATGGCAATTTAAAAAAAACTTTGTGCCTCACATAACAATATTTTTTCATCATCAATATGGTTTTGGTTTCCTGTACCTAGACATTTCTATTCTGTGGAGGTGGCAGTAAAATTACTCAACAGTGGCTAAATACCTGGAAGACAGAACTTAGTACAGGACTTTAGCATAGTCATCCTGGGATTCCTTGACTCTGCTGCATCTGGTTTTGTGGTGACCAACATTATCAAGGAGTTGTAGGCCAAAACTACTGCACAATAGGCAGCAGAGGGAGTAGAAAAAGGTAAAGAGATGTGATTCTGAAGAGTCTGTTCCCAGTGACCTACTTCATCTTTCTAGGCTACAGGAGAGGGACTGGGAGAAGCAAGGAAAAGAAACTGCAGTGAGAGTGAAATATAGGAGAGGAAAATAAATGAAAATAAAAAAAAATAAAAAATAAAGAAAACACTTTTGATGGTACTGGTGATTAGACTCCGAACCTCACATCAACAGGCCAGGACTCTACCACTGAACTACAGCCCAGGCTTTCATCCCACCATCACATTACCTCCTGCTGTTCCTACTACCAGCTGGGATGAACACCTTCAACACTTCTTAAGATTTCAGCAACATTTAAAATGTAAATCATAACACAAAATAGTCTTGCACCTCTTTATCACTGAACCTGTGGCTGTGGTTCTTACAATATGAATTTGGAAAGTTCTAAACTAAATCTCTCACCTCAGGACTATGTGCACCACTTTTTGCCTAAAATGGATCACTCTGTGTTAAATAGCCAAATGTGGGCTTTTCTTCCTTCCTTCTTCCTTCCTTGATTGCTTGCTTTTTAAGCACAACCCTATAATCAAGAATTTTATTATAACAATATAACTTTTAAAACACTGTGGAAATTACTCAATAAAAAAGCTAAAAAGTAATCGATCTTCAATAAACATAATTACTGAGAAAGCTTCAAGCAAGAGTGAGGGATGGGCTGTACATAAGCTTGTGAAGATTAAAATCCCTGGGAATGTTGAGACGCCAATACCCATTACAAATCCTCCTTATTGTAAAGCACCATTGACCCAATGTTACTTTGTACCTGAAGTTCTACCTCACTTATGATTTCAAGACTTTGAAACCTCACTTATGTATTCAAGAAGAGCACAGGGTACCAATGGTTAACTCAGAAAGGAATGAAGGTTCTCGCTAGAAGTACTCAAGGATGACTCTTCTAGGTTTGGACCTACACTAGGAAATCATTTTCTCCCACATGAGATAATGAGAGAAGATAGCTCTGTCCTAATTCTTCACAATTAGGGGAAAGCCTCCCAAAGCAGGAGAGATGGGACATGAGGTCTGTTGAGCTGAAGTTTCTCATCCATAACTGAACATCTCAGTCATAATCTACAGACTCCTGGAGTGACATGCTGTTGACAACAACACAGAAGCAGGATGTCTCACCAGTGCTGCCACTTTGTCATTTTGGAAGTTGGTTGACAGAACAAGCTTGAGATAAAATATCACAGACCCACCTAACTTTGAGTCGCTGATCCTCAAAGATTCATTATAGTCACAAAGAAAATACCAAAACTAAACGATGAGCAGAGATTATTTAAAACAAACAAAAATCTTAATAATCAGAAAAATTAAGCTTTACATTTATTTGTTTGTTTGTTTATTCTTTTTTCATGTGTTTAACCCCCTACTTCTCTGCCAGTGACTGAGGAGGAATTTGTATGTGCCAGACATGTGTTTCTATTGTCAAGATACAACCTCATCCCAGAAATAATGTTTCACTATGGCTTTCCAGAGGTGTGACTTCACAGCGTTCCAAACTCATCAGTTGAGCAAATGAGAATCTTTTACCCTGAACAAAACTGATATTAGGCCAATTAAAATTTCTCCTTTGCATTAAGACAAAAAAAAATCATAAAATTATTTTCAGAATGTGCTGCTTGGAGCAAAATTTGTCTGTGTGGCTATCTTAAACATTTGTGTTTACAAAACTGTTCTCTATTAAAGAATGGAGAGGGGTTAGGGATTTAGCTCAGCAATAGAGTGCTTTCCTAGCAAGCACAAGGCCCTGGGTTCAGTCCTCAGCTCTGGAAAAAAAATAAATAAATAAAAGAATGGAGAACTGTCAAATGGGGATTTTTTTTTTACATTTATATTGTAGATCTTACAAGGAAATAAAAGACAAGTGAACTTTAAAAAAAATATATTGTAGGCCTATGAATTTTCTCCATGGGATTTTTTTTTTTTTTTGGTTATTTAAAAAACAGATTATTTCATTAAAGATAATTAAGTCACACTGTGAACACACAATTACAAAGACTTGGAAAGCTATCGAGATATTTATTTTCCTCCAAAGTCAATTTGTCCCTGCTTTTACAAGATGCCAGGAAAAAAAAAAATGCATTACTTCTTGGATTAATGTAGAGCACCAACCTGAATTGAGCAGCTTCATTCACAAATCCCTTCAACTTATATTAATCTAAAGCATTCTCAACACTGAAATGATGCGAAACTCCTGAGATTGAAAAAAAAAAAAAAAGAAAGAAAGAAAGAAAGAAAATGGATCTTTATAGTTCATGACATTGAGCACACTGCTGTCAGACCGAACTCTGGAAATAGAAAATCTTTTCCTACTTACTCAGATGAATATTGAAACAAATCTCAAAATGTGGTCTCTGGATGCTTCAAAAAGTCTAGGCTTCATTCGGAGCACAACTTGTACATATGAATAGGGCCCATACATCTAACAGCCAAATGAATTCTTACAGAGTTTTTACTCGTCTAATTTATTCTGTTATATTTATTTTAATTCATCAAGATATTGCTGTCTTATCTGAACATTAATGAAGGATGTATAGTGAAGGCTCCACCCAACACTTTTGTTTTTTGTTTGTTTGTTTTTTTCCTTTTCTTTTTTTTAATTAATTAATGAATTTATTTATTTATTTATTTATTTATTTATTTATTTATTTTTCTTATTAGTTACATTTTGTTAACTCTGTGTCCCAGCTGTATCCCGCTCTCTCATTCCCTCCCCCTCCCCAACTCCCTCCCTGGTCTCTTTCCTGCCCCTTTCCAAGTCCACTGATGGGGGGACCTCCTCCCCTTTCATTTGACCCTGTCTAATTAGGTAGCTTCAAGGCTGGCTGCAAAGTCCTCCTCTGTGGCCTAACAGGACTGCTCCTCCCCTGGGGGGGGGGGGTCAAACAGCCTGCCCTTGAGATCCTGTTAGAAATAGTCCATGTTCCCCTTATTTTGGAAAACTACTTGGTTACTGAGCTACCATGGGTCACATCCGAGCAGAAGTTCTAGGTTATATCCATAGATGGTCCTTGGTTGAGTGTCAGTCTCAGAAAAGACCCTGTGCCCGGATATATTTGGTCCTTGTAGAGCTCCTATCCTTTCCATATCATACTAACTCCCCTTCTTTCATATGATTCCCTGCACTCTGCCATGGTTTGGTTATGAATCTTAGTGTCTGCTTTGAAACACTGCTAGGTAGAGTCTTTCAGATGCCTTTTGCGGTAGACTCCTGTCATACATTCAATGCACATCCCATTTGTCTTTCTAAATGAGGATTGATCATCTTCACCCATGTCCACTTACTTGATTATTTTCTTTAGGTGTGTAGATTTCATTATGTTTATCATATCTTGTAGGTCTATATAAGCGAGTATATACCATGTTTGTCTTTCTCCTTCTGGGATACTTCACTCAGAATGATCTTTTCTAGATCCCACCATTTGCCAGCAAATTTCATGATTTCCTCCCTTTTAATTGCTGAGTAGTATTCCATTGTGTAAAAATACCACAATTTCTGTATCCATTCCTCTGTTGATGTCCATCACCCAACACTTTTGATAGGACCCTACAACATTACTACTTCTCAAGTATGACAGAGATTGTCGACTCAGAATTACTGGAGTTTCATTTCTACTTTGCAATCACTGCTTAATATGTTCTCCATAAATAAAGACCAAAAACTCTTCACAACTTCCTCCCATGTTTTTGAGCACATCTCAAACAAATGCAATCATCTTTTCTTCCTCATCCTTATTTATGATGGCTCTGGGTTTCCTCACTCAGGATGATGTTTTCTAGTTCCACCCATTTACCTGCAATTTTTATGGTTTCCTTGTTTTTAATAGATGAGTGGTATTCCTGCTCATATAAGTCGTGCTTGTTATGTAGAGGAATTACTGTCTCCTGTGAGATGAAAGTGGAGACTCAGTTCCCTAAAGCTGGCTCTAAGAAATGGATTTATGACTTTGATAAATCTTTGGGACAATAAAAACACTTATGTGGTATAGGTAAATCCACAACAAGCAAGAGCCCAAGAGAGATTTCAGTTTCAAGATACCTTTTTAAACATAGGTTATAAATGAACAGCCATTCTATTGCTTGAATTAGGACAAATCATGAGAGTGAAAGCAATCCCATGATAATGAATATTGATGATATGGAAAGATGTGTTTTGTACTAAGGATATATTGGATACAGTTTTACACTGAGTAAACAAAATCTATGGAAAGAATGAAGATGAGAAGGAGTGATTTGAGAAAGCAACATGCCTAAGCTGGTAGTCAGGAAAAAAATGTAATTAAAAATATGGGTGCATATTTTTAGATTAACAATGAAAATTAATAACTAGGCATCTCCTTTGCATTCTTAAATATACTCATTAACTTGCCCAAGTTCAACTTCAAACCTCTTAAGGTATATGTTTTGATTTTTTATGCTAATGAAAGTCCTGAGCAATAAAAAAATGACAATTTTCCATTTTTATGTATTTTGAATTATTTCTCTGAACTTGAATATCATTCCTGAAAGAAATGGAAACAGTTTAAAATAAGACAGGCTTTCATTTTAAGCTTGAGAAAGTGTTAATGCTCTAGCATTAACTCGGAGGGGGCTTCTTAGGTATTCTTCTGAGATTACTGTGAGATATTTAATTGATGTGGGAAGACCTGTCACTATGTGGCGGGGGGGGCATTTTCTGTGTGGGATCCTAGACTCTATCAGTGGACACCAAGAGCAGAGCAGAATGCATTCAACATCTCTCTCTTCTTCCTGATTATGGATACTTTCTCACTGCTGCTTCACCTTCCTGTCTTCTTGAATTCACTGGCAGATGGACTACACCCTGAAACTGAGCTGAAATAAGTCCTTTCTCCCTTAGGTAGCTTTCTTGTGGTATTTTACCATAACAATAGAAGGAGAAACAGAAGAATGTGTGGCATTGTATAAAGATTCTTTTCTTCAATGATATGTAAAGGTACAATGAAATAAGTTTTAAAAACAACACTTAGACTTCTTGATAAGAGGCAAAAGTTAACTAAAAATGTCAGTAAGACTACAGAATGTCTTTATAACAATTTCTCCCAGAAATTTTTATATTTTAAAATGTGTTTCTTTTGGCTTAATATCCACTGTTGTCTGAATTGGGGAGACACATAATAACCACGTGTGTGTATAAAATTTAAAAACATTATTAGATTATCTATATTATTATTTTTTACCAGTGTGCACATATATCCGCTTCTCTCCATAAAGACATTATTTTTCAAGCCACTTTCAATTAAGAGTCAGTAATGAATACAATTTATCAGTGTCCAAGAGTTCTTACTCACCTTGCTTGCATGACAATTGATTACTAATAATCTGTTTTGAAATAGTTATTTTTCACACATCTTTGAGGGAAAACAGATATTCTTTGTGTGATTTTTTTTTAAAAACTTTGACTCTCTATCTAGATGACTGAGTACGTACTTAAATATAATCTATATGTGAGAGGATATCATTTATGAGTACACACACACACACAAACAAACTCAATGTGATCACCGTGGGCAATAGTAACAGGCTACAAATTCTCCAAACGTAACTTTGTATGTCTTAGAAATTTTTTCTTTCTTTGCATATCATTAGAATTAAAATATACTGAAGTGTCAAGTAAAAATAAAGTCTATGCCTTTATTCATCACAGTTTATTTAAAGTACTAAAACTTTTCCTAGAACATTTAAATGAATTGGAAGTTGTTTTGTCTGCATATGGAGATAAAAGATATTTCATTTTATGTTCTTTTCTTTTTAGTATGCATCTCTTCTTTTTTATTGAAAGTACATTTTCTTTCCTTATATAATATATGCTGATTATCATTTAACCGCCCCCCCCACTCCTCCCAGTTCCTCCCCACTTTCACTCCCCTCTAGCTCTACTCCATTTCTGTCTTTCAATAGAAAACAACAGCATCTTTCAGATATATCCCCAGGAGTGGTATAACTGGGTCTTTTTTTTTTTTGTAGTGTGCTTCTTTTTAAAATATTATTCATTTGTTATTATTGTTATTATTTATTACAACTTACTTACTTTATATCCCTGTTGTCTATCCTTGATTTTGAGGTGTAATTTGTGCCTAGTGGAAGGAGGGATCCTGTTTTTACATTCATTCTGCTACTCCGTGTCTTTTTATTGGGGCATTGAAACCACTAACACTGAGATTACATCAATGACCTATAATTCGTAATTCCTGTTATTTTGTTGTGATTGTTCTTGTTAGTGGTGTGTGTGTATGAATGTATTTGTGTGTGTTTTGGGGGTTGTTTCCCTTCTTTTGATTTTGCTGCTCTGAGATTAGATAACATCCATAGGGTGGAGGATTTCTTCTAGCACCTTCTGTATGGTTTGGTTTGTAGATACATAGTGTTTAACTTTGATGTTCTCATAGAATATCTTATTTTTCCATCCATGGTGACTGAAAATTTTGCTGGGCTAATTATTTGGGGTGGCATCTGTGTTCTTTCAGAGTCTTCATCAAATCTCTCTGGGCCCTTCTTGCTTTTAGGTTCTCCATTGAGTTGTCAATTATAGTTCTGCCTCTGTACGTTACTTGGTCTTTTTTCCTTGAAGCTCGTATTATTCTTTCTCTTTTCTGTATGTTTAATGTTTTGATTATTATGTGGTGAGGGTAGTTTCTTTTCTGGCCCAATCTCTTTGTTGTTCTGTAAGTTTCTTGTACCTTTATAGGCATCTCAAGTTAGGAAATTTTTCTTCTATGATTTTGTTGAAAACATTTTCTGGGCTTTTGAGATAGGATTCTTCTTCTTCCTCCTTTATATCTATTCTTATTTTTGACCTTTACATAGTATCCCAGAATTCCTGAATGTTTTGTGTTTGGAGATTTTTAGGTTTAACATTAATTTTTATCGATGTATCAATTTCTTTTATCATATCATCATGCCTGGGATTCTCTTTTTGTTTCTTTTATTCTGTTAAAGAAGCTTGCCTTTGTCGTTTTTGTTCAGTTCCCTAAATTGTTCATATACAGAATTACCTTGCTTTGCGTTTTCTTCATTGATCTTATTTCCAATATCAAGTCTTATTCAGAATACTGTTTGTGTTTTTCTGGATTTCTTTAAAGGATTTATTCATTTCCTCTTTAAATACCACTGTCATTGTCATAAAGGCTATTGTAAGGTCTTTTTCTTCTGTATCACCTATGTTGCAATATTTAGGAATTGCTGTAGTAGGATGGCTGAATTCCGGTGGAAAAATATTGCCCTGCCTGTTGTTAATTGTATTTTTATACTGTTGTCTCAGCATCTGGGTTTGGGGTGTTTAAAGGAATAGTTGCTGATAGTTGTCTTTGTTGAGTCAGTGCTTTGTCCCTTGGTTTCTCTTTCCCTGGCCTGTTCAGCTGGTGTGTTCACAAGGAATGCCTGCTGGTGTTGGATGACTTGAGGGATAGATGTTTGGAGAAGAAAGTCTTTGTGATCTTTTGGGATGAGGTCAGAGAGGAAAGGGTGACCACACCAGTCTTTCTGCTACAGAGATGATGATGAGACTTAGGAGATAAGGTATCGTGAGCAGTAGGAGATTTGTGGGTCTCCCTTAAGCCTATTTGTTGCCCTGGAATGATCAGCCCTTGGGTTAGAAGGGGTTGCCTGCTGGAGTTGGGGTCTGAGAAAAATAAACACGTGAGGACATGAAGATTAGAAGGGGAAGATCTGTAGGGTCCACAAGAGGTGGAAGCAGGGAGGCCTCCAATGGTGTTCTGCTACAGAGTTGGGTATGAAACTTGGGAATTGAATCTGGAGGAACAGGAAGAGAAAAGGTCTGTGGGCAACACACCTGGTTTTTTTGACAGTTTTTCAGGGAGTGCCTGATGGAGTTGGGGCTGGGAAACATTCACTAGTGGGGACATTTAGGAGGTTATAGGATCCACAAGAGATGTGGACACAGGGAAAGAAAGGTTGCAACTAGTGTTCTGTTGCACTGCTAGAGATGAGACTAGGGGTGAGAGTACTAGGGAACCTTGATTTTATTTTCATTGGAGCTTTACAAAACTTTGTTAAAATTATTTTTAGTAACCATCGTCAATTTACAAGTAATTTCTTTGCTAAATACCAATTTATAAAATGGGATTTTGAAGTACGTTATTTATTTTTCTACAGGCATAATGTCACAAATGTGTTCCCAAGTCTCTTCACCACTACATAATGGCAATTTGTTCTGAAGCAGTCAAAAACTTATTGTTGATAGATTAAAAAAAATTAGAAAAGTCTATGAATACTTCAGTTCCTTGACCATATGTGTACTGGGTAATCTAAAGACATGGTACTCATTCATAGAAGTATGTTCAGATGTTGTACTAATAGGAAACTCCATTTCATACATGGAGTATAATAGGTAATAAATACCTGTAATTTTTTTTTTGAAAAATGAAATACAACTAAGTATTAAAATTAAGATTTTAAGATGCTTTAATATACTTACAATTGTAGTAACTTTGGATTCTCTTCTTTAGTCCCTTACTATTAAACTGTTAACTCATTAAAAAGATTCTAAAGTCCACCTACTTATCTTTTTATCATTTCACAAAATCATTTCAAATAAAAAAAATAAAAGAGAGATCACAGGAGTCATTAACCTGTAGAAATTACTGTGTTATTTGGCTCCTAGACACAAGTAATTTCTAAGTTTGGTGATAGGCACTAAAAATATGTGTGTAACTACTTATTAAGTTACAGTGTAGAAAGAGATGTCCACAGTTCTCCAGTCACGTTTAAAGTGTGATGGCTGATACACTAATGTTCATGAGCCAGTGTCCTAGTTCCATTTCTTTTGCTCTGAAAAAAAAAAAAATATCCTGACAAAAAGGAATGGGTTTATTCATCTTACAATCCCAGGTTACATTCCATCAAGTTGAGAAAGTAAAGGCAAACACTCCTTCCCCTGTTTAGCTCCCTTGTTAGCAAATAGCCCACACGGGACTGGATGAATTAACAGTCAAGACAATCCCACCAGAACGCTCACAGACAACTTGGTCTAGATAATTCCTCAATTGTTCCTCTTTTTCCAGATGATTCTAGTTTAAAGTACATTGACATTGGAAATTAACAATAACAGTGGGTGATTCACATGCATAGATTTTTAAATCCACGCCATTGAAATGATTTTTTGTAAAACAGAGGCAGTCTGCCTTCTATACTGATCCAATGTCTGCATTTTGTAAAGTGATGCCTTAAGGATATTAGCTTTTCTTTGCTAGCAATACCAAAAACCCACTAAAGCAGAGTTTACAAATCTCAGGAAAAACAGTGGGAGAACTGATGACTGAATCATCTCACTTCCTGTATTATTCTTCTAAGCATATGTAATGTACTACAGAAAACTAATACTTATACCATTTGACATAAAAATGTCAAATGTAATATAAATTTTATATGTCTGACCCATGAATTGCATCAATGAATAATCCAAATAGAGAAACTCAAGTAGTAGTCATAAATTACAAAAAGAAAAGAAGAGAAAGAAAGAAAAGAAAGCCAAAGCATTATTAGTTACTTTTAGATGTGTGTGTGTGTGTGTGTGTGTGTATGTGTGTCCCTGTGTGAATGAGTAGATACACAAGCACTTATGAGCAAGTACACAGAAGCTTGAAGTTGACCTTGGGTACTCTGTTTGTTTATTTGTTTCTTCTTGAGACAGCGTCTCTCTACATTGCCCTGGTTGTCCTAGAAATCAATATGCAGAACAGATTGGATTGGTCTACACAGAAATTCATCTTCCTCTGATTGGTCTACACAGAAATTCATCTTCCTCTAACTCCAAGCAATGGTATTAAAAGTATGTGCCAGCAAGCCTGACATAGGTGCCTTCACTTGTTGAGACATTGTCTCTTACTGACCTCAGAATTTACCAAATCTAGGTAGTGTAAGTAGGAAGATCCTCTGTATATGCGCCTTCCAAGCCTACAATTACTAGTGGCTGCCACACAAACCTGGTTTTTGATGGGATTCTGTGGATCACAACTCAGATTCTTCACATTTGCACAACAAGCACTTTATCTGCTGAGCCACCTCCCCAACCCCACAATTTAGGGGGTTTAGCTCAGTGGTAGAGCGCATGCCTAGTAAGTGCAAGGCCCTGGAAAAATAAAATAAAATAAAATAATAAAATAATGAAAGTACTGGGGGAAAAAAAATCATCAAAATATATTGTATGAAATGATGAAATGTTTTTTCAATTAAAAATGACTAATTCAATTAAAATATAATTAATTCAATTAAATAAAAAGATATTAACCTAGGCCATGTAAAAGTTTCATACCCTAGGTCTGACATGCATAAAACTTGCAATTTGCTGCCTTCTTGCATATCAGCTGGTATTTGTCACACAACTTTATTCCTCAAGGCCCAATTTTCTTTATCTGCAAAGTAAGTAGAATGGTACATAAACATTTCCCAAAATATGGATTTTATTACTCTCATTTTGGGATGCCAATTTTGAACAAAAATATTTTTATGGTCAGTGGTTTGGAATATGGGCTAAAATATTATTAAACAAGATTGTTTTTTTGTTGAAAGACTCCCTAGAGACTGCTAAGATGTTAGTAATTGTACATCTCACAGAAACTGATGTAACATGCAATGTCCCTTTGAAAATGCAATTTCCTATATTTTCTCCTACCATAAGTTATTGGAAGTGAGGCTTTGGTAACATACATTGTGATGCTTAAGCAAGGAGATCTCCAACTTTCATCTTATCCTTATATATTCTACTATTGACTTTTCCTGAAGAGGAATAAATACCTGTTCACTCTATATACAGCACTCAAAACTCTCAAAGAGGTGATTCACTCAAGTATTGTTTAGTAAACCAATTAATTTATTGAAATTTCTTAGAAGAAGAGATGATTCCAAGGTTGTACAACATGGAAATGTCCACCATGGTGAACAAGGAAGCTGTGTCCCTGGAGCTTCCTACCCAGTTTGCAGGCAGATGTTTTGGAGAGGTTCCTTGCCCCAGCAATTTTTTTTTTTTTTATGATTTCATAAGTTTTAGATATAACCTTGTTAATCTTGTCGGTTTTTTAGTTTTCTGATCCTTGTAAATTCCATTAACTTCCTGGGCCATCATGAACCCACCTTTCCTTTCAAGAAAACATTATATCCAAATATATCTGGGCACAGGGGTCTTTCCTGAGTCTGATTCTCCAACCAAGGACCATGCATGGAAATAACTTAGAACCCCTGCTCAGACGTAGCCGATGGCAGCTCATTATCCAAGTGGGTTCCCTAGTTAGGAGAACAGGGACTGTCTCTGACATGAACTCAGTGGCTGGCTCTTTGACACCCCCCCCCCCAAGGGAGGAGCAGTCTTGCTAAGCCACAGAGGACATTGCAGCCAGTCCTGGTGAGACCTGGTAAGCTAGGATCAGATGGAAGGGAAGGAGGACCTCCCCTATCCTTAGAGAGGGGCAGGGAGGAGATGAAGAAGAGAGAGTGGATTGGGAGGGAATGAGGAAGCTACAGCTGAGATACAAAGGAAATAAACTGCAATTAATATAAAAAAAATTTAATTAAAAAAAAGAAAATATGTCAATTCAGGGAAAAAGCTATTGACTATAATATCAGCTACAAAAAATAGGTACATAACTTTCTATGCTATTTTTATACTGTATAACAAAAGCACTCAAAATAGAAAGAGTTTCTGTCATGGATATAATAAAGGCTTATAATTTAATTTATCCTTAAACTCTTCTCATCATTCCTATTAGTTGTAAAACAAGTTCTGAATAAACCACCCATCTGTACAGTTATAGTGTAGGGGATTTATGCCTCTGAAATAATTTCCTTTTAAAATTCAGAATCTCTATTTTGGACCATTCTAATGAAAAAAAAAATTACTTGGTGAAGTGCTCCATTTTATCTTCATCTTTAAGCTGAGAAAAAAGACAACAGCTACACATAGGTTTAGGTCACTTCCAAGCTCCAATGTTCGCCAGGCTTATCATTAAGAAATAAGCTTACATGTCTCAACTTGTCATTTGTTAATGTGTGAATGAGTTCTCTTTCATGTAAGTGGTGAGAAATAGAGAATAATGTTTGCCCCAGAGGACCCGCTCAGACAGCACCAGGTTTCTCAATACCTTCATAGCGATTTTTAGTTTGTTTTAAAGACCATTCCAACCAGCTTTGTTTGTTTTTTGCTTTACTATGGAGTCACATAAAGACCCACTGCAGATATTTGGGCTTTTATCATATTTTAACAAAATACCATCATTAAAACACTTTTCCAAAGAATTAGAAGAAATGATTTCTACATTTTATTGGGTTATTAGGAGACTTGTAGGATTTCTTGTTTGGGGGATTTCTTTCCCTTTTTCTTACTTTGGTGTTGTTGTTCTGTTATTTTGTTTTGTTGGTTTCATTTCCTGCTTTCACTTCTACCCAGAATGTCCATTCAATAAGGATCCTAAGTTAATTCATGGGATATTCTAGTCATAGAATATAAAATTATTCTCCTCCTATTTAATTTAGAGTGTTTTGTTGGATATCATTCCCCCAAAGAATTCTATGTATGATTAAATTTAGATGAAATAACTTATCTAAGTCTCTGAATTGACCACAAAACTTTAGGAAGGATACATGTTTTTCAGAAAGTACAAGTAGTGCTTCAGGACTCCTGGCATTGTTCTGGGTTGCCTATTTCCTACTTGTTCATTTAGTCTCCAAGCGTGGTTCTAAGCCCTGTATGCACGTATTTATTAGCTCATCTCTGAAATATTTGACATCTTAGAATGCCGTGTTGCCAAAATGACAGTTTCAGAGCAAATTGATAATTACGTTTTTCTCAAATGCAACTTGAATTATCATCATTTTCTTCCATACATATTTTGAAGATTAATAAGCGGTAGTTTTTGCAAGATACCAAAATGGGAAAACTCCCTGGCCTACATTGAAAACATAACTATCACAGCCCATTACCATCTTAGTTCTCTGGGAATTGTCATTGGTTTCTAAGTATTTTTTTTTTTTAATTTAAAATATTTACTCTCTGTCTTTGAAATCAAAGATACTGGTATCTCTGAATTCTGGAGACAGCAGAATTTAGGACATCTTGCCTCAAAATCAAATTTTTCTTTTGTTAACCAGTTAAGGTGCTTTTTTTTTTTTCATTCATTTATATAAGATAGAATTTTATAAGAAGGCTTGTCATTTACATAAAAAAAGAAAAGAGATTTTCTTATGTATAACTAATTTTAAAAGACTAATTATGAGATCCACTTTACTGAAGGCGGTCAGGATAATTACAGAATATTAAAAGTTAACAGCACATACTCTTCAGATGAAGTTAGTTTCATGGAATCTGTTCTTAGTAAGTTAAGTGTTGACGGCAACTCGTGACTTTACAGCCATATTGAGCTTCCTTTGCTCAATAAAGAGTGAAGGTACTTTAAATACTCTTCTCAGAGATGAGATTTTATTTGCATTTTTGTGTAAATGTGTTTTGCTTGCACATATGTGTGTGCCCTGTGTGAGTACCTGGTGACTAGGGATGCTAGAAGTAGGTATGCGGTTTCTTGGTCTTTGAATTTTGGAGAGTTGTAACCCTCCATGTGTCCACTGGGAACGGAATTGAAGTCCCCCGCAATAGCAATAAGTGCTCTAAATTGCTAAGGTATTTCTCTGTCCCTCCACCTTTAAATATTCTGGATGTGTCTGTACTGGCCCAGGGAACATGTTTCTATGTGGAAGAAAAGCCCTCGTTTGTTGCTGGGATCTGGAAATATTCACTCTTGCCATGTGAATATTCTATTGACTTCATGAAACGTGATGTCTATCATATCTGGCATGACAGACTGGGTAGATTACTCTTGTCTTATAACACTCTGTTTTATGATGGATTGTTCTGAAAAGAAGGTAAAGCTTTTGTTACACTAGGTTTCCTGTTTTGCTTCAGAGGCATTCATGCTTTGGTTCTAAAAGAATAACAAATATGAATAGATGAGGCCATTCCTGGGCAGGATTCTCCTTCTAGGGAAAGCAGTCTCTGGAGTTTAAGATTCTTCAATAATCTGTCAGAAACGGGCAGTGCTGTGTAGAGCTGTTCATTTCTATATCTCATTTTGGATTGATGTACACTCACTTTTATATCCTTCAGTTCGATATAGCATTTGGCCTTTCATGTTCTCAGTTTAAGCCAAAGGGAATTCAAAGATATTTCAAAGTGTAATTATACCAATCTGCATATAAAAGGCTATATGTCCTACAGAGGGTCTTATGAAAAAGCAAACGCTTTCAAAGAAGAAAATTAGAAGTAATTCCCACAACTGAAAGTCACCAAAGTTAATGCATATTTCATTTGATGAGAACATTTTATTTTTGAAGCCAATATATTAATTCAGAAAATGATGGGGATTTTATGTGTGTGTTGTGTGTGAGTGAAGTGATGAGGAGTAAAGTAGAAGTGAAAATTGAGGAGCAAAGCAAAGAACCAGCAAGTGCACGTTATATATGTTGTTTGGAAAAATAGCCACACCACATCAGAGGAGTCAATGCTCACATTACTGTAACAAACAATGAATTTCTCAGTTATCTATTGTATTAGCTATCTATTGTTGCTAAAGAAGACTCTCAAGAAGACAGCAGCATAATCCTCCCATCTTTATCTCACAGTTTGTGTAGTTTGGAATTAGTGCAGCTCAGTGAGTGCCTGGTAGAAGTCTCTCAGATTTGCTGCCTCGCTGTTGTCTGGGGCTCAGTCTTCTCTGAAAGCTCAAGTTGAGAACTGGCTTCTGCGCTCAGTCATGTAGTTGTTTGCTTGCCTCCATCTTTAGTCAAGTGAGCATCTCCACGTAGCTGCATCCACAGCATTTCTGCAAGAAACAAAGAGCACAAGAAACAAGGAGACAGTATACAAGGAGCTTCTCAGAGGGGAATCCATAGATGCTGTTCTACTCTGAGGTCAGAGGGATAGCCCCTGCCTCCTCCCACTGTGATTTCTTGGAGGTGGTTGTTATACTCCACCTCCATTCAAGAGAAAGCCTTGAATAACAGAACCTTTCTCCTTTCCTGTGTATGTTCATTCAATGTTATTTTTAGTCTTTAAGAAAATGTGATTGACCTTTGAAAATAGAAGTCCTACAAAGGTTTTTGAACTAAAGGAACGTATACTTTTTGAACAAACCCTTCATCTATATTTTTCTAACATATCGCTCTTCAAATTAAACTTCTTAAATTCAGAAAGTTTTTTTTTACATTTAAAATGATGAGAAAGTGACATAATTTTCAAAAAAAATGTTTTTATCCTTTGAGGGGGAAATTAGCATTTAGGAAACCTCACAAACATAATTGTGTGATTCTAAACCTAGCAGAGTACTTAGCAGAGAACTTGAGCAGCATATGGTTATCGCAGTCCCAAACAGTAAACTGTATCTGTATGTGCCAATTCTTAATTACCAGCTCATTAACACGCAGGTGTCAATTGCTGGTGGCAAAGGCAATACCCACATGGCCTAGTTTCTGTCATGCACAGTGTAATTAAATTGACCTCCAGTGCTGAAGCTCTCTAGTTTCCTGTTACTATTTAGGCACTAATTCAGGTCCTAATCAAGTCAGGACAATATAGCCGATAAAACAATATAGTAAGAGAAAAATATGCTCTTCTTTGCTATTTTTAAAAACTGAATTATCATATGGAAATGTAACCTTAAAAAAAGTTCAGTAAATAATCACTAGTTCTAAACATTACAGACAACAATGTACATCACACATCCCGTTCAAACGATAAAGTATTTGCAAAAGAAAACTAACTAACTAACTAACTAACTAACTAAATAAATAAATAAATAAATAAATAAATAAATAAATAAATAGATCTGAAAGTGACATTTAAGTAAATGAATTGTATTTGGCATGATTTTAATTGAATTGTTGATATGTAATGAAGATAATGCATTGTTTATTTTTACATTTTAACTATTAATTCAAAATGTAATTCTACCTCAAACACGTTATCACTTTCCAATAAAATCACTGACATAATAAACCTATAGTAACAGGGATTTACATCTAAGGGCTCAAAGCAACAGGAGTTATGATTCTTTCCTGATGGTCTACCATGAATTTTACAGGGTTTTCCTAGGCAGAGAGTTCATTTTCAAGCTTCAGGTTAAGAAAACAAAAGAGGCAAATTTTTCTATTAAAAATATCAACCCACAAGGAGCAATAAAAGAGAAAGGTGAGGAACCACCTCTTACGTTTGGGGAACTTTAAAGCGTAACTGGATGTTCCTGACATCATATTTGTAACATTTAATTCTTAGTGACAAAAAGAGTAGGAAGAAAATACAAGATTGATTCCACAGAAAATTCCAAAGGCTCAGAAGCTGATCCAGCAAATTAGCTGAGGAATGAGAATAAAATTCAGTCAGAAGCAGGATCAAAAATGCCATTAGGAAGTCATTAGACCTCACAGATGCCCTCATGTACCTGCACAGGTCTGTGAGCAAGTGTGCGTTCTAGTTGGAAAAAAAACCTCCTTTTGGAGGTTAAACAGACAGTGCTTAGATTGGAAGACAGCAGGCGGAGTTTAATGTCTGATCATCATACAAGAAAAGTCCCCAGATTTCTTTTCCCAATTAACTTTCAGAGTACAAGTACCCAGGATTTTGCCTTTAGGCAGAAAATCTGGAAAAAAAAAAAAAGTTCAGAACATCTAACTTACTTAAGGAAAATATACGTAAACAAAGTAACATGAATTCTCTGGTTAAATTATTCAGCTAAATGACTCTATAATACCTATATACTCGATAAACACTTCCTGCCAACAGTTTACCATTCAAATTTTATTGTAAAGATGGCCAAGTCCAAAATCTTATATAAGTCAAGAAAATCTTACCATTGTGTTACCTTAATTTATGTAACTTTTTTTTTACCATAATTTTAAAAAAGAGACACTGTTCATTGAGGTGTCTCCCATCCATATATTCAGTTCAAATGTTGTTGTAAAAGAGATAAGTTATACATATCTATTCTTTCTAATTGGAATTATGCTCAAAAGTTTATGTGCCAGAAAAAATCTGTACCATTGTGTTAACTCTGTTTATCTAACATTTTTATTATAATTCCAAGAAGGAGACATTACTCATTAAGGTTTCTGTCATTCTTACCTTCAGGTGACTAGGAAAAGAGATTAAATACAAAAAAAGAATTCAAATAAATTATTGAAAAATATAAAAGAAAATTTTTTGGAATTAACATAATAAACATATCAATAAACATTTAAGTCCAATGGAGGTTAGCCTATAAATATATCAGAAAATAAAAATTACAACAAAAGATTAGAATATAAACATGTAATAAAGTGAGTCAATCCTAGAAAGTAGACTTTGTTATCCTAGAAAGTAGACTTTGAACATAGGTTTTTTTGTTTTGTTTTTTTTTTTTCAAATAGCAATTAGCAAAGAAAGTTCAATCTCTAAATAATAATGTATCTGTACTGAAGGGGATCAAGCAAAGATAATGAAATAACAATTCAAGAAAACTTGCAAAATCTGAAAAGCTTATTTGATAGTCCAATGCATTTACCAAATTCCTTCAGCATAAATTAAAATAGATATATATTTTAAATTAAAATAGATATATATTTCAAATTATATGATAGCATGAGCTTTCAGAACCTGACAATAAAGAGATCTTTCCATATGTTTACAAAGGAGTTAAGAACCCTTCAGAAAGACATGATTTATGAAAACATTCTACTTCAGAAAACAACCTTTTGACCCTTCTCAAACAATCTAAGAATGGAGAGTTAAGCAGCTGGAGAGAATGGAGAGACAAGCAGCTCTGGTTCTCAGAAAGCTTGAGGACTGGTTGTTCAGGCCAGTCTATTGGCTCTGTTCTTCTGCCATCAGATTCAAATGGTTCTTCTGACTCTACAGGATTTTATCCTAGTTACCATTAACTATCAACTTGACATAGAGTTACACAGGAAGAGAATCTCAACTAAGAGATTGCCTATATCAGATTGGACCATGGGCATGCCTGTGGAGATTGTCTTACTGATTGCTATTGACAAAAAATGTCAATACCCAATGTGGGAGACACCATCCCTAAACAGGCATTCCTGGATTATATAAGGAAGCTATCCCAGACAAGTGTGTTAGGTGCAAGCTGCATTCCTCCATGTTTTTGTCTTGTTCTGGTTTGAGGTCTTGCCCTGATTTCTCTCAGTGACGGATTGTGTAAGCCAAATCACCCCTTTCCCCCCTTATTTGTGTTTTATCAGAACAATTTACCACTGTGACAGAAATAAAACCAGGACAGGTAGCAGAATTCCAAACCCAAGGCCATCCATAGCCCTACATGTCTATAAATGTCAATCTGTCTCTGGATAAACCACTTTTAAGTAATGTTGCAGACAAGATACACTGTGGACAACATTTCTCCAACTGCTCAAACAAGTAAATTTTCCTATTATGTGACTGAGTCTCAAAATAGACAATGTAGTATGGCTGTGTGCTGACAGATGTGTTCAGCTCAAAGTGCACATGTGTGAATGTAGGAACTTTCAGTCTGCAGGGTTTGCCTTCTATTCCTTTCTACCTTACTTATTGAGACAGTCTGTAACCGAATCTATAACTAAATTCAGTTAGGCTGGCTGTAAAGCAAGCCCTGAAGATGGTTCATTTCTTCCACAGTGTTTGGATTACAGGTGTGCACCAACAATTTCATCTTAGTGCTGGGGATCAAACGTAGGTCCTCATGTTTGTGTCACAAGCACTTGTAAACTGAGCCATCTCCTTTGAATCAACAATGTTGAGCTCTTGAAAAGAGAATCAATTAAATTTAAAGTCCCGCAAGATGCTAGACAGTTTAGATGGGATAAAGTATGACTTTCTTAGAGAATATTAACTTAAATTTTGGAGTGGGAGGTGAATCCTTCTTTGCTAGTTAGAGCTCTGCAGTACTATAAATCTATGTTTTCTGTATTTCTATTTTCTATGCCAATGACACACATGTCTTTCAGTTTTCCTTGTTGTCAATGCCAGAGAATACCTATCAAATGCATGTTTTTGAAGACTGTGTTTCAACGTCTCCTATTTTCTCTTGACATGCACCTTTTCATCCTAGTGTGACATTGCTGCTTCTAGAAATTTTTGCTCATCTTCAGATTATAAAACCATTTCAAGGTTTTAAAGATCTTAATATGGGGTTAGAGTCAAGAGCCTTCAAAACTGGCATGGTTAAGGGGGCGTCCAACAGTACTGTACCATTGTTTACCTTCTCTTGGTAACTAGAACCTAGCCAAAAAGGTTTTATTTGTTTGCTTTGCTTTGATTTGTTTTGTTTCTATCAGAAAGGGCTTGGCATAATCCTTTCATCTTGTTCAGAAATAAAATTGACAACCAATGTCTTGATCATCTGAGTTTAAGGAAGATAATGTCATTTTGTTCCTGAATTCAACCACAGTGACACTCTGTGTGCTGTGTTGTGTCCACCCAGATGTTATCAGAGTATGTGACTGACATCTTTCTCTTTTTCTCATCTGTCTATCCAACATCAGGTATATATGTTATCTGCTTCCATAACCTGAGTGAAGAGCTTCTGTACTAACTAATAATGTGAATGATTAGGAGTTTCAAGTACCCTTTCCATCCCTTCTTAAGTTTCTTTGTGTATTTCACTAAATCAATTGAACTATGCTAAGCACTCTTGCAAAAAGGTTATCTCCAATATTAAAACCTTCTATCTTAGAGGGAAGCTCATTGAGACACAGCATATTTACAAGAAAATAAAATAACAGTGTGTTCTAAGGCACTGGTTCTCAACCTGTGGGTTGTGACCTACACAGAGGTCACATATCAGATATTTACATTATAATCCACAACAGTGGAAAAATTACAGTTATAAAGCAATTTTATGGGTGGAGGACACCGCAACTGGAGAAGCTGTATTAAAAGGTCACAGCATCAGGACGTAGTTTTCAGCTACTGTTAAGGGATGGTGAAACAGTTCATCTCGTAAGGAAACTTCTTAAGCCCAGGTAGTAAACAACTCAAAATGCTTCAGGAAGTTCCCTGAACTGAAAAAAATTCCAAGAATCTCTCTTTTCTGAAGATTGCATTAGCAGCAGACACTGCTGAGAGCCATTCTGGAATAAGTAGAGACCCGACCCCTCCAGCCCCCCAAAAGCCTGGAAGAAACAGAGATCAATGGAAAGACATAGTAGCTATTAAGACCAACTGAGTCAACTGAGGACTCTTTCCCACTTTCTGAGCTTCCTGCAGGATATACAGTATACTCCTGGTTTCCATCTTTTTTGAGCTACCACCCATGCTGAGATGGGCCTTGGTGATGAAGCTGTCTGAGTCATTTCTGTTTCTGTTAAGAAACTCCTCACCCATATTCCTGTAAATGATTCCAATAAAACTCATTCGTTCATGAAGTTGGATATTAGTGTTCTCTGAACTTTGGTCTATTAATTCCCTATCTGAAATGAGCTGACATTTGTTCATGTCTCCCCATCAATATTGCCACCCAACAATCTCAGTTGCTAGGGTGCATTAATTAAAATAGTGAGGTTTTTTTCTTAAGCCAGATTCTCAGACCTATTCTTGGTGACACAGCAGTTCTTCAGTATGGTTTCCCCGGGGAAGAGGCACTCTTGTTTATTTAACTCTAGATTTACTTATTCAATATCCATAACATGTGCCATTAAGAAGAATAAAAATATGTTCCTGAGAATATTTCATTTTAACATAACCCTGAATACCCAATATGGAAAATTTATTCTCACATTTGAGCTTCTGGTTTAGAAACAAAATAGAAACACGTAAAACAAGTGTTGATACTGTAACTTATTTGTATATGATCAAATACAGTTGCTCTTGATGTTTCAATGAGAAACAGACACAGAATAGAAAACTAGCTTGAAACAGGTTGAGAATTCAGAGGAAAGTCAATGCGCTTGATTAGATGTGAAAGTTATGGTCATATTCTTTGATAAGTCGACCAATGTTTATCTTGTCTTTTTGTTCATAATATTAGGACATGTATAGCAGCAACAAAGCCCTCTTCTGTGCTAAAATAGTGTTTTTGAGAAGAACTCACAAAGAAAATACACAAAACTGGTATCAACTTCTACTAAATGCTACCAAAGGAGAAGTGAGCTTAGATTCAAAAATATGAATAACTGATACCCTTAAAATATTTAATGAAAAAATATTTGAACTCAGACTAAAAGAAAAGAGAAATAAGTTTCACAATTGTTATATCTTTTATTTGCACTAACTTTTAAAATATTAGTTATGTGGTGTTATGTGTATATCACAAAAGATGACAGAGAAGTTGACTATGTCTTTTTCTTCAAGCATGCTTTCTTCTATATATGCTTGACAAATTATCCAGATATTATAAAGTTAAAAATATTTAAATTTGACTTATGACACATCCAAGGCCATTTCCAAGCAAATATAATTAATGAAAAGGTGTTAACACAAATAAAAATTTAAATAATAATCAGCAAATATAATACAAAGAATTATCAGAATGTAATTAGGCTAATTAGTATCATTTGCTCCCAGGGAAAAAAGTATAAACTTAAAAAAAAAAAGTATAAACTTTTCTTGCATTGCTCATATATTTTGCCTTTCTGATCTTGAGTAGCTAGCACAGCAAAATTTAAATAAAAAAAAGAAAACTGGAACTCATTTTTATAAACAAGATTACATTCCCCCCTAGACACATTTTCTTTTCACTCTGTCCTTTACGGGAAGTCTGATTTCCATAAGAATAACAAAACCTCATCTTTTATTCTGTCCCACCCATTGTCAGGCAAATGGCCATCTATCAGTGAGTCACTAGGATCCACTGATCTTCTTAAAGATCTTTACAGTCTTTCTGTTTTCTCTATTTTCATTAGTTTGGCCTGAAATAATACTATGTTACATTATTACCCTAGCTTTAAGGTCACAATCGCCTTAAAATAGGCCAGTGTTTTTATCTTGTGAAAGAAAAATTGAATGGTGAATAGTTATTATCAGTGTTTGTTTCCATCATTATTGTAGCATGTGACTCTGAGATAGACTCTTCTACTGGAGCTTTGTTGGAAATTGCTTCTTTCATTCGATGAGAAAGTGAATCAATGGGTAAAGTGCTTGTGGAACAGGCCCAGGGACATTAATTTGAATCCAGAGTAACCATGAAAGTAAGCCAACACAACACATTGGCCCTTAGCTGCAGCACTAGTAGTAGGAGGTAAAGGGAGACAGACAGAACTGAAGGGGGGCAGGGGTGAGCTTGGTATTCAGTGAGGGAACTTAATTGCGGAGTGATGAAACCATCCTATGTTACTTCTAACTTCTTTCTACACGTGTTCTAAAACACCAATGTGCACACACTACTCACAAATGCACTAAAATTGTTACATACAATAAAAGATTGTATATTGTATTAAATCTCTTCGCTGAGACCTACATTTTAAAAAGCTCCAATGTCCCTATTGACATCACAACATTGTTTATATCTGGAAACTCACTTCCATCCTAGAAGCAGTACATTGAGGCCATAGTGTAAGTCTTGACACTACCAAATGACTCCATGAAGAATTACAAAGTGTTTCATGTATCTAAATGGTCAGATGTCAGTGTCACACAGTTTTCCGTCATTCTATTTGTTAAAATTTTAGGAACACTGTAATTCAGAATCAGTGCGGCATCTTCGAAGTGAGTCATGATTGCAGACTTTTTCACTGAGATGTTGGAAATTTGTCCAGGAGCATCCCTTATTACAGACAAGTGTCTGACAACCGCAGTACACCTTCAGCCCTGTGTACACATCTGTGCGTTTGCAGACCCATCTGGAAAGACATTCTCAGCAGGTCATTTAATATCATTACATTTTCAAACCAATAAAATTTCTGTTTATAAATGTTTTATTTAGGCATACCGCATATTTTTGTTAGATTTAAACTAAAATCACAGAATTAATATGCATTTTCATTAACTTTATAGTTTTCAATTCCTCTCTCTCTCTTTTCACACACACACACACATACACACACACACACACACACACACACACCCTTTTCTAATTTAAAGTTACTTGGTATGTTGTAATATTTACTATATTCCTATGGTTCTTGTAAACCTGTTTATAAGTGATAGATTTCTAATCATATCAAAATAAATTAACAGTCTTAGAATTATAAATGAAAGGGGAGGAGGTCCTCCCCTATCAGTGGACTTGGAAAGGGGCAGGGAGGAGACTAGGGAGGGAGTGTGGGGTTGGGGAGGGAATGAGGGAGCAGTATACAGCTGGGACACAGAGTTAACAAAATGTAACTAATAAGAAAAATAAAATTAAAATAAAAATTAAGAAAATACAAAAGAACACACACACACACAAAGAATTATTATAAGGTGTTGAAAACCCCAAACCTGCTTAGTGCTAATAAAAAGATATAGAATACTTGGGTAACTTGTTTGGTGTTCTAAAAACTAGCTTTGTGCTTACTAAAAAAAAAAAAAAAAAAGAAAAGAAAAGAAAAAAAACCTCCATCACAAATGACACACTTTTAAGAGGAATAAAAAAAGGATTGGAGAAATTTTGATTATTTGTTATTTCATTATTAATTGTATTTAAAAAATAAGGACAAGAAATCTTTCACTGGGCTGGAAAGATGGCTCAGAGGTTAAGATTGTTTGCTATTTAAATTTGTTTACCAGTACCACAGGAAAAATTACAACTGCCTGTATTACAGCTCCATGGGATTCAGAACCCTCTTCTGGTCTACTCAGGCAGCCGAAAATACATGGCATATACAGTCACACAAAATGCACATTCCTACACAGTAAATAAAATGAAAATCAATTTCTAAAAAGAAAAGAAATTTCACTCATTTTAGAATAAAACTTACTTTCTGGCTTTTGTAATCCTCCACATGAACACCTCTGTCTGCTTTTCAGTTTTTTTGTTTTTGTTTTTTCTTCCTGTCTCTCATGCTACAGAGAAACATTTCAAAAAGCCAAGGAAAAGAATCGGGATTCCCATTCACATAACGTGACTGCAGTGTTAATACAGTGTTCTTTGTTTCCAGGAAGACTGGTTTAAGAACTTTAGAATAATCATCAAAGGAAAATAAAGGGAAAAAATATCACATATTATCATCATCCGCATGATGGTCTTACTTAAATTTCTACATAAATTAATAAATCCATTTAAAATGGAAATGTTCTTTTGTAATTTGACTACTGATTAGTGTGGGTTGTATTCTTTTAACAGGAAAATATAAAGGAATTTACTAAATTCAAAGGAATAAGCAAATTCTAGCAATGTTTTAAACATCAAAGGATAACACTAAGGAAGCAGGCTCTTACCAGGCAGGGGCCTTCAATTAGAACTATTAAACAGTCCAATTGCATCAAGCAGATACTGAAGACTGCCTTAAGTAATTTTCAGAGTGAATAGAAGACGTGCAAAAAATGATAATCATTATGTAGGAAAGATTCTATCAAATGTTCAGTATTTCCAATAAATATTGGTAAAGGCTAATGGTATCAAAGGCTTATCCCTTTGATAAGCCTTTCAGATTTCTATTTTTCAGTTGTAGGAATAAATTACTAGGTCAACCTCTGTGGCTTAGTAAGGCTGCTCCTCCTTTGGACTTGGAAAGGGGCAGGGAGGAGATGACGGAGGGAGGGTAAGATTGGAAAGGAATGAGGGAGAGGGCTACAGCTGGGATACAAAGATAAAAAACTGTAACTAATATTTAAAAATAAAATTAAATTAAAAAGAAAGATATAGTAAAAATAAAAAAATTACTAATCTTGTCTTATGGAAAAACAAATTAATATGTCAAAGTTGACAATGATGCTGAAGGTTGACCAGACCTCAGTTAGTGGTGAGTTTGTTTCCTTATCTGCATTCTTCACACAGAGAGACAGAGCTGATAAGTGAACATACAAAGAAGTGTAGACTCACCTCAGGTATTGAAATTATTCTCTCTTAGCTAAAACTCCCCAGTAGGCAGGGATGTTTTTCATTTGTATATTTGTGTTCTACAGTATATAATATCAGTGACGGTGATAAAACTTTAAAAATAATAAAAACTGATGCTAATAATAACAACCTACCTTTAGTTTAGCACTATGCTCTGAATTTTCTATAAAGGAGCTCACTTAATTCTCAGTAAAAGTTCTGTAATTAATAATACTTATCCATATTGTACAGAGTAGAGAGACTATCAGAAGTGAAGCAACTTTTCAAAATATTTTTGCTCACTTTCTAATGCACGAAACATTTTAGATTTGAAATAGAGATCACATGGTTCAATGTGTTGCAAACTTTTGGGGAAATGTTCCATAGCAAAATTATTGTACACTGTTTTGCTCATATGTCTGAAAAATTTTAAACTGAACTCGTGTCTTCTCTATGAATGATGTGCTTTGGTACACATTGTGTTGTAGTTATATTTTCTTGCTGTTATTATTTCGCCTTATATATTTTCCTGTTACTATTTATTCTAAATTAATTTCAGGATCAACTGATTATTTTGATTACCTTTTTCTATCATTTCACCACTATACATTTTCTCATAATTTATTTGGTTTCTTAAGGAACTTAAGAATTTCCGTGAAGAAAAATATAATAATAGATCCTTATGATCTGTGATGGCAAAAAACTTGGTCAGTAAATAGAATTTTTTACCTCTAAAATTATTTTCTTTGTTTAGTGGAAAAATTGCTGATATGGTCTTCAGAAAGAATGACAATAGGGATAAGAAAGATATAGGCCATCCATAATTATTACCGATGACATCTCATGGAGAAATATCATTCCAATTCATTCTTTCTGTAGTAAAGAAGTTCAAAGAAAAATAAATGCCTAGCCCTTTAACTTGCTGCCTTATAAATGAAGCTCTTATGTTGAGTGTGTGAGGTTGAATTAATGAAAATTGGTTATACAAATTGCACATAAGAAGCAGAAGCACATTTTATTTTACTTTGGCTTCATGAGAGCTAAGTTTTTATTGAACTAATTTAGATTATTCCAATATCATATAAAACGTACCTCTACTTTCCATTCATACTTTCTTCTCTGAAAATTATACAGATATGAATTTTTATTGTGTTTCCGTGAACTTGGACTATGAAGTGATTGGTGTTTCTCATTTTAAATAGTGTTCTTTATTGCCTAAAGGCACTCATTTTATGTATGATTTATATGTTAATCTTTGTGAATCCTTGATATTATTTCAAACCTTTTAAGTTAAAATAATCCAGCACTAATTAGAAAAAAATGTCACTTTTACGACTTGTTGGGGGTAATCCTGAGATTCATGTAGAACTGAATGCGCACACTCAACCTGTAAATATGACAAATCTCTTCAAAGTCAACCATATGCTGTTTCAAGTGATACATAACTTTGAACAGATGTCCCTTAGACCTGCGATATTAAGACTGGAATTACTAAGTCAGCATCACACGTTTTTATATATAAGATCACATTTTGCCGATGGTTTTATTCAAAGCTCCCATGACGTCAGTGGAAGATCCATGCATGGAAAGATGGTGTGATATGTATCCTAGTTTTATTTATTTTGTATGTATACAGCAGTATAAAATAATATATTACATTTACACACATATTACTTATGTATGGTTATAGCATTCACAGTAACAACACTGGAATTAAGACTGAAACTCATCTGTTATAATACCCTGTTTTCACTCACAGATAATTGTCTCAGACATGTCCGTAGAACTGAAGCTCCCTGGTTACATTCAGCTCAAGGACATATGGATGTTTGGGAAATGCGAGTTCTATCTTCCAGAATTTTTTAAGTTGCATGTGAAAATATTTTCTGCATCAGGAGTGCAGTCTTTTCATACTCCTCAAAAACATCTGGAGAGGAAAAACTTCAAACTAAGCATCTGACGAGTTTTCAAGAAATAATTTTTTTTTCTAATTTTACAAATACTTAAAAAATAACAGTGATTAGAAACACATGCATGCAGACTAAATGTATTAGAATCAAAGTCATATTATTGCCTGCTATACTCTGGCGGCACACAGCTACTAGCATTCTGACAGAATGCTAAGATCTAAAACCTAAGCCACGTGTTTGCAGAAAAATTCTCTACTGAACAGTTTTAAAGATTACTGCATAAGGGTTTTGTCCGACTTCTCAGAGGGATATTTCTTGAAGTACTAACAATATACAAAATAACTTTACTACTTTAGGATGTAAAAAATATTGAATTTAGCAATATTCTGGTTTTCCTTGTTAAAAAGAGAACATAAAAGGGATATTAATGCAAAGTCTTTACCACTACAAAATTAGACTTAAGGAATGATTAAGAACACAAAAAAGGTGCAGTGTGAAAAAACAAGATTCCAGCAAAATCATTGAGTATACCAATATTAAAGTATTGGTGAGTTCTATGGGTATTTGTGCCCCACATAGATACAAGGGGAAACTAAACACAACGTCAATATCTTTCAGTATCATAAATGCCTTATCTATCTTGGTAAACATTCACCATGTTCAATTTGATCAACTGAACTCCACACACAACTTCACAAGATTCTAGAAAGCCTACTTGTGACAGCCTATATGTCCAGAACTGCAGAGAATATTTCTTCCCTTCATGGAAAATCAAAAGAACTCCAACATTTGAAAGAATGTGAGGACAAATTATAGCACAACTAAAACATAAAAAAAAATTAATAATAAATTTTTTATATACTATATAGTTTCTAATTCACAATGCTTGGTAAAGGCATGTGTTAGGTATTTTCCTGAAATTAAATATACATATTTCCTAAAAGGGAGACACATTTATTTTATTGACATTGTCTTATCTTTAAATTGATTATGATGCAATATTTATATACTTGACTTATGGTGATTAAAAAATTATGCTCACAGAAAAAAATTATAATTTTATATGTGGGTGAAAAATTCCTAAAAATTGTCATTTGACATACCATTGAAACCGTACAACACTCTTTCCACAGGAAAATTTTTGAGTTTTACTGCTCTAAAACTAATGAGACTAAATAAGGAATAAATTCCATTTTTTGTTGGAAGTATTTTATGGATGAAACACTGTCTAATACTATTGTTTTCTTTGAACATGTCACAATAACAGCAGACTGGGTATTAATATGATCAGCTTAAATGTAAAGTCTACACTAACTCTTCTTGATGCAGTTGATGAAGCTACCTATATAGTATTTCATTACTTTCTTGTCTCACTGTTCCTTTAGTTTTGTCATTGAAACATAATATTTTATCCAATTCACTGAAATTGTACCTCTGCTGTAGTTTCTAGTTTATTATGCATGCAGTAATTGATAAATGATACTAGCATTTAACATTGTGTGTTTAATAATTTGCTTTCTCAAATTATGTATGTTTTGGTAGAATGATGATACAATTAAAAACTACAATACAAATTACTCTAGAAAGTTGCTATCATATATAAAAATAGCTAACACACAACTATATGTTAGAAAATCATGTAGAAGGTATATTGCATATGACATGAAAGGTTTTAAAAAACATTTTAAGTCGAATGAATTAGTACAAATATTGTAATGTTAAGTGAGCATGAAAAGATGAATGTAGATCTTAACCCATGCTTGTAAATTGAAGCAAGAATGGATTTAATTAATACTAAGTGATTCAACAATTTTTTTCTTGATTGAAGAGCAATTAGAAAAAACAAACTTTTTAAGTTAAATTATATATAATATTTTCTTACTAAGATAGTCTATGATGTAGTATGCCAAACATTGAAGAAAAGATTGCTACGGCACCCAGTAAGTGTATGTGCTTTTGAATCACACATGAACAATTCATTTATTTTTCAACAGGCCTTCCAGAGACAGAATTCTGTTTATATTATGTTGTTATAAGCTAATTGATATTATGATTTATGATTATATAATTTAATAGCATCAAAAGGATAATACGGAAAGCGCCAATGACTACATGTATGCATTTTAATGATAAATCTTAATTAAAAGTCCATTTTAACTCATATGATATTAGATGGATCTCATTTGTGAAGGGTTAAATGTTATTGTATTCTTTAGTGTTGTTTAGCTCATACTTGCAGTGAGCATATAACCACATCAAAATAAAGGTTAACATTTCAAAATGAGCCTATAATTTGGGCTTGGTAAATCATTATATCATTCTGGAATCTTTTTAGAGGGCAGTTAAATTTAGTCCATGATATGCCTTGACGAATCTCTCACATTCTCTAATTTTTATCCCTCCCCTGTTTCAACAAGCGACAGACAACAGCAGAAAAAAATGTGAACTAAAGGAAAATACGTCTTTCTGAATTTAATAATTAACCTTGTTGACATGAAAGTAAAAGACAAAATTAATTTTTCAAGACTGACCAAGGAAGAATATTATCATTAATAAAACACTGACTACATTTAAGCTATAAAATTTTACATATAATACTGTAACAGTAATGTATCATGTTTCTATCTCCAAATTTATTTGACTTTTTAAATTTAGAGATTTTTTAAATACTTTATTGTTAATATGTACCAGCTCTGATAATTATATTTATATACCTCTATATATTTATATAGAGTTATAGATTTTATTCATGTTTACTTAAGAGTCACAAAACTATGTAAAACTATGTAAAATAAGATTCTATGAATTATATGATGAGAACGTCTTAAAATAGTAATCTTCAGTTACATATTTTACACCACGAAATGTACAGACACCCAGATTTTTAACTAACAACAAATACAGATGAATTTATAGTTTCTTTATAAAAGCTTTAAGTGATGCTAAATTCAAAGCCGTGGAAATAGAATCGGAATCATGTAGACTGCTCGATGTTTTGAAACTACATCTTCTGTGCTCCGCCTGACAATATTAACAGCTACATCTTTGGCATTGAAAATTCACAATGAGTTCTTGACAAAGTTTTGCAGCTTAGAACTTTACTTTCTTTTAAAGAAAGAAAAAAACAGGTTTGAGAAAGGTATGAAAATTAGGACAAACTATTGATGGTGTTTCTCAGTTAATCTTAGGGACCCTGAATTGCCTTCTGTTTTATTGTATGATGAGGGCTGTATGAATCCATTTAAAAACCAACTAATTTTTACCACATCTTAGGAAAATTATATAATATAATATATATTTTATATTTATTTAGAAGCTTTGAAATAGTACAGTAAACACTTTGCAACACGGTGTATAAACTACAGAATGTCTTTGATATTTTTGTGGGTCTTTAGAATACAACATTTTTTTAATAGCCCACAAATGAAAAGAACATAGTCACATCTCTCTTGTAAAGTTGGGATAGTTTGGGGAACACTTGGTCACACAAAAATAATATAAAACAGTCAAGTTGAAAACAGTGATATTGCATTTATAATGCACAAATTTCTTTTATCTTGATGACTGGCTTCTCATGGTGAATATAAACATCTAAAGGGCTCAGTGACATTTGGAGAGAGAAGGGTAGATAGTGCTGTAAACAGGCACACACTGATCGGAGAGGCAACGCCGGTTGCCTATGGAGTTTCTACAGTCTGCACATTTCAACTCATTTCTCAGGCCTGCTGAGAGCAATTAGGTCCTACACGTGACCACGATGACTCCGCTGGAAATCTAACACTCAGCTACACACAACTAACTGGATGGCCAAGATAATGAAGTTGAAAAGTTGATGCTTTTGTTGGTCGACTCTGTGCAAATCATACTGCTTCGGGTAAGCTGCAGAATTGACTAGCATATCCTTTTCCGTGCTGTGAAAAAGAAAGAAAAATACTCTAAGAAAAAGTGGTTGACGTTTGGATTTCTGCACATGAAATCATACAAGAGGAAACTTGGGGTAACCCTGTGTTGGACCCATGTGGTGTTGCAGAGATGCAGAACCATTTGAGTTTCTAGTAGTCACTGAAGTTCAGTTGTTTGGCATTCTGAAATTTACACTTCTGACTTTTACAAAATGCATTGTGGATCGGAACTACATATTTAACATAGCAATCACAAATTATGCAAAGATTAACTTTCAATTATCTATAGAGCAAGTCCTGCTTCTCTGTGTATTTATAATGAAAGTTTGGAAGAAAAATGTGTAAACATTATATTGCTAGAACAAATCTTTTTTAAAAAAATCTATCAAAAATTGTGTATATAATTTAATTTAATATACTTTAAAATTATTTATGTTTTAATCTAAAGTTATTGGAAATACTTATGGTATTCAAACACTCAATGATGACTCACATTTTGTAGTTTCATTTTATTTCACTTTTAACATTATATAATGGCTACATTGATCTAATTATCTAAAAATCTTTCCTTAGTGTATTATTTTGAAGCAGCTTTGTCTATAATAAGAATCAGTTTTCTCATCAGAATTCTAGTAGCAAAATGAGGGAAAATATATCATCTCATGTTTCCAGTCCTATAATATATGTGTTAAAAAGAACAGTGACTAGATTTAGTTGTTTAGATTTATGATGTTATATACTTTACTTAGTAGTAATATTAAAAGATATTTCTTCATAACTTTCAGGATATTTGACCTTGAAAAATACCAGAACAGAATTATATCAGTTAATTAAGAATCTAATATGAAAAAAAATAAATATAAAGATGTACCAAATGTTAAATAATTCAGATGAAATCAAACCAAGCAGAAATATATTTCATCAGAAACTAAGGATTACAGTAAGGAATGGAATGGAATTATTTTAGTCTGGTGAAACGTCTTTTCTTTTAAACAAAGTATAATATGTTGATCAGTTTAGTTCTTCTCTGATAATTCTACTACTTTCAAGTAGATGGTTTATTTTTTTTTTCAGTTCCTTTGGTATGATCCTCATACATATAGTTCCTCAATGACTCAGTTTCTGATCATTGAAGCAGTTTGCACCTTCTCAACAGTCAGCACACATGCCCTCTGGAAGTATAAATATCAGACATTCCTGTGGACAGAAATTAGATCCAAAGTGAGGATATATATGTACTGCATAGTAACAATGCCAAAAGTTGACAAAAATTGTTTTCTTTATTAATACAGTGATTCCTTGCATGTCGTGATACAGTGCAGTACATGTAACACTGGACCGTAAACTGGCTTTTGTTACATGTGTATAGTCATAATTTTTCACAGGGTGTTATTTAAACAAATAAAATTGACTCTTTTAAAATTTATTATTATTATCATTTATTATAATTTATTCAATTTGTAGCTAGGCTGTGGCCCCCTCCCTCATATCCTCCCAAACCCATCCTCCCTCCCTCTTCTCCCCCTACACCCCTCCCCTAGTCTACTGATAGGAGAGGTCCTCCTCCCCTTTTTTTTTTCACCCTACCCTATCAGGTCTCATCAGGACTGCTTGCATTGTCTTCCTCTTGGCCTGGCAAGGCTGCACACCATAGCGGGAGGTGATCAGAGAACCTGCCATTGAGTTCATGCCCTGCTCCCCTTACTAGGGACCCAACCAAGGAAAATGCATGGTTAGAACCTATAACCCCCCTCAGATGTAGCCCATAAAATTGGCTTTTTAAATAGATCTAATAGATCTATATAAAGATCTATTATAGATCTATTACTAGATCTAATAGATCTAATTCTCACTTTAAATTACTCTATTTTGATACATGGAAATTTAAGTAAGTATGACACCGTTTATTTATTACAGTCAGAACTGAAAAATTATTTAACAGGTAAGGCTTGTACAGCCAACGAAATTCAGTTTACAAAATATATTTATCAAAGCACTACAGTGACCAGAATCACTGTCTGAACTGGAAATAATGGTGCATGATCCAGAGAAAAATATTCTGACTTCAAAACTGTTATTATGTTTTTCAAAATAACATGATTTTCACTGCAGTTGCCTACCTTCCTTCTTTCTTCTACTTTCCTTTCTTTCTTTCTTTCTTCCTTCCTTCCTTCCTTCCTTCCTCTCTCTTTCTCATTCTTTCTTTCTCTCTTTCTCTCTCTTTCTTCCTTCCTTCCTTCTTTCCTTCCTTCCTTCCTTCCTTTCTTTCTTCCTTTCTTTCTTTCTTTCTTTCTTTCTTTCTTTCTTTCTTTCTTTCTTTTCTTTCTTTCTGTCTTCTTCTCTTTAATAAATTTTATTCCAGGAGTTTAAAGACAACAGAAACTCAGTAACTCGGTGGTACTGTTATTCTCAACATACAACTAATTCATTGTGTGGAAAAAGTGCTTCTTACATTAACACAGAAATGAGCCAATGGGCCAATGATTTAACTAGTATAATGTCATTTTTATTAGGTTAAAATACCTCTGGTAAGTAAAGTTACTG
Source organism: Psammomys obesus (assembly GCF_907164565.1). Taxonomy (NCBI): domain Eukaryota; kingdom Metazoa; phylum Chordata; class Mammalia; order Rodentia; family Muridae; genus Psammomys; species Psammomys obesus. Next base: position 37,644,853 of record NW_026596073.1, on the reverse strand, counting down.
GAATATATAATTTGTGTTCAGAATACAAAATAAATGGGTTGTTTATATTGTTCACAGACTGAGGATTAGCAAACATAATTTTAAAAACAGTAAATAAAAAAAAAAAATAAGCACAATATATGTGTTGTAATGGCTTGTGTTGCAAGCACATTCCTTATATTTTAAATCATCTCCCTGCTTTCAGCCGTTGTTTGTATATTTCCAGTTTCTTATTTTTAGCTCCTGTTACCCTCTCATTGATTGAAACATAAAAATCTTCAAGGTGTGATCAAAGCGGGGAGGACAAGGAAGAAATTCTGCCTATAGTTCCCGAAGATGTAGACACACCTATTTTCTTTTGACACTTTTCAGAGGTGAATTTAACCTTGAATGGTCATAATTTAAGTGCAATATGTACTGACTGAGACAAGTGTTAAGCAGGTGGTATTTAAAGTAAAGCAATGGCTTTCCATAGTCAGTGCTAGTGACAGAGGCCCTAATAATGATAAAATTATTATAACTTTCTTTGTGGGTGCTACTTCAGGGTAGGAAGAATTCATCATATACATTGATGCTCTTAGCTCACTGACGTCCTGCACAACACCGAGTGATCAAAGCCTCCTTGGAGAATTTATCCTCTAGCTTTTCATTTTTCAAATGTATTTTTAAAAGCTGTACCTCAGTGTATGCATTGAATCAGTTGCTTAACATTGGATAGTTTTTTTTTTCCTTTTCTCTGGGATCAAAAGAATCAAGGAACTGTTTGTGCTTCTTTTATACTCTACTTTTTAACTGCATTTTTATTTTTCTTAGTGAGTCACAGAAATATTTCATTTTTCACACTTATCTTGACATCTGAAGTAGAGATGAAGAAATATTCTGAAGAAAAAAATATTCAAATTTATACTCTTAGAATTTAGAAAGCAGCTTTTAATGAATTGTGCAATAGTATTTTTTTTATGCTTTAAAACCTTATTGGTTTTCACAGCAAAGCATAATCACAAATTGTAAGAAAATTTAAAGCATTTAGATTAACTAGAGTGATCATTAAACTAATCAAGCAATGACTGAAGAAGAGTGACTGTAATGTGCACAATATCACATAACAGCAAAATTATCATAACCAACAGAGCACGTGTGCCACATAGCTGCCTAACAAAAGCTAAGTATGTTATACATTACAATAGGTTATAAGCCAAATACTCACATTTCAACACTTGTATTACCAGAAACACAAATGAATCTCACACATTCATCTTATCACAGTAAAAAGCAAAGAACCCTAAAAAAAAAATAAGTTATATTGTTAAGCAGTCTTATCTGTTTCTGCAAGGGGAAAAAAAAAGCAACCTTCAAATATCTCCAATGATTGCGATGCCACTGCAGAGAAAATTTTCCAGGGGCTGAGATCAGTCACCTACTCAGAGCTCATTGAAATGTTTAATGAGCCTCACAGTCAGGACACTTTTCACACATAAAGGGAATCTAGCTTGTGAGAGTCTGAGCCCATTACCCCCTGTGGGAGGCTCCTACACCTGCCCTCTGTTCTCTCTGAAAAAGCATATCATAAACTTAAAGACAGTTTAAAGGTAAGTTTTCATTAGAGATTTGCCCAGTTGAATAATCAGTTCCTTTAACTTTCTTGTCTTATTTTTTTGAACTACTTAAGAGGAATCTCTTTTATAATTTTTCTAAAGACTTTTCTCCCTGTGTTTAACCCTATGTCGGAAAATGAAGGGCAGTAGTGTTCAAATGCTAATGGAGGGTAACTACTTAATTTCTCTTGTGACATTCTGTCTGCACACATTCATATTTTATATTTTATATATTATGTATTACTCTCTATCACCACATAGAAGAATACAATTTGATTTGAAGTCATGTGGCTGTATTTGTGTGTGTGTGTGTGTGTGTGTGTGTGTGTGTGTGTGTGTGTGTGGCAACTATACGGGCTTAAGCTCTATTTTTTTAAAGCTATTTAAAATACAGTGTATTATTTTTGTGACCAATGAAAACATTTCTATTCAGTATAAAGTTGAGTTTGCACCTAAATTGCAATGTTGACTTGATGTCCTTTCAAGATGAGTTTTTTTTTTTTCCTTTCATCAAATCATATGACCTTTATTGTAGCCTGACAGCAATAAATGATCATGCAGTATATGGGAAACAAGAGTGTGTTTGAAAGCAGCGTTGTTGCCAGAAATTGGTGAAGTCTTCATCTCTCGGAAAGAAAATTCTTTGAAATGAATTCCTGAGGCATTCCTTTAGACTATTAATGTAAGAGATATATAGTGAGGACACGTGTTTATCTTTAGTTGACTATATTATGTGCATAACGTTTAAAACATCCTTTATGGAGGACCCTGGGTAAGATGATCAACCCTTCCTCAGAAAGGCAAAGAGGACAGACAACAGAAGAGGGAAAACAAAACAAAACAAAACAAACAAACAAACAAACAAACAAACAAAAAAACAACAGGGAACAGGACAGGAGCCTACCACACAGGGCCTCTGAAAAAGACTCTCTCCATCAGGGTATCAAAACAGATGCTGAGACTCATAGCCAAACTTTGGGCAGAATGCAGGGAATCTTATGAAAGAAGGGGAAAGAGAGAAAGACCTGGATGAGACAGGAGCTCCACAAGGAGAGCAACAGAACCAAAAAATCTGAGCACAAGTGTCTTGTCTGAGACTGATACTCCAACCAAGGATCATTCACGGATATAACCTAGAACTCCTGAACAGATGTAGTCCGTGGTAGCTCAGTGTCCAAGTGGGTTCCCTAGTAATGGGAACAGGGACTGTCTCTGACATGAACTCAGTGGCTGTTTTTTTGATCACCTCTCCCTGAGGGGGGAAAGCCTTACCAGGCCACAGAGGAAGACAATGCAGCCAGTCCTGGTGAGACCTGATAGACTAGAGTCAGAGGGAAGAGGAGGATGACCTACCCTATCATTGGACTGGGGGAGGGGCATAGAAGAAAAGGAGAGAGAGAGGGTGGGGTTGGGGGTATGGGGGCTACAGCTGGGATACAAAGTGAATAAACTGTAATTAGTATAAAAAATAAAAATTAAAAAAAGAAAAGTAATTAGCAAATGCCTAAAATATGTGTAGAACAAGAAAGTAGTTACAGGGGAAAAAATCTTATTTTTGTTTGAAAATAGGAGCATATTTCCTATACTAAATGCTTCTTTTAGCTGAATTTTTATCAAATAATGCTATATTTTATATCTTGGATAATTAAGGAATATAATTTCTTATATATATGAGTTTAATAAATTCCTGTAAAATCACTAAAATACCTCTTTATTTTTAATAGTTATTAAGCTGAAATGTAAATCCATAGATATTTTAAAATACAAGAAAATTGTAAAAGATAGTTTCACAAGGCCGAAGTGGATCATTTCCAAGAAGAGAAAATTCATGGTAGCTGCTCTTGCTTCTGATCACTGCCTAGAATCAGCCCTTATTGCTGATATGCTCGCAGGTCTGCCATCATAAGCACCATATATAATTTAAAGAGAATGATTAAAATGGAATCTGGGCTCCATTTTCTCACCTAGCAATGTGTGATCAGTGACAAAAAATCTATTTATAACCATCAAGATAGCTTAAAATTCATGGAAAATTACAGCCTATAAAAACTTCTGAATTTATTACCTGGAAATTTCACAATTCAATTTGCTTACTGTGTGTTTTTAAATTGTATCACTATGATAAAGAATACCTCACCTATAAGAACAGAGGTGTTTCATTATTCAACTGTATAGGATTGTCACCAATCATCATAGTCAAACGGTTTTACACGAAGAACTGAGAACCTTGCTGTACCACAGATCCTCTCCATCAGAGATCTGCCCACAGATGGAGGACCCACGGACAGGCAGTATCAAGCCTGCATTTTATTTCACATGGAAATACTGTCCGTGTGGCTTACTACAGCCACGTGTTCTACTTTCAGTATTAACCGACTCATTATGAGAAAAACTACTGATGGTGCATTAATATCTTTTGATGGTGTCTCAAATTTTTTATGAAGAAGGTTTCTAACAAGACAAAACATTCGTTTATGAATATCCCATCTAGTAATACAGTGAAGATATGAAGAAATAAAGTATTAAACTCAAATTAAATATTAAAAAAAACAAAACAAATATGTATGTATCAAAAATATGCACTACAAACTAGACTTTGAAAGAAAGAAATCAAAGTATATGGTGCTTCTCTGTCTTTAGTGAACACTGTGCTAGGCTTCTTGAGAAAACAAACAGAGCAAAAAGACAAAAACAAAACAAAAAACTCCACATTGTTTCACTGGTTTCTTTAAGTTAAACTTAGAGACTGACTCAGTCTGACCATAGCTTAGTATATATTTTACAAAATAAAAATTTATATTTCTCCCAGTGACAATCAACAGTTTTTCTAACATACCACAGCACATTCAAATGTGGGAAGTTTTGTTCAAAGGTATTTTAAAACATTATTTACACTTAAACATACACTTTTACAACTTCAAAGATAATTTACTCGTTATACTTCCCCTCAATAAGCTAAAGGTAATAGTTCATTCAGGTTGAGAAATACTCCCAGTTTAATACAACTATAATTTTAAAAGGAATATCCTCAAGTTTTTTTAAAGTATAAATGGTTCTAAAATATGACTGATAATATTTACTGCCATTTAACATTTATATTTCGAGTGGTTTTTTTTTTTTTTTTCAAAACAACAAAATGAAATTAGTTACTTCTTTCTAAGATTTAAGTTAGCATTCCTATTCACTGCAGGGAGCATGAGAGATTTCAGAGTAAGATTGGCGATCTCTGTGTACACAAGGATTCTCCACCTAAAGAGAGCTTTGTGTTATTACATGGCATTCATGCCAACTCTTCAAGAACCATATGATTTCATGTTTATATGAAAACCAAGCATAAATTCAGCATCATATGATGCAAAAATAAATGAGTATTTAAAAATTTTTAAATGGTAACAATTTATTCATAGGTCTAATTTATTATCTATGAATTGCTTTCTTATGTGTTAATAGCAATTGAAGCACAACCTGGGAAAATTAAGCCATGAAAATAATTGGCTTAGTAAAAAGAAAATCCAGTACAGTGTATCCAAGCATCTTTTTCCAATAGCCAGTCAACACACATAACTTAGAACCTGTGCTTTTATCTATGGCTTCCTAATGTATTTGATGACTTTGGTCCCTTAATGTTATCTGATTAGGTCTAGATTAAGTGAGCCGATAATAGTTGGACAGGCTCACAGAAGAACTGAGAATATAGAAACCCTGGAAGCAGACCACAGGTGAATGCAGTAGTAACCTCCCTACATGAAGAAGGTTAGGGACGCCACCATTACAGGATTTAATATTCCTCAGCAGTATTGCCAGATAAGATACAGGGTGACCAGTAGAACCTGGGTCTCCAGTTAAACAATGAATAATTTGTTAATACATACATATCTTGCACATTATTTGTGTACCATACATTGATCAGGGTTAGTCAGTCTGGCAAGTGTTACGTCAAGGTATCTACTTCATTATGACCTAGATGTCATTGGTAACCATAAAAGCCAGAAACTTACTTTGTAATGCTAGTTTACTTGTGAAGCTTTTTACATGTCTACACAAATTAATACTGAGGTACTATGTAACAAAAACAGATAAGAAACCAAAATTAATTATCCAGAATCATCCATAGTCAATGACTGATTATTATTACAAGTAAGTATATGTTAAAACATATATAGTCACAAAATTAAGTTTATGTATTATTTGTGGGGAATCTTATGTATTGTTTGTTATGTTCACCTGTAATTTTAAGTGATGTGTGGTCTCGTGAGAGCTAGCATAGTTAATAAATGTTCTCCTCTTTGCACATTAAACATGATTTTCACTTACCCTTTTTGAAATGTAAGTCAAAATATAAAGTTTAGTGTCACTTATATCTTATATTCACCAACTCATAGCCTTATGTCCCTTCAATCCAATCTCAAATCAAATAATAAGTGACCTGAATACTGGTATGCTGGAAATCAAACAACCTTAAAAGGTTTAAATGCCAATTACTGAAATAATGTTCTATCATGCTTATTAAAAATTAAAGTCAATTTTAGTTATAATGTAATTAAATACCAAGTTTAGACCCTAAAACAGCATTTTTCTTTTATGACTTCAAAGTATATATTCATTTCATGTTTATTTTAATTGTTGCAAATATCAGATTTGTGGCAAATTCAAAAGTTGTATTATGCACTTAGAATCAATGAAAGACAAAACAAATTCAAGAAAAAGCTTAGAATTTCAATCATTCACCATTCTTGGTACCAGAAATAGATTCTAGCTAAATGTGTTGATATTGTATATTAGCATATAAATTACCTTTATTTTTATCAAAATTAGCAAGTGTAGAACTCAATAATATTCCAGAAAATTGGTTGCTGACTAATTATTGAAAATATTAGCAACCAACAAAGAATATACATTCGTTGCTACTTTGCCATAAAAGAAACAAAAATATTAAAAGAAAGAAAAGAAAAAGAAAAGGCCATGTGAGGCAGGCAGTGATGCTAAGATTCTTTACAGCAAAATATTTGAGACAATACCACTGGAACCCAAGTTTGATTCCTAATATGCATATGAAAAAGAAGAACACACCTGTAATCCCAATGAGCAGAAATAGGCAGACCTGAAGCTCATTGCTGAGCCAGCCTCACCAAACAGATAGAATCCATGTTCATTGAGAGATTTTCTCTCTAACAATAATAATAATAACACAGTGTAGAACCACAGAGGAAGAAACCTGATCTCAACATCAGTTGTAAACCATATATGCACACATCACATATATCTACAGAAACATACAGCACACACACAAACATACACACACAACTCTAGACTCTTAAAGATAATTACAATAGAATCCCAGATACTCAAAGAAAGCCAAGTTAATCGCCTCAACCAATTATCCAGTACTCATCACCAACTTCTCTAACTCTAATCCCCAGTTCCCAGTGCCCCTGATTTTGTTTACATTTACACTGTGGTCATCCTTCTTAATTGTTAGTGTATGCATGCAAATTATATGTTGGTGACATTGAAAAATAAGTGTATTTGGGAAACTGGCTTTTGGACATGAGGAAGCATGAGATTTCACGGGACAAAGCACTGTCTCAGAAGGGCCAGAGTAAATCTGTGAAACTGTGGATATTTGAAAGACTGAACTACAAGCAAAAAATGTTTGGAAGCAGAAATTGTGCAGTATTTACTTGTTTTTACTTGTTGGCTATTTTACATGGGATTCTACTATGATCATCTTATTCGATGGTTTTGGGGAAGATGCCCAGACAATTTTTTCAAAGAGTGAAACTTCTTCCTTTCAGAATACTTTTCCTGTTGAATCACAGCTTAAGTCTACAACCCTTGTGGGTGTGTGCTTGCTTAAAATGCAACTCTGGACATAGTCACAGGTATTATATCCTAAAACATTATAGAACACTGGGCAAAACAGTTTTATAGATTGATTAAAATACAACAAACTTGTGCATAAAAATCTATAGAGCATTGTGATAAAAGTGTATCTGTCTGGAAAAGCTAAGGTTCACAGGAAATGTGAGGTGTATCTTGCTTCAGGAGCAAGAAGTGGGCCTACCATTGTGGAATGGGGAGAATGTATACATGAAAGTTCTGTTCCCAGTAGTAGAGCATAAAGATTGAGCATACAGTATCTTGAGACAAATGGTGCACCAAGAGAGTGAAGAGCATGTCATGGCTTTACTATGAAAAGACTAAAAGTTGGTAATGTGAATGTAACTGTCTTCATAACATATCATCTCCTAAAACTGTTTAATGAGGAAATTAGAGTAAAACATATTAGAAAAAAATACTTGAATTAGAGAGAAAATTAGATAACTGCTCCTTGAGTCCAATGAGTTAGGCAGAAAACTCTAGGTTTGAAGAGTCTACTATTGTTGCAAAGGCCAGCGGAGAGCCCTCGGATTATACTTAACATGTTTGGAAATAATGTTCCTTCCATAACTCTGATTTTTTAAAAACGCAATTGAACATTCTGCATTGAAAGTGGATTCCCAGCTGTCTTGCGCCAGCTCTCCTGTAAGGGTAATTGTGGAAGGAGTGAGGGAGTGAAGGGAGATTCTCAGGAAGAAATTTTGCCCTGCTATCTCAGTATCTCAAGCTTCAGGTCATGTCAGCTGCAACAAATATAGGAACCCCCCAAAGACAACTGAGTATGTTTTCCTTACAAATTTTAGCTTAGGAGAAAATAAGGCAGATAATAATCACAGACTAATATTAAATTCACTTTATAACTGAAACCAAATCTTTTTTTTCTCATAAAATATTGCTTCTAGGCTTATTATTTTAAAAAGAGACATAAGTATATCTTGGTCTGTGAGGCCTGAGTCCGAAATTCACAAGATTCTTTGAGTTAGAAGAACTATTGTGACGATCGCATTTCATGTAACTGGGCTAAGAGTCTAAGTCAGTAATCTTGATCGAATATCTCCTATGTAACAGTAACCGCAAATCGCAGTCTACTTGTCTTTTTCTGAATTGTCTTTCCTCATATTTTCTTTCCACTCCCAAAATGCTTAACATAAAAAAATAAATAAATAAATAAAACAACCCCCTACCCTTAACACACAGAACAAAAGCAACAGCCACAAACACAAAGCCCTCAGGTATGACTGACCTTTTTAATAATTAACTTTTCTTATGGTGCCCCTAACGCAATAAGTCTCCTTCCTTCAGTCTGTTGCCCTTGTTGCTGTCTTCCTTCCTCTTCCCTCCCTGTCTTGTTTCCTTTATTCCACCATTCCTTCCTCTTTTCTTTTCTGCCTCCCTCTTTGATGGTGCTGGGGCTTAAATCCATCCTTTAGGTATGGTAGTCCAGCAACCTACCATTCCCACACCCTTCTTCTCTGTTATCAGTTTTCTAATCAAAATTGACCTCATCAGTATGTTATTTGTAATTGATATTTATCATGATACAGTCATCTCAGCCATCTTGTATCAGGACCAGAGAAATTACTTTGGTAACTGCTCTACAGTTGCTGCATTTATCCAGTCTTCATTTTTTCATTAGAACATTCTTCATGTTCAGTTTTCACGGGAACTATTGTTTTTCAATATTTAAGAGCTACAACATAGAGCAACCATTAGTCAGTCTCCCAGTAGCAAAACAAAGCACATGACCTACATTCGACTTCTGAACTGTGTCATTTCATGTCTAAGATTCAAATGTGGGGCTGGAGAGATGGCTCAGAGGTTAAGAACACTCGCTGTTCTTCCAAAGATCCTGAGTTCAATTCCTAGCAACCACATGGTGGCTCATAACCATCTATAATAACATCTGGTGTGCAGGCAGAATGTTGCATAAGTAATAAATACATCTTTAAAAAAAAGAATCAAATGTGAATTGCAGACATTCAGATTGAAGCGGAGGGATCGCATATATAAAGCTAGGTTCTCCAACAGCCTCAAGGAAGGTAACTGACAAGCTACTACAGAAAATAATCCTTATTTAATAATTTCCAATGTGATGACAGTAAGAATGTCTACATTGGATAAGGTTTATATGTATTTATAATTGATAAATGCATAAAAGAATAGTACAGTCATAATAGACTCTCAATCGTTGTTACGTCTTTCTGCTGGTATTATTTAAAACATCTAAATAAATATTTAAATATTTAAATTAAATAAATATTTAATTTATTCAAAATATATAACATTCTGTAACTTAGCTAAACAAACGTGAACTGTGCCTCTAGATTTAGATTATAGATTTAGCATTCTACGATTTTCACTTCAAAATATATGAGACTAGCTCTCCAAATTTACACCTTTGCTCACACAAATTCCAAAATCTAGAGCATCTTTGGTTTCCATCATGAAACACCCATGAACAACACTCAGTCACTGGAGTACATTACATTTCCCTTGACTGTGTTATATGGAATCATTCCCAAAAAAATAACAGATACATTTTATTTCAATACCATAACCATCTTTTCTTTTGTTATATGATGATAATATTTAAAAAATAGAATCAGGAAAAAACATGATTTTGGTGAAGAGAATAAAAATGCTTAAATGTATTCACTACAGCAATAATAATCACAAGATAATTAAATGCAAAAAATGTAAATATGTCTTAACATTTTTCACTTCTTTCATTGAAAACTGTATTATTAAATACAGAAGGTGGGGTCACTATAAAACATTATAATTTCTTTATGAAAATCAGAAATTAATTAACATAGATATAAGAATAGTATGATTCTTGAGAAGAAATTGGGCACTGGATCTTAGTACTTAGGTCCTTTGTTACTGAGAAGACGTAATGATATTTATATAGAGAGAGATTGCTAGATAAACAGAGAAGAAATAGGTAGATTGAGTAGAGGAAGAGAGAGAGAAAGAGATGAATATTTCTCCTGGAAATTTGAATTATTTGGGAAATAAGTCCACATGCTTCTGTAAAACTGAGTTAGAAGACAGAAAACATACAGAATCATAAAATAATGAGAATATTCACAGACTGAATTAAAAGTCCATTACAGAAAGTAAACTCTTCACAGTTTGTTGCAGGTATTTTAAACGGGCTTTCATCATCATTTGATGATTCTGTCTGACTTAGAGAGACTATAGTACAAATCACAGATACCAGGCTGACTGAGAGAATCAGGCGCATCAGTTAATTTAGTGAAGGAATAGGTTGACAAAAACCCTTGTCTACTTAGTCCTGGCCTAAGCAGATACAGACATCTCTCCTACATCTCATTCAAATGTGTGAATTTCCATTCTAAGAGCCATTTGTGTTCCCTGAGTATCTGTATCTCTCACATGAAAGGTACCAGTGATATTCGGTGTAACAATATCCTCTCTACAGCCACATCTTTACTAATGATCAACCACAATTGTTGATAAAGGAGAGATCATTGCATTAGACATTGCTTTGTTTAATTCTTTCATTTCCTTTTATTTTTTTTTGGCCAAAAAATATATAAATCGTTTCTTTTCTACAATCATTAAAACTAACATGTTACACCATATACTAAATCAAAACGCTTGTTTTCAAATGATTGTGTCCCTGTTTGTTTTACATAATCAAGCATCTTCCTTCATTATAAATACCCAAGTTGAGTAAAACAAAAAGACAATGAAATTTGAAAAGTTGTAATCCTGGCCTGTAACTAATATTTTCATAACGTGAATGAAGCTTAATCTTTGCTGCATATTAGATATTTGATTCTGTAATATCTTAATGGATAAAGAGGAAAAGTAGGAATACTGTACTTTTAACACATGTGCTCTGTGAAAGAACACATTAACTGCAGATGCAAAATAGTGATTTATTGTGAAAAGAACACTTGGTGTCTGATTTTTCTCTCCGAGTGAAAGAAGGCATAATTACTTCTATTTAAGCTCGGAATTTTAATTTTGTCCATACTTAGGCTGATGTCATTGTTCCTATTTTAACTGAATATCTATGGTTGCCTTCAACACTTAATGAGTGCTTCCTTTGGACCAGGCACTCTGCTTTAAATATGCTAAATAATTTCATCTCCACAAGGAGCTCCTGAGAATCTGTGTTATAGCTCAGAAAGAGTTACAGGGAAACTGAAGACATTTTGGAAATCACATGGTTCCTTTCTGGGCCAACCTCAGTTTGTCTGTCCCCATAACCTGAAATCTTCACCTCAGTATGACACCTTGGACATGAGGGAATGAATCAAGACCACCCTTGAGAAACCATCCTAAGCTGTGAGAACAGATAAAATAATTGTTAATTCTGTGAGAAGAATATGAAAAAAACACACATCCCGATACAGTGGTCCAAGTTAAAATAAAATCAAAATGGGTAAAACTAATAAAAGCTGGTCAGCACCCTACTTGGCAAGTGGCAAGATTAGATAGTATTTTTGCAGGGAGTTTTGTTTTATTAAATTTTTGTTTTTTATATTAATTACAGGTTATTTACTTTGTATCCTAGCTGTAGCCCCCTCCTTAATTCCCTCTCAATCTCACCCTCCTTCCCTCATCCGCCCCTCTCTAAGTCCACTGATAGGGAAGGTCCTCCTCCCCTTCTATCTGACCCTCACTTATCAGGGCTCATGAGGACTGGCTGCAATGTCCTCCTCTGTGGCCTAGCAAGGCTGCTCCTCCCTCGTGGGGGGAGGAGGTAAAAAAGATGAGATCTAGAACAGATCGACTCGGGGAGTTTTATAAGCACACTGGCAGACAGCTTGAGGCACCGGCGGCTCTGAGGTTCATTTTTAATAGGAAGGCTGGGTGCTTCTGTGAGGACCGCCAGGAACAAGTGTGAGGACTATACCGTGCTTACTGTCTAGGGTGGCTGAAGCAGGGACATGGACCTGACATTCTGGGTAGGAAAAGCTCATCCATGAGGAATGGGAATGAGGTCAGCTATGCAAGATCATCAGCCGTTAAACACACTTGCGTCCTCTTACGATTTCAGTTAGACTTTTGATACAATTTTGAATTTTGCGGGGAGTGCCAGAAACCTTATGGAAAAAGAGGGTGAAAGAAAGACCTGAAGGGGACAGGAATTCCACAAGGAGACCAACAGAGCCAAGAAACCTGTGCCCAGGGGAGCCTGCAGAGACTGATACTTCAACCAAAGATCATGTGTGGAGAGGACCTAGACTCCCTGCTCAGAGGAAACTACAGGTTGCTCATTATCCAAGTGGGTTCCCTAGTAAACGGGAGGAGGGGCTGCCTGTGACATGAACTCAGTGTCTGGCTCCTTGATCACCTCCCCCTGAAGGGTGCAGCCTTGCCAGGCTATAGAGGAAGATGATGCAGCCACCCTTGATGAGCCCTTATAGGCTAGGGTCAGGTCGAAAGGGAGGAGGTCCTCCCTTATCAGGGGACTAGGGAAAGGGCATAAGGGGAGAAGGGGGAAGAAGGGTGGGACTCAGAGGAGACGAGGGAGGGGACTGCAGCAGGGATACAAAGGGAATAAATTGTAATAAATAAATAAATATCTTTTAAAATGTATTATGCTATTAGCAATAATTTGCAAAGAGTAGGTTAAAGAACTGGTCAGCTGGCTTGTTCTCTCTCTTCCACCTCTCCATCTCCCTTTACCTTTCTCCATCTTCTTTTCCATCTTTTCCTGTCTCTTATTTTTTTTTAATTTTACTCTATCATGAGGCTCTCTAATTATAAATATAATTATAATAATTAATAGCAAATAAATAATAGTTCTGCTGATAGTCTTTTGAAATTAGAAAAGAAGTGAAATGTCTTCACATTGTGTGAAAAGTGATTTAAACTTAAGGACAAAGGAATCTAATCTGCATTTTAATTTAAATAGAGCATCATATTTCATATTAGATACTTTCAGCACTCATTATCAAATTAATTTTCTATATCACTACATTTGATTCCAAAATTACTGTAACCTGAATTTCACTAGCTTTACCCTATAGCCTGGACTGTTGAGTACTGACCCTTTGTAAGCCCTTGATAGTTTTGTCTTTCAAATAATACTTCTAAGGAACATGATTGATTCAAGTTCCTGAATTACTGGGTTAAAGCAACAATTTAATTTATTCTTGAAATTCAAACTCCAAATATAATGATGACATATGGCATTATAGTATACTCACCTTCCACGTAGTGAGGAAAGCATGGTCACTAGAAGGTTTAAAGTTAGCACATGTGTGACTTGACCAAGAAAATTAAACAAAATGTTTTATTTGCATTTAATTATGGTCTATTTCACACACTATGAAAGCAGATACCCTTTTTGTAAATGCGATAGAGGATAACACGGCATCAACTGTGGAAAATTCTCATGTTAAAAAAATAAAATAAATGCGTGCAGGTACTGGTGGTGCCCACCTTGAGTCCCAGCACTTGGGAGGCAGAGGTAGTGAGATACCTGAATTGAAGGCCAGCACCGTCTACAGAGTGAGTGCCATGACAGCAGAGCTACACAAAGAAACCCTGTCTCATAAAACCAAAATAACAAAAACAACAAGAATAAATTAACTCAATAGTGAGAATATCCCCCAATCAGATATTTTAAATTTCTACATCACTTGATAGCAATTTATCTACTAAGATATGACATCATTAAGGGGTCTGAATCATCATCTTAACATATGCAATCTCTATTTCATACATACATATAATAGTTGATACATGTAGACTTGTTTGAATTCTAGCCAACTCCCTAAAGCTTTTCTTTAAATTACAATGCTTTTTTTTTTTCTAAACATGTGACTATTGATTTATAAATCATCATGTGAGGGAGAAGACAGGCCTCAAGAAACTCAAATTTTTCTTTTTTAAAATTCTAAAGAAAGAAATCTAAGTCAACCACCGAGATACAAAAAGGGAGAGAAATACCATAAGGTTTTCTCAAAGCTTCTCCTCTGGACAGCTGAACCTTTTTGCTTCCTTTCTGGACTCCTCTAGGCAATAGCATTTTATGTGGAAAAAAGAACCATCAAGGACCTAGAAAGTGGGAAACTGTCAAGTCCCAGATGGCATCTGCATATGTCTGTAGTTTGTAAAGCTTCGGGTGTGAACTGCTTCTCCCTCTCTCATGAACGAACACTGGTGTTCAAGCCAGAGTATTTCCTACAGAAGTTTACTTTAGCTTCGGGAGGGTGAATGCGTTCTTTTCTTCTCTGTCTTCCCTCTCTAGCATGTGTTTAAATACTTAAGATCTAAAACTTTATTTCTCTTCTTTGCTTCTCAATCTGCCATTTGCTAATTTTTTAAAAATCGTCTTCAGATGTGATGATTTTCATCATGTTCATCACTCAATTAGGAGTTTCCTTTAAACATTATCAAAAATTGTGATAATTCTTTAATGGGGTGTCAAAGATATGTAAAGTTCTAGCATCTTGATTCTACTTCTCTTTTATTATAATTTAAGTTGACATATTTAATTCTGTTCCCATAAAATCTACTAAATCATCAGCATATTATGTTTTCATCAATAAAATGATACAAAGATGAGAGCCAAGCATTTCTGATAGATTAAACTTACAGAGAGCTGCAATATACAATAGATATGCAATACAATATGCAATAGATATTTAAAAATGCATCTTCACTAAATTATTCTCTTCTATATACATTAACAGATAATAAGGCTTACTCATGAATATTCCGATATTATCAAAACAATGACTTGCTAATAAATTTTAGTAAAATTTCAGTTTTTATTTCATTTTTTCAATAATAGAAATTTTAGAATACAAATAAAATAATTACTAGCTAGAGACTGAAACAGTTCTAAACATGGGGTTGTAGTGACTTGGACAGGACTTGGGATACTTCTAATATTTTGGAACCTCAACATACTACAGAGAGATGTTTGGAGCACTGATTACATAAGGGGTCCTCATTATGAAAAAAATTCTTAAGGTATGTATTTATGAATTTCAGTTGTTTGTATATGTGATACTTTGATTAAAATAATAAACTGTTTCCTATCTTTAAAGCATATTTAATCAAAAATTAAGAAAATTTCTTGTAAATGTAAATAATGTTTCTAGAAAATCAATAATAATGGAAAAATATTTTAAAGAATAGAATATATTAAAACATTTATAAATGTGTTGTTACAGAATTAGGTAGTATCTAATTTTCAGTACACACATATATTGATTAGTCTTGTGTTCGTCAATTTTGAAGGAAATAAATTCAGCCAAGACTTGATAGAAAACAGAATATTTTGTTTTGAATAATTTCTCTACACTTTCATATGACTAAACACGTAAAATATAACTTAATAAGAGCCAATGACTGTTGCGTAATATCACATTTTATGACCACTTTTTTTTACTGGAAAGACTAAAACAAATCAATAACTAATAGATAAATACTTATGTTTATCTTGAGCATAATCATTTAATCTATAATTCATAATATGTATAAATTTATGTGTAATAAATCTCAAATATGTATCATTAGTTTTACATTCATTTCAGATCATCTTATTGTTTTCCACACAAATTTTCTAGGCTTAAAATGCACAGCAGTTGACAGACTGTCACAGTGACCCCCCTATTTACAGACTGTCTCCAGCAACCTTTCCTGTGAAACCCTTTTAGCTTAAAAAGTCAATCACGTCTACACTATCGAGACGTCTTTGTTATATCTACTTAATTTACTAATGTCACAGTTGACTTGTGACTTTCGAACTGTTGTACTTCAAAAAGCAACCCAGGTGAATCTTTGATTAGAGATGAGAAAAGAATCACAGCGCTCTGAGCATTTCCTTATCCACCGAGGCTTAAAATTTAAAATAGAAAACACGTCTATAATTGACTTTACTCATTATATATTACTTCTATACATACATGTTTATGCCCACACTGAACTATAACACTTACTTGAATACCATGACAAAATATTTATAAAGGTTCTTGTAGAAGGAAGGCTTTACTGAGTCTCTGAGTTAGAGGCTAACTTGAGTTATACTTAAAGGCCCTATGTAAAAGCAAGCAAACATTTTTGTAGATTCCATTACAGCCCAAAGGCCTGGTGACATATGTCTTTCAATGGTTGAGGTTACTGAGGTGGGAGGACCATGAGTTAGACACCAGCTTAAGCTACAAAGGAATACCTTGTCTCTTATTTTGTAGAATAAAGTAGTATCGAACTTTCATCCCCAATACAGCCATTGACATATACATGAAACTTAAAATAGTTACTGATAAACTGAAGTCAACTTTCTGGTGTGTAGAAAACATGTAACGTTTAAGTACTCAACACAAGTGGTATGAAAATTTATGTGCTATTTGGGCAAATATCAACATTAAAAGAGAAAAAAGGTACATTAACCACATTATTTTTTTTCTGGCAGTGAAAACTGACATCCTTGTTGCAACACATAACACTGAAAATAGAAATGCAGTTTGCCTACATTGTCATAGTTAATTTCCTGTTATTCTTGAGCATTATGAACTGCGGCTTAAAAAGAAAAAAAAAAGACTGAACTTAAATAGCAGACTAAAACTGATTCCTTCGCTTATAAGTTCCTTGACAAGTAATGTGTCCTGTTAGGGGCTGCAGATGAGAGAGGATTTGATCAAATGTATTTCTCTGTCATGCATGACTCCAGTCAGTTCTGTCTGATAACTGACGGAAGCAATTTACAGTAAAATCTAATAGATTGCAATACTCCTATGTGAGTGTGCAATGTGGGCGTACAACGCTTCCATGTGAGAGTGTAGATGTCGATGCGTGCATGTAACTTAATCACAAAGATAGAACAAAGACGTGTATTCACGTTCACTTGTTAAAGTCAATGACTTCAAGCTATAATTGATCATTTTGAGTGGTACTCCTTTGTAGACACAGAAACTTTGTCAAAAGTGCAGCCAGGAATGTTTCTTCACATAGTTTGAAAGTGTATCTCTGAAATAAAGCATACAGGTAAGTGCATTGCTGTGTAACATGTGATGTATATATGTATGTTTTGTAATGGGTCCAACTCTAGAATCAGCAATAAAACCCCACTTTTAACTATAATCCTTCTTACTCGGAAGTTTTTCCATCCATGCCTTAGGAATATAATGACATTCTTGGAGTCAATGCTTTCAAACTTCTACATTCTCTCCACTTGAACGGACCTAGACTGTTCTTTACAGTGACTAGGGAGTCTTAGGGAGTCTCAGACTTCAAGTGCTTCTTATTCTCTGTGTAGCTTCAACATGATTCATACCAGGCTGACTTTAGTTTTTATTCACCAGCATTTGTGCATGTATTTATCTATATGACTATTTCTATTACACTAGAGACTGCACCTGTCATGTAGTTTTGCAAATTTTAGGCAACTATTCTGTCACTGAGAGCTATGCCTCATCGTCTTTTAATTTCTGATTCAAGACACTGTCTTTCTAAGTCAGCCAGGCTGGGTGTGAACTACCTCTACAGTCCAGGCTGGCACTGAATGGCCTGCCTCGGAATAGTGAGTAGTAAATTATAGGCCAAGCCTAGTTTTTAAAAATTATTTACTCGTAAGCAATCAATATAACAGTCTTACACCATTTCAAGCTACATTATCTAAATTACTTTAACTCCACACAAAAGAAGGAGTTTAAAAGACACACTCAGCCAAGAAGAGAGTCTAGGACACTGAGTATTGAATATTGTTTAATGATATTTATAGGCAAATCAATTTGCATATTCCAGGATTATCTACAAGGTATTTATAGCTTAAAGTATTCATATGTTGATTCAGAAATCCTCAGTATGTTGAAGCAGGAAAAATAATTCCATATGTAGACGTTTCTTTTCATTGAATAATTTTACTTATGTTTTAATTGATAATCTTCTTTTGTTATACTCTTATAATGGAAAAATGCTTAAATAGTTTTACTTCCAGTGTGCAAAACAAGAAAGAGGGTGGAAATGATCTGTAATATAAAATGAGGCATACAAAAATGTTAATATACTAAAATTGAAAGTGTGCAAGATATAAATTTCCCTTGGTTACACAAAGTCTCACAGCAAGTGAAATATTATGTAAAAGAATAGCTAACTTTATCTGTTCCCTTCTCTTTATATTCTTAAATGACAACATTTTAACAAACCATGTACATATGCTCAAAAACATAATTATAAATGGCTTGAATGAACAGCCTTCATACAGAAGTTAAATAAAGAAATGGACTAGATCTAGAAGTATGTGTGTGCTGATTAGCTTTGTGGAAAAATGAAAGGTGGAGGATAACATGTGAAGTACTCATAAACGAGACGGTGGAGAGAATTTTCACAAACAAGGTAAGAAATGGGAGTCATTAAAATCCTAAGAGTAAAGAGCTATGAATCACTTTTGCGTAGCCTTTGGCTGTAACATTTTAAAAGAACAAATCAAAATAAATTAAAACTCAGAAAATATTAAAAGCTAAATTGTAATTTAAATACTATGATTAAGTGTACTTCAATATCTAGAATAAGTTTAAATTCTAATGCCCTGTAAAATCCCTACATATACCATATAGATAAGGGATTAAACTAATTTAAAATTTTAAGCTATAAAAGCAAATTTTTCATTTAGAAGAGCAGAAATTGTGTTTATGCCCAGATATGTGAATGAATGAATGAAGATAGCATTATATGAAATTCACATCCTTATAAAATATCCATTCTTTACTGTTCGTAAGTATTTTAACATAATAATAGTCATTGCTTCATAGCAGTTATAGATATGCCAAATAGTAACTGTATCAGGAAAAAAATTATAGGACAGAAGCAAATTTTAGCAACATATGAAACTTACTGGTATGTTTGTTCTCAGAACTGATGGTTGGGGTAAACCGTTCATAAGATCATAAGATTTTCAAAATAAGGTTGATTGAACTTAAAGGGATATTTAAAATACTTAAATATTTCAGAGTTATAAAGAAGGTACGTACGTTGACTGGAGCAGCTATAAGAGATTTTTTTTTTTTTTTTTTTTTTTTTTTTTTTTTTTTTTAGCAAAGGGACCAGAGCTTTCATGGGAGGATACTACTTTGATATTATCCAAACGTAACAATGTGTGATGACATGAGGTTGGCCGTGGAGAAGCATGATGCCTAAGTAAGAAGGCACCAGCAGTGACAGATGTGCAAATATTAAATAAAACACGGTGCTTCACAGCTGCCTCTCAAAAGAGTTTCCATAACTTTCAGTCCTCTTAGTTACGATACACCAGAAGCGAGAAACTAAAGAACAGAGTAATGGCCAGTTATCTCATGTCCCAAGAGTTACAGGGAGGCCCCAGGGCAGGTGTCTTCAGTGAAGAAGTGCATTAATGATGGGAACTGGGAATAGATTAATGCTTTCGACAGAGGCAGAATATATCAGGATTCAGTGAACATCAAAATCTAATAGAAGACACAGAGAGCTATCGAAAAAAATGCATCTGAGTATGTGCTGTAATTTGTCTCCTATTAAGATGATTAAGGTGTTTGTTTACAGGAGATTTCTTCATAGTCCTTGAGTCAAGGAAGTTAGTAGAAAAAGGGCACTAGTAGTGTGAGTGGACAACCTGGGATTTTTCAAAACAGGATAGATTGAAAATTTAAGTAAATTGTGCTCATTAATCTGGGTGTGAGGAAGGAAAAACAAGAGATGAATAACAACACTCTCAGAAATATCTGACTAATAAGTAACACCACTTGAAGGAAAGGCAAACTTACAAAGACGTATTTGAAAAGAAAAGAAAAAAAAACATAAAAAGCTTTAATTCATTTACTGATAGTTGTAACTATATGACAAAATTCTTTTCAAAAGACTTTAATAAAATAGTTAATTTCTAAATTTAACATTGGATGCACTGTTATACTTATGGCATTAAAGGAACAGAGATAACCCAAAGACAATTCCACATGGTGAAAAGGGAGATAAAAATATGCTAGTAACAAGTATCAGTAAGAAAAGTCATCTTATTTTGAATCTCTGTATATGCTGTCAATACACTATTGAGTTCAGCAAATTATGAAAACTCACAGAAGGCACACTGAGATAATGAAGACATTGAGAAAGATGTTACTAAACAAAGCATGTTCCTCACTTCCCATCAGCTCAAGGCTTGAAGTGTTCAGAAAGAGTTGCCAAAAAGATCTTTTAACCAAAATTGGATTTACTAAGAAAAGACCTAGGTAAACTGTCACAAAAATCCACATACAGTGTTTTAAAAGTTTTGATATCTTTTTGTTGTGGTCTAAATGAACTCCAAAATTTTAAAAGCACTCATAAACTGATAAAAAGATTTTTTATTTTATTTTATTTGTTTTTTTTTTTCCTATGCAGGCATTACTTTAGATACTAATAATGTGAAGGGTCAACGGACTACACAATGTTTCAGTAAGTGGATCCCTCTAAACAAGTTGTTCTCAACCTGTGGGTCACGACCCCCTTGGGGTCAAAGGACCCTTTCATAGGCATTGCCTAAAATCGGCAGAAAACACAGATATGTACATTATGATTCTTAACAGTAGAAAAGTTACAGTTATGAAGTAGCAACAAAAATAATTTTATGTATGGGGGTCATCACAACATGAGGAAGTGTATCAAAGGGTAGTAGCATTAGGAAAGTTAAGAACCACTGATCTAAACTGCTGAGTCTAGAAAACTCCATAGGTTTAAGAATTTTTTGAGACAATTACATCAGTGAAGTTTAATTACTTCATGCAATATGTTGAGCATATCAAAAATCTATATCAAAAATATAGAAGGAAATGAAGGAAAGAGTACATAAATAAACGTATCTTAAACAATAAAATTATCAGAAAAATTTCCTGCTGTATTCCTATGCATTTATTACTGACTTGCTTCTGCTGTCTCATTTGGACCGCATTGATTTACTGACAATACTTTTAAAAGAAAATGTAACACTAAAATAAATGTAGGAGTCATTCCAAATATATCCTAACATTGTTTTAACTTTTCTGTTTTTTTTTTCAATTACATAAGTAACGTATTTTTTTTATCAACTGCATTCCTCAAGCTAATTTGTTAAGTGTGTATGTGTGGGAGTGTGTATGTAGGCACACACACACTTTTGCATGTTTGTATATATTTGTGAGGTGCGTATGTAGGCTCATGTGCAGGACAGGGTAGGCTGACATTGTGTCTTTGTCATTCACTCATATACATTTTTTTTACATTTATTCCCCATTTTACTTGACTTTACTGTTTATTTACTTTTCTGAAACAGGCTCTCTCACTGAACCTGAAATTCAGCAGTTCACCTAGATTAGCTGGTCAGCAAGCTCAGAGACAAACTTGTCTCAGCCTCCCGTTGTCAGGCTCACTTCCATGCCTGCATTCCATTTGGTTCTGAGAACCTGTGCTCAGGCTGTCCTGCTTGCAGCGGAAGCACTTTACCCACCACTTTCTCTTCTCTGTGGTTAAGTTATTTCTGTTTCTCCTTTTCTGAGACTGGCCAGATTGTTTCACGTAACACACTGTGTCATTTGAAGGATGAATGTGCTTTAAATAAAACGTCTATAATTAAAAACAGATCTTAAGAGTCTTTATGATAAAAGTTCAGTGTCATTGCAAATCTCCATAGAATGTCTTAGCTCCTTTTAAATTGTTTTTTTTTTTTTTTTTTTTTTAGGTTGGTGAAAGCAATTGTTAATTTTATTTAAAGGTTAAATCTGTGTTTTAGGGTTTTTATTTCCCAAATGAAATGCAAGGTGAAGCTAAAGTACAGTGAAAAGTTTCAAGTAAATCGAGGTAAGACATCTGTTTTCACATTTGCTACAGGTATAAAAGCTGGAGCTCTGTAATGTAAGTAGGAAGACACAGGGCAAGCAGTGTTTGGGACTAAGGAGGCATCAGTAGATGGGATCAACTTGATGCCAGTTGTTTTAAGTTCCATTTGAGTAAACAGATCATGCAGAACTCTGTGCATGCTTTTCTATGAGTTAAGAAAGAACACATGACTTTTGCAGATGGCCACTTCCAAGTGAACTTAATTTTCACTGTATGTAAGCACAATGTATCTATTTTTTTTTCCTTCAAAAGTTAGTATAGGGTTTTAAAAATCTAAAACTATCAGATATATACTATTCAGAAGTTATTGGCATTCACAGTGATCTAATTTGTATTTTTATCCATGTTGCCTTTTTTTCTCATCCTTATTAGATAAGTTACAGTAGTTACCTCACTAGACATTTTTGGAAACATTAAAAAAATTACTAAATAGATAGCTACTTTCCTGAACATCAAATGTACATTCTACTCATTATAAAACTAAATGCATAGTTAACAAAAGTAAAAGAGCAACCTCAATAATTATCTAAACATTCTGATTACAAGCAAGTAATTAGTGTCAAGTTTTAGCTTTTTTAATCACATAAGGAATGTGTTTTTTTTTTAATTTAGAAGATGAGAATGTTTCCATTTTTGATGATAAATGACACAATATGAAAACATCTCACCATATGACAGGGGATGGTCAGGAACAGCTTGGTGTGTAGCATATACTATTAAATTAAAGACACAGTTGGCTATGTCTACTAAACCAGGATCAAGATGTAATTTTAAGAATAAGTGTCTGAATCTAACATATCATAAATCACTGAAATATTACTTTTATAAAGGAGAAATTTAGACATGATTAAAATTCAGGATGAATTAAGTACATTATAAACACACTTTTTTATGTATATTTATTCTCTATTTGGGCCACACTTCAGTATGAACACTGAGAATTTAGGACAGTAATAGTCGGCTAAAATGGATAGTGAAAAATATAGACCACTATTAGAGACTAATTTGATGCAACAGACATGTTCAAATGTGCAAACAAATCTACATTTACCTGGCAAAATAATAGATGTATTATTTGATTATGTTAATACACATTATAATGAAATCAGTGGTCCCTGAATTCAGGCTTCCGAATGCAAATAATAGATTTTTATTAAATAGAAAATTTTGCACCAAAATTGAGGCAGTGTTGTTATTTACTAATAAATATGATTACTGTGATCATTATTAAAACACACACTAGTCAGTTAAGAAAAAAACCTTCTTAGATGCAACAAATTCCAATTTTACCTATAAGTGTAATTTGCCAAATAGTGTACTCGCTAATATTATAAAAGTGGAGTTGCTTTCCCATTATCTCTGGAGTGTATTTAACTGACAAAATTTCCTTAAAGGAAATATTACTATTCATTTAAAAGTATAAATTTTGATTTCTTAGAATCATATGTCCCTTTATTTTCCCTCTTTAAAATCCTTAAAATAATTAATAAAGGTTTTCTACAAAACATATTCTTAGATGTACATAAAACAATGTGAGAAGATTGTTATTGTTATTATTTTGGAAAACATTTTTATTTTTAAGAAAAAATAATGTTTCAAGTCTATAATTCAATTTGAAAAGAAATCCATCATGATCCTCCTTTGTAAATTTGATTTTTGCTTTCTTTGAATAAACTAGAATGTGTGAATGTGTTTAACTTTGGATCTTAGACTCTCAATAATTTATGTACTTATGCTCTTTGTATAGCATAAATAAAACAAAAGCTATTCAAATATCAGTGATTCATGAAAGGCATAATTAACAGACCCTGAAATATTAAAGTAATGTATCCCATGGAGTCAGTGGTGTTCCTATGTAGCTTGAGAATCCAAACACAATCTTTCATAAAACACAATGTGTGTACTATTGTCCTCATTGTAAATATGATGAGAATCTCAGCGGAAGGCTAGCCTGTTTTTATTGTCCGATATTAGAAGCCGTGGCCTCACGAGTTTATTATGTGGTTTTTACCTCGTCTTTAGGGCTAACTGTGTATGTGTGTGTATGTGTGTTCATGTGTGTAGGTGTTAAGTTTGTTTTTTCCTTCAGGTGTTTTTAGTCCTTCCTATTTTACTAGCCCCAGTTGGATTGATACATCTCCAATCTTTCTCATTCATTGTTTCTAGCTTTTGTTCCAATGAACATTTTTTCCTGATACTAGAAGATGAAAGAATATATCAAATGCAATAGGTTTTTCAAGACTAGGTAAATTTTAATTTTTGACTTAACCAAGATTGAATTATAAATAGTATTTATCCATTAAATAAAAGGAAATGATGTCATGGCACAGATATTAAATGGAATAATTTCATTACCAAGATCCTCAACAGAAATCTATCATAGAACCTCCAAGGATTTGTATTGGTCATAATGACTGTATAAGATTATCCACTTTGAAAATACAGTGTTAGTATTGAACTAAGGGCCACATTATCTATAGTCTATTGGTAGCTACAAGGTCGTTGCTGCTTCTGCTACACAGTCCCTCCAGCTTTGATTATGGACTTGAGTCCTCACCAGCAATATATATTAGTATATCTGTAGTGAAAACTCAACGTGAGGTCTACACTACTTTCTAAATCATTAAGGAACATAAGACTAGGGAGGGAGACAAAGTTCAGAGGTACAGTGCTTGCCTGACATGCACAAGTCCCTCAGCTCAAGCCACACAATCCCTCGCGTTCCCAAAAGCGCTACCCCGCTGATAAATTCAAGACGCTGGTCCCTCTGCCTTTGATTAGCATTTTAAAGAAATCAAATGAGCAAAGCTTCCACACTGGAGAAATAAAGAACAACTGAAAGTATTTTTCCTCTAAAGCCAAGCATGTGTTTTTACTGTTAAAAGAACCCCAACTAAAAAAAAAAAAAAAGAACCCCAACAATAGAGCCCATCTTCACCAACTGTTCAGTTTTCCATCCTTGATTACTGCCTAAACCTAATGTTCATCAAAGTTTCTAAGAACTCAAACATGTTTCAGCAATAAGAATGTGGAACTTCACTTCAGGGGAAATACTTTGATGTAGGCTTTTGTGTGATACTTACTCAAATATGGTGGTTTGTAAGGCGCTCGTGTATTAGACAGCAGTCCGTCCAGCTCCTTCCTCTCCAGGGTGCCATGCAGGGCCTTCTCTTTGCCGAAAGTGGAGAAGGACCTCTCTGCCCCAGGCTGCGCTTCTGGAGGCTCAAAGACCTCGGTGTCTGGAACAGAGTCCATGCCAGGGACATGCAGGTTGCTGCGGTAATCAGCAGCCTGCCGTCCATCCGAAGGGACAAAAGAAGGCATCCAGCATCGGTCGGAGTGGCCCAGTGCTTTACATTCCTCCGTGCAGTTGGAGAAGAGATCCATACCTGAAAGAAGGGAAATCGTAGAAAGGAAAACAGAAAGGACAAGGAACTCCAGATGCGGTGAACCTGGTCAGATGCACAGTGTGTGTATGTGTGTGTGTGTGGGGGGGGGGTAGGAGGGCCGGAGGGTTACAGGTAATGTAGTGATCAGTGAAGACATTTCACCAAGTACGTTTTCCTTACTCTAATGGAAACCACAAAACTCTTAATATTTCCCCTGTGATTTAAAACAGGATAAAGGTTCTGAGAGTGTAAAAGATGAGAATCTGTGGCAAAGCCTCAGAGACAGTTCCAAAATTCAGAATACTGGTGGAAAAGGCAAAGCTGGCTATCAGCTTCTTTTTCTCCCCTTAAGTCGTTGTTGTTGTCGTTATTGTTATTATTATTATTTACAATTTAATCACTTTGTATCCAGACTCTCTAATCTTTGTAGCCTCCTCCTGGTCCCACTCTTCCTCCCTCTTCTCTCCCTATGTTCCTCTTCTAGTCCGCTAGTGGAGAGGTTCTCCTCCCCTACTATCTGACCCTAGCCTATCAGTACAGTTTAGATCCTCTTTCTCTGTGACACAGTAAGGCCACCTTGCCAGGGAGAGGTGATCAAAGAACAGGCAACTACTGAGCAGGGTATTGAAGCAGATCCTGAGGCCCATAGCCAAACTTTGGACAGAGTGCAGGGAATCTTAAAGAAGAAGGAGACAGGAAGACATGGAGGGGAGAGGAGCTCCACAAGGAGATCAACAGCCAAAAATCTGGGCCAAGGGGGACCTGCAGAGGCTGATGAATCAACCAAGGACCATGCATGGAGAAGACCTAGACACACTGCTCAGATGTAGCCCATAGACAGATCAGTCTCCTTGTGGGGCTCCCTAGTAAGGGAAGCAGGGGCTTTCTCTGGCATGCACTCGGCTATCATCTTCTTAAATGATGAAGAAATAGTGAGTAGAAAAAGAATATTGGAAAAATCTTTTATGTGGCTGACAGTATCCAGAGGTCCCAGGTACAGCGGTTCTTAATCTACAACCCTTAACAGTGCGTCAGGTATTGTCACTACAAACACAGAGACAACAGTTAACTGTAGACTTCAGATTTCAAATGGAAGGTGAACTTCAACAAAAATTCAGCCCAAATTGATGAAGAGCCAATGACAAGAGTTCTGAACCTTCTGTGAGTAGGAAAAGTATGGCACTTAGTTTCCTGGGAAATGAGTTTCTAAAAATATCTGTCATTGGAACTCTGGCAATCCATATGCCTATAAATTGCTTATTATTTACCACCTTGCACAAACCCCAAACAAATGACTATAATTAGTGTAGCCGAGGTAACCAAATGCAGTGGGAATCAGCTACAAATAATATCGACATATTCCTTAGTGCTCATCTGTACGTAAATGGATGTCCTAGTCAACACTAAGTTAACTTATGTAGCAAGACTGAAAATGTCCCCACAACTTTTACTAGCCTTCTTAGACTGAGAAGACTGTTAAATTTTGCCTGATTATAAGCAAGAAAGACCATCTAGTTCTTCAATCAGATACAAGAACTGTGTGTGTGTGTGTGTGTGTGTGTGTGTGTGTGTGTGTGTTTGTGATGACTTCAAATACCTCTGGATGTGCATATGCATGCAGATTTGCATGTAACTATCTGTGTATGTATGTGGTATCAAAGGTGTAATTTCTCAGATTGCACTGTTTTTTGTTTGTTCGTTTGGGGGTGGGTTAGGCAGAGTTTGTCCCTGACCTAGATCTTGCCAAGTAAGCAGTGCTGTCTGGACAATGATGACTAGGGTTTTTCCTGCCTGCACCTCCCCTGCTCTGAGGTTGCAACATATACCATCATATCCACACCCAGCTATCTGCACTTGGAAGCTTGAACTCTAATCCTCAGGCTTCAAATTCAAAGGCTTGCCTGCCTCAGTTATCTCACTAGACCACAAAGTGCTGAGAGCTGTGGAATTGTGTCTAATTCTGTTTTGTTTCATTTGTTCAGACTGTTGAGACAGGGATTTGACATATAGCCCAGGCTGACTTGCTCAGTGGTCTAAGACAGGTTGAAACTCTTAGTTGTCCTACTTTAGTCTACCAGATGCTAAGGCTGTAGTCCACTACCACCATGCCCAGCCTGATACTCATTTGGTGCATAGCACAAGACAGAAAAGAATGTAAACAAAAGCATCATTCCCATGCTTCTCTAAACATGCTAGTACATTTATTGAATGTTTTAAATATTGAAAAAATTTTCAAGTGTCTTTAAATCATATCCACTCTATGTGTTCAAAATGTGTTTGTGTTTGTGTGTGTGTGTGTGTGTTTGTGTGTTTGTGTGTATGAGAGAAAGGGGAAAATATGTATGTGTGTGCGTGTATACATACTATGGCACATGTGTGGAGGTTGGGTCAGAGAACAACTTTCCTGGGTGGTGTCTTTCCTTCCACCATCTGATTACTAGGAATGTAACTCCATTCATCAGGTTTATGTGCAAGAACGTTTCTCCACTGAGCTATCTGGCAAGTATAATTTTGATTAATTTTAAATAACTAAAGCATGATTAATTTATATGGTAAGATGTTTAAAATGTATGAAAAACTGGAATTTTTAGAAATTAACAGAGAATGTTTATTGAATGGGTACACATGACTCTTAATTCTCCAAATATCTAGAATTCTTTGAGCTCTCAAAGGAAATTTTAGTGTTTCAAATAATGTACTATGCTACCCACTGATTTATATGAAAGTGTACTTGAAAATGGTTTTACAAGATAACAAAAATTTCACAATAATGAACATGTAGAATTTCTGCATTTGTCTCAGAGTTAACTACAATATTTTTGAAGACACACCACCAAGTTTCTTACCATCTATTAATCTCACTAAATAATAACTTTTTTTTTAAAACAAATCTACATGTAATGCTAAGTCCATCCTTAATGATAGCATCTTATTTATTTTCATTTTCAACCCCAAACATGAATTACTGATGGGTAATCTCTCGAGGAGTTTAAATACTGAAACTAGGATTACGAAGTCTGACTGGCACCAGAACAAAAATCCTGGAGATGTTTCACTGCTCTCTATACACATCATATTTCTGCAAGAAGATATTCATGTTAAAAGAGAAAGAGAATATCCCTGAAACACATTCATAAGGTGCTGAAGCAGCATCCTGGGCACAAGGCTGATATTTCGGTCCACTAATACTTAATTTTTTTCTGTTTGATATAGTGGTGGGAGAAAGAAGGCTCTTCTGTATCACAGAAGTCACATTTAAGAGAAAAATAATTATGTGTAATTATTTTAAATATAAAAAACGGATGCCTCCTGTACATAGCCGACAAAATCAACTGAGTAAATCTCATGGAGGCTCTCAGAGACAGAAGATCATGGACCCTATAGGGCCTGAGCTAGATCCTTTGCAAATACATTATAGTTGTAAGCTTGGTGTTACTGCAGGACTCCTGACAGCTGGAGTGCAGATATCTCTGACTTTTTTGCTTACACTTTCCACCTACTGGGTTGCCTTAATATGAGGCTTTGTGCCTAGTCTCATTGTATCTTGTTAGGCACTATTGGGTGGATATACCTGGGAAGCATGCTCTTATTTATTTATTTATTTATTTTTATTTATGTATTTATTTGAAGGGAAACAGGAGGAGTAGATGGGGGTGAAAAGAGGTCCGGGGAGAAACTGGGAGGAGTAGTGGAGGAAGGGAAAACTGTGATTAAATGTAATATATGAGAGAAGAGCTTAAAAACCATAATAAGTTTGAAGAATTAATGGATGTTTAAATTCAAAACATTAATATAAAATTCTTATATTGAATCATAGAAAGATGGGCACTAATGCAACATTTTCCAATCAATAAAATTTTCTACATATTGTTTTAAATGGGCAAATACATCCAAGCATGAAAATCCAGTATCCAGTCATTCATGTTTTTAAGTATTTATGTACAAGTATTCATTGCAATTCAGGTTATTGTCATCTCTTTAATAAACCAATATGTTGTGATAAGCTTTTTCTTGATGAAAGCAGAAAGTATTTGCTAGAAATTACTTTCATATTTGATTATATATTGAATTATACATATTTCTTATCTTCCAAATGGGTGGTTACTGCCTATATCTCCTAATTACAAGAAATTGATTAAAATTTCCTTAGATTGAGAATATATAAAGGGTATACAAAGCATATTATTAACAAAAACTAAGGTAGATTGAAAGTTTGGTTACAAAAAAGAAAAAAGTGTCACCCCAAAAGAGAGAAAACTATGTTAAGCAATGTTTTAAAGAAAATTATGAACCTATAGAGTGGAATTTCCTTGGAAATATTGTATATCATTATATATAACTGATTTGGAAGAGAGGTCTCTTAAATAGGGCCTGAATATTTCACCAGTTTTATCAATAAAACAAGTGGATTCATTTCTCATGAGGAAAAATCAGATATAGAAATGAAAATGAAAACCACAGCATAATCAATAAACTTCAAACAAGGAACAGAGAAATTAATAGAAAATAGACTTTTTTTCATTTGTCATTTAGATAAATAGTTTGAGAAAGAAATAAATGTATCCCATTAAGGGTCCTCACACAGGGGACCTGTTGGATGACTAACAATGCTCTTTTATCATTTATCATTAGTTACATTGGCTGTGTAACTTTAATTACCAAATACATAGAAATGCATTTAACTTTTTGTGAAAAGGTGAATGTGTCACAGAGAGGGACGCCAACTGCAGTAGCTGTGGTACAATTCAGTGCACCCACATTTTTTCTGACCATTTCCTATGGCTCAATTTGGAGGCCCAAGATTTGATAAGTTCAACTTATTATTATCTCTTTCAAATGCATTTATGATTAAACCACGTGTACAGGCAAGGAAAACACAGGACAAGTCTTTGAAATTTGGGTAACATCTACTACATGTCTTAAAATATGTTATTTTATTTGCAATCATTATTTCCCGTCATTTCTTTCTAGTCCTCAGGAATAAGCTATTTTTCGATTGTGACAGCTGATGTGAGAGACTGCCTGTGTTACAAAGATAGACACACATAAATTTTAAAATACAAGTATCTATATTTTAGCCAGTAGCAGTAGATGGTTCTTCTGAGAACTGTTAGGATTAAGAAAATGAGAAGTGTATCCCATTTGTGTGCCTTTCTCATAGTATAATACAAAATGGTATTTTTTTCCAACCAAACCTTCAGTATGTATGATAAAACTAATTTAAAGAAAACAAATCTAATTTTCGAGAAAATCCCCAGCCATCTTTCAAAGTATCTTAAAATACTTCATAGACATTAACTACAGTTATAAGGTAGGTATAATTTTTAAGAACATGCCAGTTTCAGGTATCTCATAATAACTAACTCATTAATAAATAAAAAATGCACATCAAAATTCTATCCCTTCCTATCACCTTTCAAAATCCTTATAGTTTTCTCTATTTTCCCTCAGTATTTTGTCTTTCATAAGCTTCCTCATATTATCAGACTGTGGTTCATAGATTCATCAGAAACTTGAACAACCTTTATAAACAATTGGCATGAATTCCCTTTATTTTTAAGATAAACTTTAATTCGCCAACATCTGAAATCTTACTGGAATTAAGAAAAATACATTTGTAGTTCGTGATAACTAAGTTCTCTTGCAGATGTTGTTGTCTTCCAATGGTTTAACATACACATGATACATTTTACTTATTATCTTAAAAATACTGATAATTCTAGCTTTATTTTATTTTAAATTTACAGCCACTAGTTTGTCCTGAATGAGAGTGACTAAATTACCTTTTAGCATATCTTTTGAAAGAGAAAGACACTAAAATAAATCGACAACTCATAGCATAGGTATTTAATAAACTAAAGACCAACTTCTTACAGCTAAGTAGATTTGTGTAAATATACCTCAACGATGTTAATGATGTTTAAAATCACATAACTAAGATGTTACATCCTTAGTCATAAGATAGCAAAATAAATCGTTTAACATACTAATGTACTAAAAAAGATTGGATTTGTTTTGATTCTTTAAATCTACATTTTAGCTCTTTGGCTTTGGTTAATCAGTTTTCCCTCTTGTGATGGCTTTTGCAGGCCTTCACCACATCTTCCTGGACCTCTGCCATATCTAACCGATACATCAATAG
Source organism: Psammomys obesus (assembly GCF_907164565.1). Lineage (NCBI taxonomy): Eukaryota > Metazoa > Chordata > Mammalia > Rodentia > Muridae > Psammomys > Psammomys obesus. The sequence goes on along the minus strand of NW_026596073.1, from coordinate 37,613,051 downwards.
TGCACTGAAAAAAACGGAAAGCACCTTGACAAGGCTCTAGAAAGCAAAGTGCTACAGAGCAGTGGTCAAGCCCAATAATTCTGTGCACTGAGCCAGGTGCAGTAGCCAACTGAGAAAGCTCATGTGACTCTCTGCAGCTGCCTTCATGCCGGCAGCCTTTTTGTGAAGAATGTTTGCGGCTGCTGAAGGCTTAGATAGCAGAAAAGCAAGGAGAAAAATAATGGACAAAAAGAAAACAATTCAGGAAAAAATAGGTTTCATGTGCAAAAAAGTTAAGTATAAAGTAAGGTTATCGTAGAAAAAAATGAATATTAAAAAAAAACATTAGACTGTTTGAACAGGTGAAACACTAAGTTACATTGTACACTGGCAAGAAACAAAAGCTAAAAGAGAGAATTCAGAATTTTTAATCTTTCCACTTTTACTCTAATCATTTTACATTTTCTCTTAACATGTTTAGGGAGATTTGCTTAATGATTTAATTTTGCAAATTTGGAAGATCAACATAAGTTGTCTTTATGGGAAAAAAATCACATTTTTTGAAACAAATGACTTCTGAAATATTCTTTCTACTTGCTGTGAGGTTTATAGTATAAAACGTAACTATGAGCTGAAAATATCATTTAGTAAAAGACATCTTAATTTTATGCATTCAGATTTTTACCATAAAAACACTCAGAATACTTTTTACTATAAAATTAAGCATATTACAACAGATCAATTCAACAAGGTGCAATTACTTCTCACTGTAAGTGCTTTCTTACAACTGCAAAACAGCAATTATGCCCAGTATATTGTGTCTATTCTGTTACCACTGAACTGAGTAAATGGAGTGGTAATTCTATACTACTTTTATATGTTTTAACAACTTAGATATGGGGGCAAAAAGTTCAGCCCTTTGGTGATCAAAACTAAAAATTGCCTTGCCTATTTAAAATGTATTGCAGAACATATTTTTGCATTTTAATGGTCCTTAAAAGGCTCTGGAATCCCAAATCTTTGAAAGAATCATTAACAAAATGGCAACACTGTTCTGTGAAATTAAAGAAAAAAAAAAAAAAGCTAACATGAAGACATCCTAACAGGAATATCTATCTAACTACCTTAGTATTTCTTGAGAAGGTTTGTTCATTCCTCTTTCTTTGCATAGGTTATTAGGCTCATCATGTATTTCTAAGTGACTAGGCTAACTAAAATGCTCAATGCCACTGGGTGTTACTAAAAGAGAAAGGAAAGAAAAACACAAAAGGGAGTGAGTGGGTGGGAAAGAAATAAAATACATGCAAAGAAACATGTGGCAGTTTCCCCATGTCAAACGTTTTGTTGTAAAAGGCTGGGGTTAAATTCAAAACTTGGGGGAAATAGAAATGAATAGTTCTAAATGTACAGTTTTTAAATGATAACAATAAATCATATACCACATATAGGGCAAAAATGAAAGGGACTTTGTACTCACATATAAACTGCTGGCAAGAACTGGTTTGTTGTCAGGATCCCAGACACTAAATAGATGCTCTGTTCACTTAGCGTGAAGGCCCGCAAGGGGCAGGGACCTCCGGGGATTCTTGGCAGTTCTCAAGTCTCATTAGGTCTGCATATTAATGACTTGAAGCAATATAAAGAGACCCTTGAGCAGCCTCTTTTTCCTCTCCTCCTGCCTGGGTTTCCCAAGATTAAGCAGCCACAGACAGAGCACACATCAGCCAACTGAGAGGCTTGTAGCCACGACTGCTGCCAGGCCCTATTGGGTGTGCACTGCCCTTTGACACACTGCTTCGGTACCATTCCCAGGGCTATCAAGTGTGTTAAGGAACGAGTACTCTGGAGGACTAATACTGCCATGAAAGTAAGAAACTCCATCACTTTATGTGAGAAAAATCAACATCTTAAGAGAAATAAGTGTCACCCAGAGGTAGCCCAATGATGAACATTTTTCATGAATTTCAAGAATTGCAAAGGCTTTCCACTTTCTTATGTGTCAAATAAACACAGAATTAGCAAGGGAAGTCAGAAAACATATGTCATGGGTGAAATCCAAATGGAAGTAAAGAAAAACAAGAGATTTATAAAATTATTTTTATTTTATTAAGTCACAAACTTTACTTCTTATAAGTTCTCTTAGTATTAGTAATTAGTATTAGATCTTACACCTGACTAAAGATCAAACTCAGGTGAAACTTGAAGTAAAGTTCTGTTTGAAAGTCATACTGTGCTCCAGCTGCCTCTTGTGACCATGACTCTCCCCACCTGTTAACCCACATAGACAAATGGTTGAGTTCAAAATTTGATAGTTGTCAAATGAGATCAAAGATGCCTCAACAATACTAATTACCGAGTACCTATCACTGCTGTTCTGAAGCCTAGAAACCCAGGCTTGGAAACCAGACTTTCAAACTATTTGTGACTTTTAAACATCACTCCTTCTCAGGTGATACTTGGTATGTAAAATGCACTTCTCTGGAAGGTATGAAGTTTGGATTTTAGGATCCAGTCTTGCATTCATTTTTCTCTTGTCCTTGTGAGAAGTCAATAAGTAAAATTTATCTTAGTTAGGTCCTCCATAAATAAGCCCAATAAAACCGTTTGAAGACAAGGACCCAGACCAGATGAGAGATGGGTGGATACCTCTATGTGACTCCAGTCCTTTCAAGAATATTATATCATCAAGGACTACTTTATAGTCAAAACTACTTCCTAACCTCAATACTTCAAAGAGATGTAACACTTTACACAGTCTCCTTTTGGACGTACAGTGATCACTAGAAGACATACGGTTGGATACCTAAGCCATCATCCTTTGGAGATGTACTTAAGTAAACAGCTATCTAATGGGCATTTATATAGCTCTTTGGTCACACTTACCAGCTGACTGGCCACGGTTGGTGACGTCATGATCACTGTCTCCCTGTTCACTGTCTCCATGACCGCTGTCCTTAGAGCTTACTATGTCAGCTTCCTGGAATGCAGAACTAGAGACACAAAAAGAAGAATGTTAGAACTGAAAAAATAAAAAATAAAAGGTGGAGAAACACAGAAAACATTCTTCTGCCCCCACATGGTCACAGATATGTGCTGCAGACTCTTGGAATTCTTTCTTATCTCTGTTTCCACATGAAACTGGTTTTTATCACTTAGATATAACTTCCTAAATATGGAGCCTTCACAGTCAATTGAAACATGAAACATGTGAAGTATGGACATTATTCTATGACTGGACCTAAGAGCATGTCTGTGTCAGATTCATAATATATATATGAACACATATATAGATAAGTCATAGAAACTGTCAAAATATTTTAAATTTTTATAAAAACATATTGTATAGCCAACAGTACACAGATAAATAAATTCTATACAGAACTTATGCCCTGTCCTAGTTTAAAGTGCTATATACATTATGTCATTTAATATGAAACAACACACCTATTTCCTGCTTTTACTAGGTAGAAAACTAAGGATTGAGAAATGTTCATACCTGTTAACTCGGCGAGGTCTGTCAACTAGATAGCTGAGCTCTGCTCTCTGGTGTTTATTCTAGGAAAAAATAAATAAATCAAGAGCACTAAAATTCAGAGCGTGCAATGATCATTCTGCCTTTGAGACTTAGAATTATGTTGGATTTAACCACTTGTGTATATTGTGTATAATTAATGAATTTTCAGGCTTTCATAAGACACAGCCTGGTGATTGCTGTCCAGGAGCAGGGGAAATGTGTAGAGACATTTGAATCTAGATTCCCTTAATTCAATTGTAAACTTTTAAAATAAAAATTAAAAAAAAAATTGCTGTCCCATAGTAAATGTGTCTTACATTAAAAGGGGAACGAAAGACAGAATCCTTTATATCTGTGTGTCTACCATAGAATTACCCTCAGCGTATTCTGCACCTTGTTTCTCCACAGCCTGCAGAATGTTTAAACGGATACTGATGGACACAAGAAAAACAGCACGCTCAATAAGAAAAAAAAAAAGTTTGAGTATTTTCTCAAATTATTTTGTTGTTTATTTTCGAAAGGTACTTAAGTTACAAATGAGCTGTACAAATATTCACGAAAGTCAATGAGTTATATCTGAGACTCAAAATAAGGAGATGCCAAGAAAACTAACCCCCACCTTCCCTCCAGAGGCCTCTGCAGGCTCCCCCACAGCCCTCACACCTCAGTCCAAACTTAGCTTTACATGGTTCTCCCAATCCCCACCCTCCAACTTTGCCACTGTGTCTCTCTGCCTTTTAAGAAGAAATTAGAATGGACAGGCCAAATTCTTTGAAGAAGAAAGCCAACAGTGGCAAGGAGGTAGTTATTACTGAAACTATATATTCAAGACAATTGATGAAACTTCCAGTTAGTTTACTCTTACAGGGTTCTGTGCCAAAGGAACTTCATTCAAATTCACACTGTGTGGGCATTCGGCTTCAAGAGCTTGTGTTAAAGCTGTCCAGAGCAGAACTGAAGGTTTTTCTTTCGTTCTTTCTTTTTTCTTCCTTTTTTTTTTTTTAAATTTTTTTCAGAGAAAGAACTGATCACTAAAACATGCAGTCCAATTTAGGCAACCATATAAAGTTAAACAATCTATAGCTCGCTTGTACACGCGACTGAAAGCAGCGAAAAACAAAACTAAAATCGAACCAACTTTATTAAAGCCTGGGACAGATGCAAAGAGAAAAAGATCTTTGTCAGTGACAGGAGGCCCCTCCCCCACGCTCTCCTCTCCCTCCAAGCTTTTCCCCTTATATGCTCCGGGTTTCAAAGAAGGCAGGACCTTAAATGTGTTAGAGGGAGGACGAAGCTCCGAGGTGTCAAAGAAGGAAAGGGGGCGGGGGGGGGGGTTAATGAAAACAGAAGCAGCAACGGGATGGAGTGAAGTCGGGATCAACACGGAAGTTAGGTTACACACCAAGAGGTGAGAAACGGTGACCCGCACATCCTCCCTCACCACATCCATACAAACACGCTAACGCCTTAAAATACACAGTGACCCCGAAGAGATGCAGGGCCGGGCTAGAGGAGGCTTTCTGATGGAGGAGATGAGAGATGGTGGTTCTTTCGCTTCAGCCTTACCTCGTTGGACAAAATGCTTCCGTTGGAAATGATGTCTGGTTGCTGGTCGCTGTACCCGGTGACGATGGCTCCACAGGGATTGTGCTCAGCGTCTGTACTCCGGGAAGGGCTGCAGGGCTTCAGGAACATCAGGTCAGTCTTGGCCGACTCCGGGGTCAGGCAGACCTGATAGCAATAGTTCTGGTTGTGGTGATGGGAGCCGAAGCCCCCGGACTCCTCCACTGGCACCTGGGCCGGGTTGCTAGGGACGTTGGCGCTCTGCACCAACATGATGTCTGACTTGCTGAGTTTCTTCTTGCGCGCCCGGGCTTGGCGGCCGCAGCAGGTCGAGCCCCCGCTGCCGCAGCAGCAACAGCACAGGCAGCAGTCGCTGGCTAGACACGTGTAGATGTTGAGTTTTTTCTCCTTTTGACAGCGCACGGCCAGCACGATCATGGCCAGCAGGAAGATGAAGGACACAGAGCCCAAGGCGATGATGAGAATGAGTGTGAGGTCCAGTGAAGTTTCCCCGCCGCCGGAGCGGCTGGGGCGCAGGTGTTCTCCGGGTCCTCCGCCCCCGCCCCCGCCCTGGGGCTCCACCGCTCCATCCACCAGCTGAACCACCAGGGTGGCCGTGGAGGACAGGGGCGGCTGGCCGTGGTCGCGCACCTCGATCACCAGCTCGTAAGGCCGCTGGGGGTCGCGCTTGGCTGGGACCCGCCGGGCGGTGCGGAGCTCTCCGGTGCGCCAGTCCAGGCGGAATAGGTTCATCTCGTTGCCCCGCACTACGCTGTAGGTGAGCCTGGCGTTCTCGCCGTCGTCCGCGTCCACGGCGGCCACTCGAGTGAGCAGGTAGCCAGGCTCGGCAGAGCGCGGCAGCACCTCGCGGGCCGGAGTCCCGTTACGCCCCGGCAGGGGTGCCACGATGGCGGGGGCGTTGTCGTTCTGGTCCACTATCAGGATGTTGACCGTGGCGTTGCCGGCCAGCGCCTGGGGGCTGCCGGCGTCCCGGGCTTCCACTTGGAAGCTGAATTCTTTGATCTGCTCATAGTCGAAGGATCTCAGGGCGTACAGGTAGCCGTTGTCCGAGTTGATGGAGACGTAGGTGAACACGCTCATGCCCTGGATCTGGCACTCTAGGATAGAGTAGGTTAATTTTGCGTTGGCCCCCTCGTCGCGGTCCGTGGCGCTCACCGCGTAAATGTAGGCGCCCGGCACGTTGTTTTCTGTCACATACACATCGTAGACCGGCTGGCTGAAGCGCGGGGCATTGTCGTTCACGTCAGACACTTGAACCTGGATCGACTTACTGGTGGAGAGCGCAGGCTCGCCCAGGTCGCGGGCCACCACGGTCAGGGTGTAGGAGTCCCCAACCTCTCGGTCCAGGGGGGCTTCGGTCACGATGGTGTAGTAGTTCTTGAAGGAAGACTTGAGGCGGAAAGGCACGTCTCCCAGCAGCTCGCACTGCACCTGCCCGTTCTCCTCCGAGTCTCGGTCGGTCACGCTGAACAGAGCCACCACCGTGCCGGGGGCCGCGCCCTCGCTCACCGCCTCCTTCACTGTGCTGAAGCTGATCTCGGGCGCGTTGTCGTTGGCATCCAGCACCCTCACCAACACCTTGCAGTGCGCAGGCACAGCGTTGGGACCCAAGTCCTTGGCTTGGACATACACCTGGTACACGGGGCTCTCTTCGTAGTCCAGCTCGCCGCTCACCTCCAGCCGGCCGGTGCGCGGCGACAGTCCGAAGAGCTCCCGAGCCCTGGGCGAGATGTGACTGCTGAATGAGTACACGACCTCGCCGTTCTGGCCTTCGTCGGGGTCGGTGGCGTTCAGCTGGATCACGAGCGTGCCAGGGGGCGAGTTCTCTGGTAGGGAAACAGTGTAGACAGGTTGGTCAAAGGCGGGCACGTTGTCATTGGAGTCCAGCACTCGGATGGTGAGCAAGGCCGTGCCTGTGCGCTGCTGCTGCGGGGGCAGGCCGGCTCCCCCACCGCCTCCCCCTCCTTCCCCTCCTCCTCCCCCTCCTCCCCCGTCCACCGCGGTCAGCACGTAGCGGTGCACCGCTTGCTGTTCTCGGTCCAGCGGCTTCTCCAGCACCAGCTCAGCGAATCGGTTGCCATCTCCCTGCGTCTGCACGTCTAGCGAGAAGTAGCTATTCGGGGTTATCTCGTAGTCTCTTAATGAGTTTGTCCCCACGTCTGGGTCGAAGGCGCTCTCCAAGGGAAAGCGGGTGCCTGGCGTGGCGCTCTCTGAGATCTCCACCGTGAGGTCCGGCTCCGGGAAGGAGGGAGGGTTGTCATTGATGTCCAGCACTTCGATCTCCACTCGGAACAGCTCCAGCGGGTTCTCCAGGAAGACCTCTAGGTGCAGGACACAGGAGGGGCTCTGCTTGCAGATCTGCTCGCGATCGATCTTTTCGTTTACGTACAGAACCCCGGTCTCCAGATTGAGGTCCAAGTAAGGGGTTCGTGAGTTGGCCACCGTCTGAAACCTGCGAGCTGAAAGTTTTGTAATGTCCAAGCCCAGGTCTTCAGCGATATTCCCCACGAAAGTGCCATGTTCCTGCTCCTCCTGCACCGTGTAATGAAGCTGGGAAAAGACTCCGTCCACCATCCAGAGCAAAGCAAAGAATAACAGCACAATCATCTCCAAAAGGAAAGAAAGCCGCTCCCCCCCCGTAGCCAGCCAGCCACCCGATCACCTCTCCCCCCACCACCGAAAAAAGAATATTTTCAAAAATATAAATAAAAGTGTGCTACGTGGGGGGGCTTCTGTGGATGTGGAAAATTTTTATTCCTCTTGCTTCATGTTAGAGCTTCCCCAAATTCAGCCTCATTTTTCAATCTTAGCGCAGAAAGGGTGACTGATGTCCCCTATGCTCGCTGTAGTCTTCCCACTGACCAATTAATAAAATAACGATAATACAATAGTCAGCCTCCTTTATTCCGACAGTGTTGGCGCAACGCGGCGCTGGCAAATCCCAAGGAGGAAATTTCGATATTTCAAGACTGTCCTAGGTTTGTCTTCTTGCTGATGGGAGGAGAATGTGGAGGAGGAAGAAGAAGAGGAGGAGGAAGATGAAGAGGAAGAGAAGGAAGAGGAGACGCTGCCGGCACCGCTGAACATGCCTCTTGATGTCAACGGCTGGCAAACGCGAGCGGGCTTAAAGACAGCGAGAGAATTTTGTGCCGGAAGAACACGGAGCCGTTCTGCAGCATAAAACTTTCATTCTCTTCATTTCTCCGGATGGACGTTCCTCTTGACATTTTCTCCCCTCTGATTGTCTCTGCATCTCTTGGCTTTCATAGTCTCGTCTCCTCAACTCCACCGGCCCTTGCTTTGCTGTGAACCCGCGAGCAATTTCCTCTCTGCTGTTTCCTACCCAAGCCCCCCTCTTTCTCTCTCTCTCTTTCTCTCTCTCTCTCTAGCCAGCCTCTTTTCCTCTCAGTCCATCCTGCCTCCTGCTTCAGCCCCAAAAGCCTGTGATCACGGCTGGCAGTTTCTGAGCTCCGAGCGCTCCGCTTCTCTGTTTTTGCGCAGCGCCCTCATTCTGCCAACCAATCGCCGAGGAGCACCACCTACCGAGCGGCGGCTCATTGGCGAAAGCGACCGTCAAGTAGCAACGTCACCCGGCAGCCAGGCGAGGCGGGGCAGAACTCTCGCCTTGGCTGCCCGAGTGAGTGTGAGTGTGAGAGCGAGAACAGCCCGCAGGTCCCGAGGCGCTTGCAGGGGACTCTGCCGCGGAAAGTTCCCAGTCCCCAGCCGCAGGTAATGAGCAGGGAATAAGAGAGGTTCCCCCGTTTGCATCAGCAAATACGAAAACATAATAGCAACAGCTGCGGTCGCCTCTCCAAGGAGCGGGGTTTCCAGTGACGCTAACATTCTTTTTTTTTCCTTTAAGGTGTTTTCCCTGATGCTGATCTTGGAAAGAAATCACCAAGAAGGGGGGGGGGGTGGAGAAGTTGCTTTAGGGCCGGTGGTCAAGCAGCGGTTTATTTACCAAATAAAACAGGGACTCTGGCAGAGCTGCGCGCGGACAATTTAAATGCGGGCATTAAATGGCATGTTTCAATCAGAGCGAGAGGGTCCGGAGGGGTTGTGTGGGGAGGAGAGAAGAGGCTGAAGTGGGAGAGAGCGGAGGTGAATTTCCCCCCCTAAAGCGGAGGGATTCACGCCAAGGGACGTGGGGTGACAGCTCCTATAGACGGGCAGATGTTTGGACGTTCAGCTACCTGGTGTCTACCCACAGAATGCTTGCCTAGTAGACTAACTCATTTGGGGACATTGTTTCGAATTGCGAGTGCCTCCGTTAAGGACTGGGGGCTCCTTTGTAGCGTTTGCCTAGGAGCCCGCCATCCTCAAACCCTACTCTAGGGCACCGGAGCCAGCACCACCCATCACTGCGAGGCTCTTGCAATATCCCTGCGCCTCGCCTGGCCCCGCGCCAGGCAGCAGTGGGTAGCGCGGGCTTTTATTTTTATTTTATTTTATTTGCCTGGTTTCTGTTTTAATTATTATTATTTTTTTCTCTTACAAATGGTGATCCATCCCCGCCTCCATATTAGAGGGGGTGGGGAGGGTACATGTCCAGCCTGGGGACAGCTCTCTGGAGAACGACCGTGGGGTGGCCGCGAGGGCGGGCGGGGCGGTGAGCCGTGGGGTGCACACGCACGGAGGTGGGGGGGGGAGGGATCGAGTGTGCACCGCTGCGGGAATCCACGGACACGTTAGCACCTTCCCGGTGCTGGCCCTGGTCCTCGCTGGCCGCAAGCTCAGCTCAGTGCGAATCCCCTGGGAGCAGCCCCGGGATCCTGAGCCGTCCGCTTGACGAGCCGCGGGCACTCGCTACTGAGATGCATCTACACGCCCAGTTCTCGTGAAGTTCTAAGGCGGCGGGAACGAACTCTCCAGTGCTGGGAGAGCGCGCCGAGTGCCCGTTCTTCGAGAATAAATGTCCAACTATACGCTCTGATGCTGGCGAGGAATGGGCTGTTTGTTTTCTGCTGCAGCCCTTTAAGCGAAAGACTAGAAGGGCTCCCTAGAGGCTTCTTGGTAATGAATGACCCAAGAGTAACGCCACTGCAACCCGGGGGAAGGCAGAGTCCGTGCCCCCCTCCTCCCTGCCCCCTCCCCGACAAGGTATGTTCCAGTGCCTTCAGGAAAGGAGTGCGCGTCCCCACGCGTGATTGACACTGAGGCATGCTCGGACCACTCCGGCGAGTCCTTGTCTAACGGCCTGTTCCCCTGCCCATAGCACTTGGCTGTTGCTGAGAAATGGGTTCTACCTTTAGGCGGGTAGCTGGAAAAGGAGCCAGCAAACATGGCTAAGCCTTTTCCAGCTGCAGTGAATTGACCATCGGCCAAAACCAAGCTCAAACCGCTGCAGTTTAAAATGATTTTAGCGTCACGTCTGCGGCGGAGAATGGAGCGGCAGAGCAGAAAGAGAACCTGTGGATCAATGAAAAGGGGCTCTTAGTGAATCCGAATATTAATACACTGTGGCCATCTGTGCTTCCCGCCCCTCCCCCTCCCCTCAGATCTACAGCATTCAAACGCAATTTTTCTAGCTCTCCAAGCTGACTCATCAGAAACCCCTAGCCTTGTTTAAAAAAAAAATAATAATAATAATAATAATAAAACACGACGGTAATGTTTTAACGTGTTTATTTGTACGAACGGAACCTTTTGTGCATGCGACAGTGCAGAAGCAGATGTGCTGCGGGAGAGGGTTTGTATCTCCAAAAGGAGCTTGAAGTTTGAGCTGACTTAGGGCGTTTGCAGAAAGCCAGCGAGTTTGGAGATAAGAACGTGGAGAGACGGCCAGATTTCCCTGTAAATAATCACTGCATCCACTGTAACACTTGAGCTGCCTTTTTTTTTTTTTTGGTGGCAGCTGTGTTTGAATGGGGACCATCTCCAGAAACGTGGGTTACAGGCGTCTCCTAGCGGCGAAAGTAGCATAGGGCAAGCTAGATAATTTTACTATGGAGCTTGCCTTCCGTAGGGTTCGCCTGTTGGGGACTCTGATGGATTCTGAGGGTCACAGAGGCCGGTGCCGCCAGCAACGCAAAGCCATGCTCCTCCACGGGTCTGGCCTCGGTGACTTTTGGTCTCTGAGGTGCCATCGCTGTAGGGATGACAATGGGGCCTTCCTAGGCAAATAAAAGCGATCCAGGCCCTCTGCCCTCCCTGGTAAAGCTCCAAGGGAGAGCGCAAGAACAGTTTGTTCGCGTCCAATAATTGCAGCTGAGCCTTATAGTAAGGTCTTTGAAAGAAACCAATCCTGTGTTGTTGTTTTTTTTAATTCAAAAATAGTAATTAAGTTTTTCTTTCAAAAAATGCCTTTTGAACCTAACATGTATGTTTTCTGTCTTAGTAGCAATAAAGCAGATACCTTTCCCCTCCACCCCTCCTAATCTTCTCTTTTCCACCTTCCTTTGAATCCAAGTATTTAGTGGAGTCACAGAGACACAGCAGTCTGGGAGGGGCTGCTTCTTTGAAGTGCAGTGTACTTTGTCCCCGGGCATTACTGATGTGCTGTGGGAGAAGCAAACATGCTTGTAATCTTCCTCCCGCAGCCTCTAAGGCCAAGGAGCGCCAGCTGTCTGTGCCACGACAAATTGCAAGTAAGGACTGGTGTGTGTGTGTGGGGGGGGGGGAGACACGTTTAATCATTTGGGAAGAGATTACAAAAAGAAAATAATCAGTTTTGTATGAAAATCTTGGGTTGTATCTGAATGTGTTAAAACAATCTTTTTTTTTTTTTCTTTTCTCTTCTCTTGTTTTTTTTCTTTCTTTCTTGACTCGAAGTGAGGGAGAAGTAAGAGGGGGCAGGAGGGTCGCCGCCACAAGCATGGAAACTAAATACTAGGGTTGCTTTCTTGTTTACCACCTCTTGCTGCAGAGGGCAGGAGAGACAGCTTTGTTAACTAGCTGTTGAGTAAGCGAGTGTTTGCTGTGATTTAATATGACTCCAAAGCAATCAGACCTAAAATCCTCTTATTATTGTACTCTGCTCAGAATTTTGAGAGAAAAAGCTGAGGTTTTGTCATTTTTGTAAGAAAATGTAAGAAGGGATTCCTTTAAGTACAGTAATGAGGAAGATTTTAAACATTAGGTAGGAGCAGGATTGAGCTAGATGTGCCACTCTGGAGTCCAACTCACAGTGTAAATGCCAAGGGTCTGGTGTAGTTGCACATTTTGTGGATATCAAGAAATAGGTACATATGCACCAGATTAAGACAATTTAAAAGGCAAGCAAGTCTTTGGAGCTAAGCTCACAGGCACAGTGATAGCTCTGCTCACTCATAGCAAAGGGTGAGGATTAGAACATTTGGCAATGATCTGTTTTGATCTACTATGCTGCTGCTACAGGTATTGAAGTGACTAGTAACTGTCTAAGGTTCTGAAACCAACAGAGTCCAAAGCAGGAAGCCCTTATTCCTGAGGCCAGCATAGTCCACTAAGTTTCACTGTCTTGGTACTCAAAATAAAAATGTATGTCTGTATTTGGTTTAACCTAGTAAGTATTGGCATGGTTTCACATTGCAGTGTCTTTCTATTCATCGGACAGGGCCAGTATTTTGTTAAACTCTAAACAGTGAATTAAAAGCACTGATGGGCTGAAGCAGGCCTCTAATGCAAAATGACAAATTGCACTTAAGCAATACATGAGCAAGAAAATGATTTATGGATTTTACAATGGTCTGAGCAAATGAAAGCAACATGAATTATACATCCTAATGCTTCAGATATCATTTTCTAATAATATCTTTTCAGTTCAGATACTATACCCTTTTTACTCTAAGAAAAATTGATCAGGGATATTTTTATAGCACTATAGCTTTTGGTAGTGGTGCCCAATATATAAAGGTATATAATTTCCCTCGGTATGGAGAAGGAGGAGCAATGAATTCCAGACAAACATTTTCTGTCATATATTTACACATTGTTTGTAGAAGAAGTAAACAGTCTTTAAATATTTATGCTGTTCCATCTTCTTTCAAAAGATGAAGCAACAGCTCTGACTTAAAAATGGCAGTTTTTATTGCCTTATGTCCCTTTTTTTGAACAAAAAAAAAAATGAAAATTTGTTACCTCATCTTACCCCTTTTCCTCATTGTACTAGATACTGAAAGTCTGGTTTTTTACTATGTCTCTTAGTCTCTCCATGTTGTCTTTATCTCTTCTTTTGTAATAAAAAAAAGCTTTAGTATATTGGAGACACATGTGAGCTAATGAACTGGTCATGAAGCTTAGTATTTTTTGTTTTAGAGAAGTCTCTATAAACAAAACACATCTCATGAGCTGCATCAAATTACACTTTTATATGGTAATAGTATTTTGAGTAGGAAAAGTTAAAATGTTTAGTTACATTTGGGTTGTAATTATCAATTATTGGCAGCATTTTCCTTTAACTCTTTCTAACTTTAGACTGAGTCTTTCTGGTAAGTGTGCTTTTGCTGGGTTGCATACTTAACCAAAGGAAGCTGCTAATCAACAGAGGCCTCTGGAGTCACATTACTAAGCTTCATCTTAATTACCTTAGTATCATTGAAGAAGAAGGAAAGAAAGAAAAAAGAAACTTAAACACACACACACACTGAATACCAGTTTTTGTCTTTGACAACATTAATAAACACTGTTACTAAAAGATTACTGAAATCAATGATGTGATTAGGATTGTAAATAAGAACTACAAGACATCAGATTTTAAAAGCCAGCTGCTCTGCTAACAGGGAGATGTGTAGATTTTACTGATGGGACCCAGAGGCAGAAAATGAAGCTTCAAACACTAGGGTCGATATAGAACAATTTCAAAAATTAATTGCAAGTCTTGATTAAGTTTATATGAGCAAGAGAGAAATTCAGAAAGACACCCCACCTCTTCCCCAGTGGCATGATTTCAGTGACTTGACACAGATAGAAAGCGGGAATAGTCCTAGCATTTGCTAAGGAAGTATAAATTGTTTTCTTAGGGGAAGTCTCTTGATCTTATAGAGAATAAGATGACTCGAATTGTTGTTGAGGTGACAAGCCATACAGTTCTGTCTTGAATCATTTGATTCAATCTTAGAGACAGGCTCCATAGGAAAAACATCCAAAGTGGCATCAGAATTGCATTAATAATTATAATTACAACAATAAATCATAACACAGAGTAAAATGATACTTTAATAAAAAAGTAACACTTTCTGTTTTATTGGCTTGTTAGTAAAACTTATCATGCAGAAAAACTTTCTTTTCTGCACAATTCTATTTAAATGGTCTAGTGCTTTTGCATACTCTACAGTGCTTTAATTCATTGCATTTTTGTATATATTTAGATGACTGTAACTAATGGTTTTAAATCAGTACAGATTTATTTGCACTTCCCAGACTCTGTAGATATAATCTTCCATACATTTTAGACAAGGCCAGAAAGGATGACTGTATGTTAAGCAACTCATGAAACTACCTTTCAAATTCCAAGTATTTTTATATTTATACTCAGGTTCATTTTACTATTTCATGATATTTGAAATTTATTTTTATTTTTGAGGCATGCTTTCACTACATTTCCTGGCTGTCCTGGAAAACTCACTGAGTAGACCAGGCTATATCCAAACTCCTTCTGTCTCTGCGTTCTGAGGCCTGATATCAAAGGCATGTGCCAACATATCCACCTCACCTCATGGTATTTCCAAAGCCTATTTGAATGGGTGAAGCTAGTAGAGAATATTTAAAAGTGTTTGAATCTAGTTATGCATAACTCATGTCTTAATCTGATGTCAGTTCTTTTTAAATTAAATTTGTATTTTTATATTAAATTACAGTTTATTTACTTTGTATCCCAACTGTAGTCCCCTCCCTCATTCCCTCCCAATCTCACCTTCCTTTATCTCCTCCCATGCCCCTCTCTAAGTTCACTGATAGGGGAGGTTCTCCTCCCCTTACATCTGACCTTAGCTTATCAGGTCTCACCAGGACTGGCTGCAATGTCCTGGCCTAATTAGGCTGCTCCTCCCACAGGGGTTGGGGGGAGGTCAAAGAGCTAGTCACAGAGTTCATGCCAGAGACAGTCCCTGTTCCCCTTACTGGGGAACCCACTTGGATACTAAGCTGCCATGGGCTACATCTGAGCAGGGGATCTAGGTTATATCCAAACATGGTCCTTGGTTGGAGTATCAGTCTCAGACAAGCTCCTGTGCCCAGATATATTTGGTCCTTGTGAAGCTCCTGTTCTCTCCAGGTTTTCTAATCCTACCCTAGTTAAAAAAAAACAAAACAAAACAAAACAAAACAAAAAAAAAAAAAAACAGCTGGTATATCAATAAATTTAGTTATAAGGAATCCAAGAGGTTTATCTTCTTTTTTTTTTTTTAATCACTGAATCAGATATAGTTTTTTGTGTAAGAGGGAAGGATTATAAACAGTCAACTAGCCTTGTGAGATATGTTTGCTATGGGAATAATAGATTTTTAAGGAAGAAACATTTTTAAGGAAGAAACATACATAAGAAATATATGTCCAAGAAGAAGCCAACTCACATTCATCTATTATTGGAAATTACCAGTTAAATTTGTTTGTCTTCCATCAGTTCACCAGAGATTAACACAAAAGGAAAACAAGAGGTTGACCACTTTTTAAGCAATGCAAATACTGGTGTCAATTTTGTATATTTTTGTAAACCAGTCTTTCAAAAATGCAAATATATTTTGTTGAGACATTCATGCTTTATTTTATACTACTTTCTTCAAGGATGCTTTGAAAACTTTTACAGTGAAAAATTTGAAAATTAAATGTATTTATTTTATAATTACAAAATGTATTTGATCTAGGAAAATAAAATGAATCAATACATTTGAAAAAGAAAACATAACCAAAGGAAGATTCTTTAATGTTATAGTTATAGTGTATGATATTTCTAGTCTTTTTGTTTTAGCTTTCATTTATTTATTTATTTATTTTGTAAACTAACAAAGAAAAAGAATCATGTTTCCTTCTGAAATATACTCAGTAATTCAGAATATAAACTGTGGTTTCTGGAATGAGTAACACATCTTCTCACTTCTGATGCTTTTTTAACTGTGGCAGATAATGTGGCACAGTCCGGAGCCTTAGGAGCTGAACCGAGTTACTCTCAGTCCCTTGCTTCTTTAAACGTCTGAGCTTCACAAAACTACTTAACTTCTTTGAAGTCCTTTAAAAATATTTTTTTTTCCAAAGGCCAATGGAAATGTGATGATCAAATAAGTCTTGTTGTGAGGTTCAATCTGAAACCTCATATTTAAAATAGTTGTAAAGGTCTACAGCAGAGTCCCAACAAGTCATTAGTACATAAAGATGTTTTGAATTGATTAGCCTCCACACTGATATTTGCTAAAAAAAAAAAAAAAAAAAAAAAATGGTAATCAGTTTCTCCAAGGATTTATTTCTTTATCCAACAGAAACTATTCACTGAGCAGGCACAAAAACTGCTTTACTTTGTGCACTTTTCACAGGAGATTATGATATGATTTCGAAGGCTATGTGCAAATAATAGAAGTCTATGATAATAAAAGATTTGCTTCAAACCATGAAAATCAGTTAAAAGCCTTTCGTAACACAACATTGCCATGTTTTAAATTTATATTGCTCTCCTGTGGAAAAATGTAAATTCTCCTTCAGTTTAAATGTATACAATAAATCTAATGGTGTATACATTAAAACATTCAATTTATATGAGAGATGTTTCATTGTTGAACTAAAATATTTTATTATCCTCATATTCATTGACATTTAATATTACAGTACTGTACCGTTATTTAATATTCATTTATTTTTCTTCTCATTCCTTTGCTGACCAGTATTTAATATTCTCAAAATTGAGAACAAATCAGTAAAACACAAGTTTAAAAGAATGCCTACCAGTTCAGTGTCCAAGTGGGTTACATAGTAATGGGAAGAGGGACTGCCTCTGACATAATCTGATTGGCCTGCTCGTTGATCACCTCCCCCTGAGGGGGGGAGCAGCCTTATCAGGCCACAGTAGAGGACAATGCAGCCACTTTTGATGAGAACTGATAGACTAAGATCAGAAAGAAGAGGAGAACCTCCCCTATCAGTGGACTTGGGGAATGGCATGCATGCAGAAAGGGGAAGGAGGGTGGGATCGGGAGGGGAGGAGGGAGGGGCTTATGGGGGGATACAAAATGAATAAAGTGTAATTAATAAAAAAAATTAAAAAAAAAGAATGCCTACGTATCTGCTTCAAAATGCAGATGCATTTGAATTTATCTTTTAGTGTTGCCTTACCATTTTCTGGATGTTACGGAACATAATAGGATTCTATTTAACTGTTATAACTAAGCAAAAAGTAAAAATATGCACTGAAGCTAATGTGATGAAATTGCTCCATTCTGAGAGAACAGGAATCAATGTTATTCATGGATATATGTTTGAAAGACCCCCCTCAACCAGTGTGATAAATTATAAATTATACGTACCAATGTATTGTTGGGAAACATTAATAACAAGAAAATGTTAAAACATAATGACAATCAACACTCTATGTGGAACAAAGATTGAATAGAACAAATCAAGATGTTTCCTGAGAAGAACATCTTTTGTAGTTTCAAAGAACAAAGTGACGTACAATGGTGAAAACAAATAAATAGAATTAAAGTTAGCACCCCTTGCTCACAGGAAGTAAAGTTGCAGGTGACAACAGGCTTTTCTCTAGAGATCAACACAGTTGAGGCAGCTTCCTTACTTTGGACCCAGTCTCTAAGTCTATAAATGTCAGCCAACTGCAACTCTGCCTTTTTGGGTACATTTTCCCCCCAATTCCTAGTCTTTTTCTGACCAAATGTAGTATCAGGGATCACAGGGGAGATTCTTGCTTAACAGACAACAATTCTTGCTACTGGTGCACTGTGGATTAAGAGCCAACAATCTGTTTTAAGATTCTGACAAAAATCTGGGGTTACATCTTGTTCATGAGTATATTTGGGGTATTTGGCTACTGTTGCTAATTTAATAGCAAAGTGACAATTGCTGATTTTCCCAGAATACATCCTTTCACTTTTCTGTCATAATGCCCAGAGAAGCATCTAATTTTACAAGACACACATGCATTAAACTGGAGAGTATGAAAGAAAGAAAAGTAATGTTTAAACCTACAGACTCCAAGTAGCATTCACTTGCATAAAGATGATCCGAATTGCTGGATATTTAACTTTTTAACATCTATTATTTCTCATATTGAAAGATGGTTTTGGATTATATAGTCAATTTTATTAACAGTGCTTTTAAAAATAATGTATAGTTGGTAAGGGGTTTTATAGGTTAGTAATTTCAAATAAACTTCATCTAAGAAAAAAAAAAAAAGACCCTACCATACAAGTGTGTTAAAAACAAGTTATCTCAAGTTATCTCTCTCGTCTTTTAAATTTTATCTTTTTATTAATTACAATTAGTTCACTTTGTATCCCAGTTGTAGCCTCCTTCCTCATCCCCTCCCAATTCCACCCTTCCTTCCTCTTCTCCTCCCATGCCCAAGTCCACTGATAGGGAAGGTCCTGCTCCCTTTCCCTCTGACCCTAGCCTATCAGGTCTCATCAGGACTGGCTGCATTGTTCTCTTCTGTGGTCTGGTAAGGCTGCTCCCCCCTGGGGGTGGGGGTGGGGTGGTGATCAAAGAGACAGCCACTGAGTTCATGTCAGAGACATCCCCTGTTCCCATTACTAGGGAACCTACTTGGAAACTGAGCTGCCATGAGCTACATCTGTGCAAGGGTTCTAGGTTATCTACATTCATGGTCCTTGGTTGGAGTATCACTCTCAGAAAAAAACCCTGTGTGGAGATTTGTTGGATCTGTTGCTGTCCTTGTGGAGCTCCTGTTCCCTGCAGGTCTTACTATCTCCCCCTTCTTTCATAAGATTCCATGCACTCTGCCCAAAGTTTGGCTCTGAGTCTCAGAATCTGTTTTGATACCCTGATGGGTAGAGCCTTTCAGAGGCCCTTTGTGCTATCTCTCTCTTCTTAAACATTTTATTTATTTTTATCTTATCTCTTCACTACCTGCATGCAGTGCCTAAGGAGGCCAGAAGAGGGTGTTGGATCCCCTCGAACTGGAGTTACAAATATTTGAATTTTAACATTTCAAACACAGGGCAGGGCTAACTCACGCAGAAAATTTATTTGGCTTGGTCTTTTTGAGGTAATGTTGGGAAATGCATTCTGGAAATGTGTTCTTCATTTTCTCAAAAGAAGACATTTTTCGTTCAAACGGTCATGTACCTGCGCGCGCGTGCGCGCGCGCGCGCACACACACACACACACACACACACACACACACACACACACACACACTATACAGTCCTATTGGTATGACAAGCAGTGACAACATCTTTATTCTGTGACCACCTGAGTCACATATATCACATGTATCATTTAGATATTACGAACCTTGGATATTATTTTTAAGTTAATTACATAATTGTTTATTTATTGGTTTTTCGAGACAGGGTTTTTCTATGTAGCCCTGGCTGTCCTGGAAGTCACTGTGTAGACCAGGTTGGCCTAGAACTTACAGAGATCCACCTGCCTCAGCTTCCCAAATGCTGGGATTTAAAATGTGTATCACCACCACCCACCAGAAGCTTGGGTATTCTTCTGTCTGTAACTCAGCTGTAACTGTTTATACTCTCAAGATATGAAGTTATCCTGAAAGTTTCTGGGAAGATAGTCTTGAGTAGAAAGAATAAGACAAGTGTTTAAATGAGAAATAAATACAAATATTAAAGTACTTTTGGAAAAGAAGATTCATAAGTAAGCTACATTTTTTACCATAAAGTATATATAAACAGATCTGTGAAACAAATCACACAAATGCAGACTTTTCCATTTGTCTAAGTTTTGTTGATTTTTATCATAGAACTTCAAAATATTGTGGAAAGAATGGTTTAGTTTTACTTTGTAGAACATGAGCAAATGAATTCCATATGGGTTTGACCACCAATTAAACACATAACTATGGAACAAGCAAATGTTTATAGTATTATGTATTATAAAATCTCAGACATGTTTCTTAAATCCAGGCTTAACCCTGTGCTACTCTGGAAATCAGGAAACCCTCAAAATAAGTAATATCCATAAAGGAAAAAATGTGAGCATTTCTGATATACTCCATAAAGAGAAATGCTGTCCTGGGAATCACTCCTAGATTACCTTTCTCGCCTGAAGCTGCTGACCTTGGAGGCAGAGGGAGATGAAGAGAATGGTACTGCTGCCTCACAACTTAGCACAGTCTCCCTTGAAAGTAAGTCCCTCCTTTTGACCTCGATACAGAAGAGTGGGATGAAACTGATAGTCTTTTAATAAAATTTCAACAAAAATTCTCCCCTTTTTTGCTGATTAACTTTGCTATGTGACATTTCCCTACATGTATGTAATTAGGTGCTGAGACCCTGGAAAGGCTAGAGTTAAACTGATGTTCACAGTAAGGGGAGAATAAGCCTAAACAAGGAGAAGCTCTAGGAAAACGTGGTTGACATTTCTGACATGCCTGAGTTCTGACCTAGTTATCTGTTGACTGGAAATCTCAACAATGGAATTTTCATGGTGATCTGCTTCTTACTCTTTATTTGATTAAGTATATGACTGAACAAGACACATATGGTTACATTCATGTCAGAAATGTCATGCATGAGGAAAATGTTTAACCCAGAATATGTCACTTGATTACTTAAGGTGTTCCTTGAATCTTTATGATTATTATCATTATCAATACACTATGTGATGATGGGAATCAGAAATATATCATAGTTCTTTCAGCAGCATGGCAGAATCAAACTATGTTAATATGAGAACACCAGAGTTAGAAATTGATTTTTTTTTAATCTCTCTTGGTAAGCAGTAGGTATTGTGTTTCTTACTGTAAGTGAGCAACCAAATGTAATATTCTTCATGCTCAAAGTATGGGAATGGTAAGGAGCATAAGCTCTGTTATGACTTTAAGAAAACCTTAATTTTTGTTGTCATTTTCAGGTTGAGTCTGTAAATATGAGGACAATCTTGACTTGTCAAATCAAAAATGTAACCAGACTTACAATGTTTTTAGTTTGATACTTGTCACTTACTTAGATAAGAAATAGCATCTGCCTAGCATCTGCCTAGCATGCCGGCAGGAGAGTCTTAAACAATTGCTGTTTGCCCTGTCTCCTTGGACTTCCGTGGTGGACAGATGCCTCTGTAAGACTTTTTCTACCTGAGAAGGAGGTGCTGTTATCCAGTGAGTTGTAGGCAGCAGAGTTCCATGTATTACAGTAGGGGAGCAGTAATATTTTTTCAAGTGATTAACTGTTTCATTCATTTCTCCTGGACTTGGCTTTTAACCCAGGACTCCATACAAGCCAAGAAAGCACTTTACCTTTAACCTACAACCCTCAGCCCTGGCTTTCTACTGTATATTTTGTATTATTATAGATCATGTCTCATAACATTAAAATAACAAAACAGAAGAAATAAAAAAGGAAAGAGAAACAGAAAGGAAGGAAGGGAAATAAGTTGGTCACAACAATCTGTGCCTATTATTCAGATATATTTTAAATATCAGGTTTTTATGGAAAAAGAAATACTTTTAGAAACCTTGACTACTTTTGAAAGTGAATAGAGATACAGCGGGGAAAGAATATTCACCAGTCAGCAGACATAAGACTAAGAGAGAAATGTAAAGCAATCACCCATCACCAGTGACAGTTTTTTATCCTGTTTGTGTCACTGTCTGTTTAAAAGTTACAATCAAATGTGATTTAGTTGGCCCATTATAATAGCATAATCCCTGCTGATTTATTACCTTGAGTTCTGATTCTGCGGAGAATGTTAAAAATGGGGAGCATAAAGTTAAATACTTTATGTCCCCTGACACACACGCTGAGAACTTTGAGGTAATAAAGTTATATGATTAAACAAACAAACAAACAAACAAACAGAAGAGAATGAACTTTGATATGATGATTGAGAGGTGAATGGTGGCCTCCCAAGAGAAGAATCTCTGCCTCTGGACACACACGGTGCCTCTGTCCTTCCAGATGACAGAACATTTGCAAAGGTTTCATGAAAGCCACTGGGAGGCAGTCAGAAAACATAGGCAGGAGTAGATGAGATTCAGACACACAGGTTGGATTGTATGCACTGATGTTTTTCTTACTTTTTTTCTTCTATATTGCAAAATTGAAATGTCTCACTTCCTTCTCCTTTACACTCAGGTCCTTCCACATAATCCCAGTTCCTTGTGCATACAGGAGGATTGGAGAACTCTCCACATAGAGCCACATACTGTTATGTCTGCAAATCAAGCAGTATTCATTTTTTAATTAAATAATATTTTTATATCAACTACAGTTTATTCACATTGTATTCCAGCTGTAGCCCCTCCCCCTCCCATGCCAAACCTACCCTCTCTTCCTCATCTCTTCCTATGCCCCTCTCCAAGTCCACTGATAGGGGAGGTTCTTCTCCCCTTCCATCTGACCCTAGCTTATCTGGTCTCATTAGAACTGGCTGCATTGTCCTTCTCTGTGGCCTGGCAAGACTGCTCCCCCATCAGGGGGAGTCAGTCAAAGAGCCAGCCACTGAGTTCATGAGACAGTCCTTGTTCCCCTTACAAGAAAACCCACTTGGAGACTGAGCTGCCATGGGCTACATCTGAGCAGGGGTTCTAGGTTATATCCATGAATCGTCCTTAGTTGGAGTCTCAGTCTCAGAAAAGACCCCTGGGCCCAGAATATTTGGTGCTGTGCTATGCTTGTGTAGCTCTTGTCCTCTCCAGGTCTTACTGTCCCCCCCGTCTTTCCTAAGATCCCTTGCACTCTGCCCAAAGTTTATTTATGAGTCTCAGTATCTGCTTTGATACCCTGCAGGATAGAGTCTTTCAGAGACCCTCTGTGATAGGCTCCTGTTCTGTTTCCTGTTTTCTCCTTCCAATGTCCATCCCGTTTGCCTTTCTGAGTGAGGATTGATCATCTTACCCAGGGGTCTTCCTTCTAGCTCACCTCTTTAGGTGTACAGATTTTTGTAGGTTTCTTCTATATTATATGTCTAGTATCCACTTATAAGTGAGTATATACCGTGTGTGTCTTTCTGCTCCTGGGATGCCTCACTCAGGATAATCTTTTCTAGTTCCCACCATTTGTCTACAAATTTCATGATTTCCTTGTTTTTAACTGCTGAGTAGTATTCCATTGTGTAAATGTACCACAATTTCTGTATCCATTCCTCCGTTGAGGGACATCTGGGTTGTTTCCAGGTTCTGGCTATTACAAATAAAGCTGCTACAAACATGGCTGAAAAAAAATGTCCTTGCTGTGTACTTGAACATATTTTGGATATATGCCTAGGAGTGGTATACCTGGATCTTGAGGAAGCGCTATTCCCAATTGACTGAGAAAGCACCAGATTGATTTTCAAATGGTTGTACAAGTTTACATTCCCTTTTCTGCACATCCTCTCCAGCATGTAATGTCACTTGAGGTTTTAATCCTAGCTGTTCTGATGGGTGTAAGGTGAAATCTCAGGGTCATTTGATTTGCATCTCCCTGATGACTAAGGATGTTGAGCATTTCTTTAAGTGTTTCTCTGCCATTCTATATTCCTCTACAGAGAGTTCTGTTTAGTTCTGTACCCCATTTTTTAAACTGGATTACTTGATTTGTTGCTTTTTAACATCTTTAGTTCTTTATATATTCTGGATATTAGCCCTCTGTCAGATATAGGGTTGGTGAAGATCCTTTTCTAGTCTGTAGGCTGTCGTTTTGTTCTGATGACAGTCTCCTTTACTTTACTGAAGCTTTTCAGTTTCATGAGGTCCCATTTGTCGATTGTTGATCTTAGAGCCTGTGCTGTTGATGTTCTGTTCAGGAAGATTTCTCCTTTGCCAATTAGTTCTAGACTCTTCCCCACTTTTTCTTCTAACCTATTTAAATTTTATGTTGAGGTGTTTGATCCACTTGGACTTTAGTTTTGTACAGGTTGATAAATATGTATCTATTTGCGTTTTTCTACATATAGACATCCAGTTAGAGGAGCAATATTTGTTTAAGATGCTGTCTTTTTTCCATTGTATGGTTTATGTTTTCTTGGATGTGTTTTTGGCTTATGATTTGTTTCCTTTTCTCTGTAATTTGTTTGTCCATTTTAACACATTAAGTAAATTAAACGTTTATCTCATTTTCACATTATGGTTTTCAAACATATAGGCCCCCTTTTTATTTGTGTGTATGTATGCATGTACATGAAGTTTGTTAGCAGTTGTACACATATTGTATGTATATATGGTGTGCATATATGGTGTGCATATATGGTGCCTATGTGTGTGTATACCCCTATGTGCATATGTAGAGGACAGAGGAAGATGCCTGTTGTCTTACTCTGTCAGTGTCCACATTATTCCCCTTAGAAAGGGACTCTTGCTAGACCTGGGGCTCACTGATGCACCAGACTGGCTGGCCAGCAAGGTCATAGGATTTACCTACTGCCACCCTCCAGTGCTGGGCTTGCAGGTAAGCTAGCACTTCAGGACTTCCACATGGGCACGAGGCATCTGATTTGACTTCATAATTGTTGCATGGCAAGTATTCACAGCCACTGAGATATCTCCCGGCCCTACTTGTATTTTTAAATTAAATTTATTTTAGCTGATACCTAAATCATAAAAAGTGTAAGTATTTACAGACTGTCAAGTGATGATATGGCCTTTATATGTTCTCTGATGTTTAAATTAGGTTAACCACATCATGATACTCAAGAAATTGCTCTTTTTCTGAGATGACATCATCCTTCTAGCTTCTTGAGATATATAACATATTGTTGGCATTCTGCTCTGTACAAACTGCCTTTCAAGTTGTCCCATTTATTATTATTATGGACAAATACATAAACCCTACTAATTCTAATATGAAATAGCAAACTATGAAAACATTCAGATAGGAATATTTTTTTTTAGCTATGCCCTATTCATTTTCAAAGCCATTAGAGATTCTCAAAACTTGTGTATTTCATGAGTACTTTGAAAATAAATCTGTTAAATTTTTGGTTATAATTTTGCAACATGTAGAGGTCTTGAACATGCTTTAGTGTTTATGTTTTAAAATAAGTGCAGTTTTTGTGAACAATTCCCAGAAAGAAAAAAAACAAAAAACAAAAAACAACTAACCCTGCATCTATGTTAAATATTCTACAATGCTGAGTAGAACTTTGTAAGTGTGAAAAGTTGAAATGTCAAAGATCCAGGTCCTAATTATAAGTAAGTCTATCTTTAGTCCCCTTAATCGTATTCACTGAGCATTTCTTCTGACCTACCATACTTGTAATTATCATCTGAATATGTTTAGTTTCAGATCATGAACACTAAGCTAAGTTTCAGACCACAGACACCTCATCAGACAGTGTCTGAAACCTTTGGCAGAGATTTCCATGGTTTGCTGTGACCCACCTATCTGATATTCACTCTAACATATTTGAAAAGTGCTTATTGTTTTGTATAGTTATGTATAAATTTTAATCAAACCATTTCCACATTCATTCCCCTTATTTGGGATATGCTGAGCCATTTTCTTTAAGTCACTCATATTAGCTCAAGGAGACATCTCCTACTTCATTTGGATAAGGACTGTGATTTTTATTAGCAGTTTTTAGAGAAAATAACTGACTTCAGTCATATACATTGAGTCAAGTTTATTTAAAAATAAAATGACACCATAAATATTAGATAAAATAGATCAACTCAAACTTTCTCTTTCAGAGAAATCACTCAGCCAAGGATTTTGTTGTCCTTGAGTGGTATCTGTGAGTCAAGAAGCATATAAAATTAGAGTTCTTTGAGTAGAAGACCAATATTAGACCCCAAATCACCACATTCTCACTGCTACCACTCTAAAAATCCTAAGTCTGGACTTAATGGAAAGCAAAATCTTCTAGAAAATACGCAAACTGTAATACAAATACAGCTGACTTATTTTGCATATGTAGTTATGATCTAGGGAAATTATCATCTCATTAGATTGGATCTGCACAAATCTGCAACAGTAATGTAGACATCAGGACCTTCATCATTATGAAGGCACGTTTCTATATTGTAGAAAATAAGATAATCACTTATAATCCAATTTAAAGTAAATAATGGCAAGCCATTTGTTTGCTCAGTGAATTCATTCTCTCTGCATATAGATATTGGAATTTTTCAATATGTCAAAGTTCCTGCTCTTGTTTCATTAATAAGAGGTGCTCTTGCCTGTGTGCATGTGCATATGCATGAACAGATGGGGACAAAAGGTAAGTGTGCTCACTAAATAAATGGGTTAGTTCCCTAAAAGGGAAAATGTGCTGTGAAACACTGAAAACATAGGCAAAAAGCATGTATGAATTTAAAATTAAGCACCTGTTCATGCTAGAGAGATGAGATACTACTGAGAATTAGAGTTCAGATCCCAATGCCCATATAACAAGCGAGGCATCTTGCACACAGCTGTACCAACTCTGAGGGGGTCTGAAGGAGGATTGCCTTCAGCTTGGCTGATAAAATACAAGTCCCAGATTCAGGAAGAGATCTGCATTAAAGGAGTGGCCACCAGTGTCAGAGGGGAACATCTGATGTCCTCTCCTACCCTCTGCACACATACATGAATGCATGGGCATCTAGAACAGATGTTGACACATACACTTAAAACTTAAAAACATCTAAATTTCCAAGGATGACCGTAACTAAGATGAAGTATAGAGGTTAAGAAATAGACAGTCAAAAAAAAAAAAAAAGAAAAAAGAGAGAAAGAAATAGACGTCATATTCTCTGTGAATGTGAAGGGGAAAATATGCATCAGAAGACAGACCTGAGGCTGCTCTTTTTAGAGTTTTCTCCCTGAGTTGCTTTGAGGTTGATTTCTCATTAGACACTAAATTAAATGTTTTCCCATCAGACAGTTTGCCCCACACGTAAAATTAGTGGCATGGAAATAACCATGCCACTCTGATGACAAGAAGGCTTTTAAAATAAAGACAGGACTGTCTGGTTATAAAATAGGCTTTCAGGTTTTTATTTTTTATTTATTTATTTATTTTTGAGTATAGTTTTGTTTTTGGCAGAAACATAGGGTAGTTTTTTAAGAATGTGTCAGGGGAGGAAAAGCATTGATTTAGGGAGTTGAGTGCCCAGAAGGGATATTTCCAGACTTCCTTGTTTACATTAACAAAACCCTTACTATCCACTAGAAGTTGCCAGACAATGAGATAAAAGTAAAGAAATTAAAAGCAAAGAAGAATCTAGTTATTGTTTGATCAAATTAATCTGATGTAGAACTGGCAGTGATCTGTGTCATTATCCCCATTCTAAAAGCTGCTCGTTGTCTTTTGCCAGAATCTGATTTCCAGTGAACTGGGAGTGAAAAGACTTAAGGATGCCTCCTGTCAATGTGATAGGCACTTCTAGAATGGGCACCGAGACAGAAGTGCTCCCTGCCTGTGCTCGCTGAGGTTTCTTTTACTTCAGTTAGCTCTGCAATAACTAAGAGGTGGCCTTAGAAGAAGCCAAGGTCTGTGCAAGCAAATTCTATAATTATAAAGAGCCCACTCCTCTTTGCTGTGCTCCATAAAATTTTAGGCTGCTGGAAATACATTATTTTACCAACATGGTTATCACCTAAACCAACTTATTTGCTTACTAACCTTATGCATTTTAACATACACGTATGCATTATGAAATAAGCACCAACCTTCCTAAGTCATTGTACTAAGTGCTTACAGATAATCTTTTTTTTTTTTTTTGGTTAATAAAGGAATACCCTAAACAAGAAAGTTCCAAATTTCTATGCCATGCTAAGATCCTGTCTTAAAAACTGAAAGGCTCTCCCTGGAATAATAAAATGTTTCTAGTGTCAGTATGAATACCACACATCTAAAGTAATATATGTATCCCTGGTTTATAGCTGCATATAAACTAACGGCAGAAAAATGGATCTTAGTCAGGACCTGGAAGACATAAAAGTACACGGAGCTCATGTGCATGCTACATTGGTGATGTCATGATTGTGCTGTAAGACTGAAGAAGAAGAATATACATTTTGTTGGTTACTCTTTTTCCATAGGGTACAAACATTTTCATATATTTCAGAATTATTTCAACACACTGACCTTTATGTATACTTAGTAAGGACATACATTGATGGTAATGATTTCAGTACATTAGGAAGTCCTAACTTATTTTTACAATTTAAATGTAAAGAAAGATTTCCTTAATTCCTTTCCTCTTTGATTGTGCTAAATGTATCATTACCGTTTACACTTTGTCTTTGTTTTAATTTCTGAGATCATAATATAATTACATAATTTCTCTTTCATTTCTCTAAACCCTTCCATATACTCTTCTTTGCTCTTTTGCAAATTCATGGTCTCTCTTTTCATTAATTGTATTAAATGTGTGTGTTTATATGTGTGTGTACATTTATGTATGCCTGTGTGTGTGTATCCTGCTCAAACTGTGTAATGCTACTCATATGTATGTCTTCATGGATGATTATTTGGTATTAGATATGTTCTTTTTTTATCACACTTCATGGTAAGCCCCACCCCCAGTAGTAATTTTCCAACACAAAATTAACTCAATGGTATTTGTATAGATTTTTTGACGCATGGGAGTCTTCTCTTTCTTTTTCTTTCTTTCTTTCTTCCTTTATTTTTTGTCTTATTAGTCTTTTGCTTATATGTTTTGGTTTCCATTTTGTCAGCTTTTCTCTCTCTCTCTCTCTCTCTCTCTCTCTCTCTCTCTCTCTCTGTGTGTGTGTGTGTGTGTGTGTGTGTGTGCAGGCACATGCTCATATGCCATGGTGTAATGTGGAGTTATAAGATGGGGATTGGATCTCTTCTTCCAGGGACTCTAGAGAATGAACTCAGGTTATCAGTCTTGAGCAGCAAGCACTTTTACCTACTTAGTCATCTTCTTGGCCCCAGTCACTCTACAATGAAGAATGCTATATCATTTATTGAATTACAGTACAATGAATGAGCTTTTCATCTTTCCAAATCTTTGAAGAATCATATTTAAATTGTTCTCACATCTGTTTACACACTATTTGAAATTATCATATACAAATTTACCTATAAATTTTATGCTTCGATCTTAATTTAATCACATAAAGTTGGAAGTATGTGTTTTATTTTCTAAAGAAACGTTGTTAAATTTCAAATAATGGTTTTTTTTGGGGGGGTAGAGATGAGAGTAATTAAGAAGCACAGTGTTACCTATTTAATTAGCCTATTTGTATCCTCAGAAGAATTCTTATTTGTGTGGAATGTGAGGGAGCTTGCCTTTAGCTAATCTAATCAGAAAGTTTCTCTCATTTACATTTCTCTTTGGTTGAGGGTTTTTTTTTTTTTTTTCCTCCAAACTGGCTAACCAAAAAAATTTCTATACTATATGCTTATGCATAATTAATGTTTTTGAAGCTGTTAAATTCATATTCCAGCCTGGGTTCATATCAATCTCTTTTTGTTACAAAATTAAAGCAAATAGTTTACAATAAAAATGTATTCCTCTAAGAGAATGTGGATGTTGACAGCACTGAAGAACTCAGAATGCAGGCTGCCAGTGGATTACCGTTTCCCTTCTACCTGGGACAAAGCTGGTTTGACAGACCTCAGAGGGGTAATGGTGGTGTTTCCTGGCATGAGTGCTACCGACCTCAGCTCAGTATTTTTCTGAAACTCAAATCTCCACTTATAAGTCAGTGAATAAGAAATGTCTTGCATTTAATTACTTTTTAAAGGGATGAATCTTTCTCCTTTGAATCCTCTAAATTAGATTGAACTTTCAGGGAGCAGCAAGGCAGAATTAAATAACAGCAATGTTGTGACGCCAAATGTTGACCAGTCCTCTTGTGGGAGAAAACTAATAAACAGCAGCTACCATTGCTTATGACGTCCAGTTCCACCTAGTCACATCATATTGAGACTCTGGAGTAAAAATAGTTTAAATAATTATTGTATAGAAAACAACAAAAAAATATTCATTAGTTAGATTTTCTGGAGAGCACTTTGAATTTGCCAAACTATAGAACCTGTAATTCCACGCTGGTGTGCAGCTCATTTGATTTCTTGTGCTCCACTTGGCTTCCCTTAAGATTTTCACATTTGCATAAGTCTTGCCCTACCAGAAATGCCAAGGTGCCTTAATAAATATTAATTGGTTATATGCTTCAACATACTCTCCATCTTTTACTACTCCGTGAGTTCACCCTCGTCTCCCACAATCCTGAAGCATCTAAGCTGCTCTCCCTTCTCATCTTTCACTCAAGCTCCTTGAAGGTCCCCCATCTGCGTATACTGGTCAGTCCAAAATTCCAGTTCAAAACCAAAACACCTGTTCTGGTTCATTTGTAGCCATGCTTTAAAATGCAATTGCATGCCAGTGACTTAACTTCTAACTCTCAAGTACATGTTTTATTTCGGTCTCTGTATTTTTGATCAAAGAACAGGAAGTTGTTTTTAGCTTTGCATGTTACCACAAAGAAAAAAAGGACTACATTTCCAAGGCTCATTTGTTATTTGATGGGATACAACTAAATCTTTGTCAAAGAGAGGTAAACAGATTATATTAGAGGTTGGTTGAATTCTCTTTAAAACTTAAGGACTGTGATTTCTTTGTTCCTGAATTTTTCCACTGTGCAGTTTTTTTTCATGACACATTTTACATTTTCCTCTTGTTGAAAGAGTGCCACATCCCAGTGACAAAGAGGATGGCTGGACAGGTCCTAAGTGGTATGGCAGAGCTTATATGAACCCACTTGACTACAGGTTTTCTTCATTAGCCTGACATAGATTTCTATCTTGTCTAAACACTACGAGGAATTTTTTGTTCAGCATAGCTACGCTAATTTCATTGCTTACATAGATTTGGTTCGGACATCTTTTATGAATTCTAGTCCTGTATTACAAACTGGTATTTAATATGAAAAAAAAAGAAAAACTCTGAACCTACAACTTATCTTGTCAGAAACCATATTCAACTCTGAATCCCTAAACTTCTCACATTCCATATATAAAAAATAATGACAATATAGACTGACATTTTCTGTCTTCTTTTAACTTGAAAATAGATTTTTCTCTCATACAATACATCCCAACTAGTTTCCTTTCCCTGCACTCCTCCTAGCCCTTCACCACCCCTTTTTTCCCAGATCTACTCCCCCTCCATTTCCTCTTCAGAAAGGATCAGGCCTCTGAAAGATGACAGCTAAACAGGACAAAATAAGATACAATTAATTACTTTAGTTGTTTATTCCTATTAGATTCTGTTAGAGGCTAACATGTCCATATGCCATAATGATTTTATGTGGGTATCTTGCCATAACCATGAGCTTTTGTTTGGGATATAAATTTGATAGACAGTAAGAAATAGTTTTCCAGCCTGGCACAGTGGCACTCCTGTAACCCCAGCACTCAGGAAAGCAGAGGCAGGCAGATCACTGTGAGTTTAAGTCCATTCAGTTCTACAAAGTGAGTCCAGGACAGCCAAGACTACACAGAGAAACCCTGTCTTGGGGGAGGGGAAGAAGGAAGGAAGGAAGGAAGGAAGGAAGGAAGGAAGGAAGGAAGGAAGGAAAGAAGAAAAAAGAAATAGTTTCCTAAGCATAGGCATAATACTCATCACATTAGCAACATCTGAGAACTCCCTTGCTCTCTGATGCTCACAAGTCAAGCTCTCAGCTGCAACTCCAGGTTTCTGCTGATCTCATAGGTGTACCTTTCACACCTTGTGCTCATTTTTATTTAAATCTTACTAAATATCACCTAAATTTGTGATTGTTCTTTCTCTCCCTTTCCTTTCATTTTCTCTCCCTTTTCTGTTTCTTTTACCTTCACTTTTCTTTCCCTTACCACTTCCCCTTGCCTAACTTCATCTCCTCTCACCTCCCTTTGCCTTCCTCTCCCCTCCCCTTCCTTCCTCTTTCCTACCCTCCACTCCCCTTCCTTTACTTTCCCTTTTTTTCTCTTCCACCCCTAACCCATCATTAATTTTCTTTTAAAGTTTTCTTTTCCATTTTTAGTTCTAAGGAAAAGAGACAGGGCCTTCCAACTTCTAATACACTGAGCTATTTTCCTAAAGAACTCTATAACTTACTTTTATACTTTTATTATATTTATCTTTTTATATACTACCAGTTCAACTAATTATTTTCATTTTTAAATTTGCTGTTTATTTTATGTTTGTATAATTAGGGATCTATTTTTGATTGCATATATGGAGAACATTTCCTCTTCTGTAGTGATGATCTCGGTCTCTTTTCACAGACTGATTTAATTTTATGTTTATGAATGTATTGCCTGTAATGTATGTCTGTGTACCACATGTATAATTAGTGCTAGGGATCAGGAGGGGATATTGGATCTCTTGGGAGTAGAGTTGTATACAGTAGTGAGCTACTATGTGGATGATAGAAATTGACCCTGGGCCTCTGTAAGAGCAGCAAGTACTTTTAACTGCTGAACCATCTCTCCAGCCTCAAGCTTTATTTTTGTACTGTGCTTTAGTGAAACCACTCCCTTTTTGTTTGGGGGGGATTTTCTAGTGCTTCTGGTACTTTAAAATAATCTTTCTTTCCCACTGATTTTTTTTTCTAATCCTTCTGTTAGGTTACTAGCTTAGACTTCATTGGT
Organism: Psammomys obesus; assembly: GCF_907164565.1. Lineage (NCBI taxonomy): Eukaryota > Metazoa > Chordata > Mammalia > Rodentia > Muridae > Psammomys > Psammomys obesus. The sequence goes on along the minus strand of NW_026596073.1, from coordinate 37,580,347 downwards.
GTCATGTTCTTTTGGGAAGAGAACGCTATTGTATATGGTTTGTAATCTAGTCTTCTTCATTGGGAACTGTTCTGTCACTTACAGTAAGCCACAGAGTTCTTGCAGGTGACCTCTAGGTTCATTTGTGGGTATTACTTTGCTCATTTCCATCTTCTTAGCTGGTCTGTGTTGAGGTACTGGCCTATCAGGTAAATATGGATATAATAGCTTAGCTTTCAAGCTGATTTTATGTGAAAAGAATTTGAAATAAAGGATCTCCCCTGAAGACTTCTTTGATGGTCATAGTGAATCATGGTACTAAAATATCTTGTCTTCAAGGAAAATTTATTATTTAATTGCTTTATATACAATACTTTGAATAACAGCAAATTGTCCAATGAAATATATGATTTAAATAATATATACTATAATAAACATATATAACTGTGACAATTTTATTAACAAAGATTTGAGACTGCAAGACTTTAAATAGCATAGTCAAGAACAAGCTAGGAAGTAAGAGCCAAAATATAAACTTGAGTCTCATTCCATTCCACTTTTCTTTGATGTGTTTCCTTAAAATGTAATTTCAAGTTTTAGATTGACAGATTCACTTATTATAAATGATATCATCACTTTAAAAATAAATGAAGGAGCCCTGCTCTAATTTAAGCTGCATCTGGATTTCTCCCTGTGAACATTTCTTTTCTAATCCAGATTCAAATAGAATTATTTACCTTTTTAAACTTCTCAAAGTCATTCTTCTTGTCTTAGGTATTAATTGAATATATTTCATTTTTCTCCATTTGAAGACTATGGAGATGGGCTACAGAGAGTATTTTGAAAGCAGCTTGCTGAGACCAGACTTCTGGTGAGGTCATACATGTCCTCTAAATGCCATATGTTGATGGCTTGTCAAACAGCCTACATGAAACAAGGAAGTAGCTGAATCTTTGCACATGGAAAAGCTCATGAGGGGAAGCCAAGGAAGCCAGGTGGTGTGCCTTGGAAGGCAACTGGAGGGCATGATTCCCTTGCACTCCTGTTCTTTGCTCTTTGTGAGGTGGGTAGTGTTGCTTCACAATTTATACTTCACCGTGATTCTCTCCTTTAAAGTGATGAAAACATGTAACCATGGGCTGACACATTTAAAACTGTGAACCCAGACAAAACCTTTCTCTCTTTGGGTGAATCACCTCAGGCATTTGACACATTTGGAAGCTTTGTCTCAGAGATTTTGTTCCTTCCTTGCTTATTACTTACCATAAATATTATATGAGTGGACTGAAGAAACCACTGGCATGAATAAAGATTAAATTAGGGAGTTTCACTTACCATTTGTCTTCAGTGTTATTTACCAGGGTTGCCTTTTCTGAAAATTTATTAGTGTATATTTATGTCTGGTTAATTCAGTTTGAAAGCACACAAATTTTATTACTTCAAAACACTGCAGATCAATTTATATGGTTAGTAATGTGCAAGTTACAACCTTCTCTCTCAGAAGCTAATCTTTCAAAGCTGACTCAGTGTTCCAGACGTGTCTACTAACTGTAGGCTCATGACAGAATGCATGTGAATCTCTGAGGTTCTGCATTGGGAAGTACAAATAAACACACAAAGAAACCAACTGAACAAAAACGAAGAAAGAAATGGACTTATCTCAAAGAAGATATACAGAGTTTGGGAAAAAAATGTTTAAAAATCCAGTGTTTACACTAATATAATAAGTTGTATAAATATGCACAAAGTCTGAGATTTTCCAATGCCTAATACCTTTTAGTATATGCTTACAGGGAGTGGTGGCATACACCTATAACTCCAGTATCCTGGAATTAGAGGCAGGCAGATCTGTGTAAGTTAAAGGCCAGCCTGGTGTTCAAGTCAAGTTTTAGGCCAGCCAGAACTACATGGTGAGACCTTGTCTCACATAAAGCAAACCAAACAACCAACCAACCAACCAATCAAAAAACCAAACACATTTAAGAGTAAAACAGAACAGGGAAGGGAGAGCAGCCTCACCAGGCCACAGAAGATGACAATGCAGCCACTCCTGATGTGATCTGATAGACTAAGATCAGAAGGAAGGAGAGGAGGACCTCCCCTATCAGTGGACTTGGGGAGGGGCATGCGTGAAGAAGGGGGAGGAGGGATGGGACTGGAAGCGGAGGAGGGAGGGCCTTATGGGGGATACAGAGTGGAGTGAATAAACTGTAATTAATAAAAATAAATAAATTTTAAAAAGAGTAAAACAGAAAGATAGGTTTACAGATAATTTGTTGAGTTGATTTTTAGATGGTCTTGGAAATTAATTCACCCAACTTGAATGAAAGAAAGAAAGAAAGAAAGAAAGAAAGAAAGAAAGAAAGAAAGAAAGAAAGAGGAAGAACAAAGCCCACATATTCTCTCCCTCATGGTATTGTAGGATCCTACCCTCAGAATATATATGTGAGTGTGTGTGAATGTGTGTGTAAATATATGTGGGGGCATAGTGTATCAGTTAGAAAGGTTACCATGGGAAAGGTCATATTATTTTATGAGAAAGGACAGAATACGGAAAAGGACAGATGACTAATGAAGGAGCATAGGAAACTCTTTTGTTGTTGTTTATTGTTGTTTTCCTAGTTTCAACTCTGTCATAGATTTTTTTTTCTTTGATTGTGATAGATAAGTGCATAAAATGTAATAGATAGCAAAAGTGTAAAACTTGAAAGAAAGCTCCATGCCTTCAGAAAAGTCATTCTAACTATGTAGAAATACACTAAGATTCATAGTTTGGGAATATCCCATTGTTTGTTTGGTAACTTTAATTTTGCTCTACACTGATTTTATTTATGAGTTAATTACAATAAAGTGTTTCTACCAAATAAAATTAATTTAAAAATCAGTCCTTAAATATTTCTTTATAAATTTTAATTCCATATCATAATTAATATAATAGTAAAAATTTTGTATTTTAAAAAAATCAACATGTCTGACTGATATTAACCATTGATTAATAAGTCATCTTTCACCTGAGCCTCTACCCTTGGTTTCTTTTATTAAAATTATTTTCCATTTGAAGACTGCTAGTCATTCCTGTATTTGAAATCATAGACCACAGTTACTTTCAAACCAAAGATCATGTATGGATATAATCTAGAACCTTTACTCGGACGAAACTCGTGGTAGCTCAATAACCAATTGGTCTCCCATAGTAAGGGGAACAGGGACTATCTCTGACAGGAACTCAATGACAGGCTCTTTGACTCCCCACCCCCCAAGGGAGGAGCAGTTCTGCTAGGCCACAGAGGAGGACTTCGAAGCCAGCCCTGAAGATACCTGATAAAACAGGGTCAGATGAAAAAGGAGGAGGTCCTCCCCAATCCGTGGAAAGGGGCAGGGAGAAACTGAGGGAGGGAGGGTGGGATTGGGAGGGAATAAGGGAGCGGGATACAGCTGGGATACAGAGTTAATAAAATGTAACTAATAATAACAAACAATAAAAAATAATACACAAAAAATAAAAAAATAACTCATAAATAATTTCTTAGTTGCTAGAGATTAAAATCCAAATAAATCTGTATCATTCTACTGGATGGTCGGAAGTCCTTTAAAAGTCAAACTCTCTGTGCTGCCTTTGAAGCTTATCTGGCCACTGCACTCAAGAGCCCACAACAGCTATGCTTACCCCAAGGGCCTGCACAAGACTAGTCAATAAACATTCAACTGTAGATGAGAAAGAAGCTTAGGAAGCACTGCCACGCCCTACCCCAGATAACTAAGAATAGTTGAGGACTGCCGCAAAAGTAGAAGTCACAGTCTCCAGTGATGTAGCCACTGATGAGCTTTGCATGTGCCAGCGGATAGTTTCACACTAAAGCCCAAGTGTATCAGCTACTTTCTGTTGCTGCGATAAAACGCTTTGATCATGTGGGAGAAAATGTCTGTTGGGCTTATGCCAGAGGTTAAGAGTTCACCAAGGTGGGGAGTCATAACAACACACCACGATCATGGTGGCAGGAGCAGGTTGTTGAGGTCTGACCCTGACCCTGAAACAAGAAGCAGAGAATGCTAACCCAGCAGTGAATGCCTACACCCAGTGATATACTTCTGCTAGCAAGGATGCAACAATTAATTTTCCCCTAACAACGCCACCAACTGGAGATCAATGTCCTGTGGAGAATATTCTCATGTAACCACCATACTAAAAGAATTTCCTTGTTCAAATCCAGTGGGTAACAAGGCAAAAACAGAAATGAAACACACAAGTGAAAAAGACTTGAAGTACAATGGACACTGGTTGGGAGGAAGGGGTTCCTTTGGATGGGAGGAAGGGAAGAGGGAGATGAGAGGAATGATTGTAGTAGAATGTATTATTTATATACACCAAAGACAATCCCCAAAGAACTTCTTTTTTTTTTTTACATCATGGTTTTCAATTTATCTTGACTCTCCTTGGTAACCATTAGCAGAGATCCAAACACAGTTTAACTGTTCGAAGTACAGAGACTATTATACAAAGCATAGGCCTCGTAAGCTCTCTTTTGGGATCTGTATCTGCATGCTTGGTTTTAATATGTTTATCGTAAAGCCTGAACACAATATATATTACCTCTCTCTTCAAAGTACCAATGGAAAAAATAAAAAGCTTTCCTCTGCCAATGAGTTCTATTTACTTTACATCCTAACTGTCCCATTACACAATTTTGTTGTATTAAGAATTTAATAGTTCCAAGGGGAGGTCAAACTTTCTTTGTTTGTTAAATATTAAATCACCCTTTGGCTTTTTTACTTCTGACAGTTATTTTTCTTCCTCATCTTTAAAGGCGGAAGTTCATGAGCTTTTTATCTGGTGGTATAGCTGGGTTTATTCATGCCCAGACTCATTGAAACCTGCCAACCACATAAAAAGTGTTGCCAGTGTCAGAGAACTGTCCCCTGTGTTGTAATACATAGGGGCTCACTGTTTGAAAGTGAACTCAGAATAAAAATGTATTCCCTCCCATGTACGTTTGCTTGTCCAGGTGTCTTTCTAGAAGACTGAGATGGAAAATATTTATTTTATAACATTTTGAAATTCTGTTGAAGTTGGTTCTTTTTTTCGTTTTAAATTTTATTTATTTATTTATTACAATTTATTCACTTTTTATCCCCTCTGCAGCTCCTCCCCCATCTCCTCCCAGTTCCACCCACTGTCTCTCTTTTCCTCCCGTGCCCCTCCCCAAGTCCACTGATATGGGAGGTCCTCCTCCACTTCTATCTGACCCCAGCTTATCAAATCTAATCAAAGCTGACTGCATCATCTTCCTTTGTGGCTTGGCAAGGCTGCACCTCTCCTCACCCCCACTCTGGGAGAGTTATCAAAGAGCTGGTCACTAAGTTAACATCTGGTTCTTTTTTTTTTTTTTTCAGATTGGCCTTATTTTTTAAAAATTATTATCTAGTCCTCATGTCAGGTTCTTTTTTTTTTTAATTGCAAACCATTGCACTTTATTGTATATTGTTAAGAGTTTTCAAAATACTCTAGTTATGGCTCGAATCCCTTTTTGTGTATGTGCAGGTACAAAGAGTTTTGGTGGAACTGGAAATGAAAAATATTCAGGATATTATTGTTCAAAACCTAAATGGTGGACAAAAGAGAAAACTGACTTTTGCAATTGCCATTTTAGGAGACCCTCAGGTAAGTCAGACCAGATTGTATAAGAGGATATTAGCTTATGGCCATCTCAGACCTAAAGAAGTTAAACACTAAGGAGAAGCCTAGGGAGGATGCTTAAATCTCATTCAGAATGGTAAACAGGATAGATACCAGAAGCCGTGGAAGAGAGGAAACAGGATGGGAGCCTATTATAGAGGGTCCTCTGAAAGGGTCCACCCAACTGTGGAGCGAAGCATATGCTGAAACTAACAACCAAACTTTGGGCAGAGCACAGGGAGTCTTATGGGGGAAGAAAGGGGCGGTGATAGAGAGACTTTGAGGGGACAGGAGCCCCATGAGGAGGCCAACAAAGCTAAAAGATCTGAGCTGAGGGCTTCCTGCAGATTCATGTCAGGTTCTTAATGCGTCCTCACTTACTCTTTCCCATCACCCGAGTCAACATTGTCTAAATTCAAGTCTGGTTTATTGCATTCAGATTTTTGCAATTTTCTTAGCTCCCTCTTGCTTTACAATTTCTCTTTAGGTCAGCTTTTTCTAACACAAATGTCAGTATTATTTTTCATGTTATCACATTTTCCTACTATGAAATCCCCCATTGCATTTAGAGTAAGTTTCACATTTCTTTGGGACAGTTTGCAACAATAGTCACTAGCCAAATGCAACTATTTAAGTTTCTTTTCCTTTTTTTTTTTTTTTTTTTTTAATAGAAATGTGCTTGGAAGTAAACACTGAAAACTGGCTCTTCACCTGTGGCACCATAATTTCATATCCACAAATGCCATACATGGCTCATGACTTCCTAACTGGACAGTACTGGTATAGAAATTTTTCTCATTGTAGAAGTTCCTGTATGTCAGTCATGCCCTAAAATGTTAGGTTCCCCTTTTTACCCACAGAGCCCTAACTAGTTACTTGTCCTTACCTTCCTTCTCCAAAGTGAAAACTTACTTCATTGATCCAATGTAATGGGTCTACTTGTTGTTGAAATCATCAGTAACTTCACAAACACATATCAATTTACATCTTATGCATTAGCAAGGTTTTTATTTCAACCACCACTTGAGTTAAAAGTAGGACCTTGAAAAACTAAAGTTGCTCTCACAATGGAGTCTATGTCAATGAAGACAAAACTCTTACAAAATCTTCAAAATGTTTTATTAAGTACCTGGTGGCCAGTAGCTCTTAGAAGAAAGAAACAGGTAATGCACAGAGAGTGTTGGGGTGGGTGATTAGGTAGAGAAATTAGACATGACCAGCGTGATGAAGGGTGCTTCACTAGAGCCCTCCATGAAATGAAGAATGAGTCACTCAGGAAAAGGGGGCAGCCATTCTCTCTAGTGCCTTAAAGCTCTGGCACTCTCAGGGTTATGGGAACACCATTAGTAAATGTCATAACATCAGGAAGTGTCAGCTCTTCCACTGCCTCAGACTGTTGATTTCATTCCAGAATGCAATCAGAAGCCTATACTATGAGAGCAGAGATGACCAACATATCACCCACTCCACATCCTGCTTTGAAAGATGGAGATCATAAAATGTACAGTGTTTGATTTGCTTTAAATAATGATGGAAAATAATAGGAACATGGTGATTAGAACTCCTGTTTCTACATACTACTATCTTTTGTAGTTTTTTTTCTGATACAGATGTGGAGAACTCTTGATCCCTTTTTATGACTTTTTTAAATTTTTTTTCTTCTTTTGGCATTCTTGACATGTTGTCAGTGGTGTTTTAAGTCCTCTCCTTCCATTCAGGGAGAAGCTTGCAAATTTCAACATGTGGATAAACTTGCATTTTCACTTTGCTCTCCAAACACTGAACATTTTTATTATTAGTAGTGAAACACACATTATGTGTGGATGTCGCAGCAACCACAGACATATATGCTTTGTGCATGGTCTTGAATGGCATAAAGTCATGAAATGTCCAAAAACTTGTTCCTTCATGGAAGCCTTTAGAAATTTCTTTAGTAACTGAGGTGACCCTAATATAGTCTTTAAAACCATTTTAAGACAAACAGCTCTTTCCACAGGATCTCATACTCCTGTTCTTTGTAGATAAAAGTTCATTGTATATTATGCAAGAATTATACAAGGTAAAACTGTTTGGCAGTTGCTTTATTGTCTACCCACAGTAAACTTAGAGTGTACATCATTGTTTAATAGTTTTGAAAACATAAATGGAACACTTCAACTGCAGTCATTTCAAAAATATTTAAAATTATATGCTATGTTATATAATTTTTAGATGATTTTCTTATTGTTATAAGATAATAGAACTTCTGTTACTCATCCTGTTAGTGTAATGACATACTCTAACCTCCATTTCACATGACTATCATACTACATTTCTTTTGGAGCTAACAAACCGATTTCCACAGTACATTTGACATGTTGCCAATAAGGTTTTATTTCCCCTTTGGTTATGAACAGTATTCAATTTCCTTAATCTTCATGGCTATATTGTAGCAAATCCTTACAAAACTGCCTGTAAACTGTTTACTATAGGTGAAGATACAGCAGAAGATATTAGAAGAAACAATGTATGAAAGTAAATGATAGCACATCCACCTAGTAAAACAGTCTTTCATTAAAGAAAACAAACAGCGCTTCTCTTTTCAGGAAAAGCACTCAAGGATACTCTTACCCAAAATGAACAGTAGCCAGGCTCTCAGCCTCGCATGTCTGCTGCCAAGTATTAGTGACCATTAGTCCCCCAAAGGGAAGGCTTGGAACTGGTTTAGGGATACATACCAGGGAAAAATTGCTTGCCTAGCATGTGGGAGATCTACTTCAATCTTATTACCACAAGGGGAGAGGGGCATGAAGGAAAGAGGAAAATAAAGATGTACTCAAAAGATTTTACTAAAAGAACTACAAAATTAAGGGTGAGATTTAGATAAACCTCACCCATCATTAATTTTATGAGCAAGGCCTTGATTATGTTTGAAGACAAAAATCACATGCATTAGTGTAATTTTTTTCAAAAGAATAATTTTACTTACAAAAAAAAAAGAAAATACATGCTTTAATCTATGTTTTGTTGAAATTTGCTTTTTCAGATATTTTTTGTGTGAAATTAAGGAAAAAGGGAAAAATAGGAGATAAGGCTTTATAAGTAAAGATATATGAAAAATAAGAAAACAGATGTACAAACATCTACTTCCGTTGAAGAGCAAAGCATAAAGTGCTTCTAGATAACATGTATATGCTTTGTTCTAGGAGCAAAGTCTGTTGTCCTTTGATTGGTGGAACTTCTTGTTACTAAGCCACTTGAACATTATCTAAAATCAAATTAAGTCCAATTCTATACTATTATAATCTTCTCATCTCTAAGTATGGATAAGGATGTATTTACTAGCCTTAACTATCAAAGAAATCATATGGGCTCTGTAATTGTCAAAGCACCACGTAAAATGTAGGTATTTCTTTTTTCAATAATCAGAAGCAGAATATATGTTTCTGTTCACTTTTATAAGACATTTTTAAAGGAAAATTTGACAGGAGAAACCAGAGAAAGCAAGAAAGAGAGAAGAGAGCCCCTAGAGATGTTTGATATTTTTTTCTTTATCTAACAAAAGAGACACATAACTTTTAATACTTTTTTTTTCTTTCCATGTTTATTTTATGTAAGATCTCACTGAAATGGGATAAGAAAAATAAATCTACTTTAGGAATATTTTTCTTCTCAGTTGAAAGAAAGGTTTGAAGTGCCCTGAAGGTGATTTCCAGAGTAACTTTTGTTTTATTTTTAAATAGCAATTTCTTTGAGATTCAAAACCAACAAAACTTATCTCTATGTTACCACAGTTCCCAGTGGTGGGATAGGTGCCCTTTTTCAGAGAAGGACAGTGTGAAGATAAGGTAGGGAAGTGTTTCAGATATGGAGATTCCAAGCTCAAGACCACAGGCCTTGGCTCCAATGCTCTGAACCAGTGATCAGGTGACAGGGTCCATGGTGAGTGGCACCTTCTTGGCTCTGCTTCTGAGTCTGCCAGTACCGGGATTTTTAAATATTCTCCAACATGACAAGAATTTTTTTACATTTAGAAGTTGTTAGTAAGGATTTTCTAACATTTAAAAAAATCAGTACGTAACCCTACGTAACACAGTTCAGTTTGATCTCTTCGTACTCTGTTACAGAGTTTGTGGTTTGAATGGTCTCCTGTGTCAGTAATTTGGCTGAATACTAATCCAAGCACACTACTGCTTATGACTTTAGGTTTTTATTTTTCTTTTTGATGCTTTAAGTTATTACCTTGTATAGTGATATCGCAATCATTGATTTGCGTAGCTTGGGGAAATTAGGTAGTTTGATGGCAGCTGTAATACCGCATTCCAGTCTTCTCCACACACCTCTTTGAAATACTCTCACAGATACTTGTCTACTGCATATGTGCAGCAGTGGAATTTGGTGTCAACTACATACCTCCAAAGACTTTTAAAGACCTGTGCACATCACACAGCAGTTATGGCCTCACTGGGGGCCAACACACAGAGAGCTATCTGCTATTTCCAGCCCTTCCTTCTGATGAAATACTAGTGGGTGCACCCTGTCACTGTGTGCCAGTAAGCTTGAACGATGTATTCTGAGACACTATATTCTGTCTTTCATCGAGTACCTATTCAAATCTTTTTTGTTTTCCTTTTCTGTCTGTGTTGTGTGTGTAAGTTCTGATTTTTTTTAATGATATCATATGTTGGCATTATCTTTCTTCTATCTCTGTGACAACCTTTTATTTTCGCTTTGTGACCATTAATTACTAAACAACAAAAGTCTCATTTACCTTTTTTCTTGTGATGTTTTTGTCACATAGTCTTACAGGCTTCACTTAGGGAAGATTTATGAATTATAATGGTGAGTGATAGCTATACATCTAGGTTAAGTGAATGACTTAACGGCCAAGTCTTTAGATTTTTAAAATATGTATTGTTCATTACACTGTAGTTGTATAGTATTTTTAAATTAAAAAGTCTATCATATTGATTATTTTAAACAGTCTATTATTTTTTCAAGTCTGTAGATTGGATACCTCTTTTTTGAAAGATATAAAAGAAGTCCTACACACCAGCTGATCCTCCATTCCATTTCAATATGCTTAAAAGGCTGTCTTCATATCCTCATCTATTAAAGGTATTTGGGATTGCTATGATTTGCTCAAGATAAAGAAGAGTATTTATTTTCTTCTTGATGACTTTGCCATAGTAATATTAATACATACCAACTTGGCCAACAACTAAGAAAGGGTGTTAGAAGGAGACTTAAGCAGAACATCTAGAAAGCCAATATTATCTAATGTTTAAAGTCAAGGAAAATATATGGGAAGATGAGAGAAAACCAGACATAGAGTGAGACCTGGAGTGAGATTTAGTTGTCTTTTGTTTTTGTGCAAATTGATTTTAGGTAAATTACAACCCTCTCTTTAGCACATGCTTAGCTATCATAGTGACAATGCTTTCTTATAGTTTATAATTTATATACATGGATGACTCGAGGTCCTAGGAACATGTTTTTATTTTCAAATCCAGTTGTTAATTCTATGATCACATAAAAATTAGTGCATTGTACTTTGAAGGAAGTATGTCTTAACTCTACTTAGTTATTTTGAGAGAAACTCATGTAAGGATGAGAAACTGTTTCTCTCAGCTGGATTAGAGTTTGGTAATGGCCATAGAAAAAAGACCACACATACAAAAATAAGCTAGTGTGTTTATATTTATACACACACACACACACACACACACACACACACACACACACACACACATATATATATCCCCAAAATCTGAACTAAGCCAATCAGGTGAACAATATCCCAGGAAAATATAAGCGATTATGAATACAAGAGTACAAATTTGCAGTGACAAATACATATTTGCATTCAAACATTTAAAATAATTTAGCTGTACACTACAGTTAAATACTTAACTATTTCTCTGTCTAGTGGTAAGATAGTTTAAAATGTTAGGTGGACTTCGCTACAAATAGCACTTCTAGTATGGTAGAAAAGAAAGGAATTCATTTGTAGTTGATAACTTACACTTTGCTTTGCTGCCTGCCAATCACAGTTTAAAGTCAGTGTGTGTGTGTCAGAAAAAGAAGCAGGTAACAACTCCTTAGTACACAATTTTATAACATTTCTCAGAGTTTTCTGTGTCCTTCAATGTTTGTGATATCATATACTTATAAGAAAAGTAGTGATTCATAGTTACAAAGAATGAAACTCCCACCACCTATGTGCCTTAGAAAAACATAATATCACATTGCATTTTATACACCTAATTTGCTTTAAATTGAATATGTATTCTTGGCTTTCATGCCCATACCTGTTTTTCATCTCCAGGGAGTCTCTATTCCTGAGATGATTCTACAAGTTTCTTTAATACTAAAAACTGTCACCTGTCTACCAAGGAATCCTTCACAAACATTAAAAGAACTGAGAGATTGTTAGGGTATTGTTGCAAACTTTTATGTTTTCTGATATTGAACTTTAGAAATGCATTATTACTTAGTTCTTATACAGAGAGAAGTGTGTCACAGAATACAGATAAATACAAAGCAGATAAGAAACATGCTGAAATTAAAATAAGTTTTAAAAGGGAAAGCCCATATTTTCTATGCTGCTTTGTGTTTTATGAGCAGCAGCTAAAGAAAAACTCTCCCTGTGATATGTTGTAAAATTCATTCTAATTGAAACTCTGTCAAAATGATAATAATTGGCATAGGAAAATGTTAGGTTAACCCAGAAATAAATGTGTCATTTTATTCTCTCCTTACTGTTATCAAAGTATTTCACACTAAGATCACTGTTTTTGAAATGCCCATCACAGGTGCTCTACAGATTTTATGGTTGCGGGTCTTATATTTAAGTCTTCAATGCATTTGGGCTGACTTGTAACTTGTGAAGGTGGAGGTTAGGTTTGATTTTTTTAGCACATGCAGGTCTAGGTTTGTCAACCTCCTTTCTTGAAAAGACAGTGTTTCCTATGGCACATTGAACTGATCTAAGTGAGAGGTCAAATGTGTTGAAAGCCTCTGAATTGGAGAGGTAGGGCCATGCAAGGCTTTTAGAGCCCAGCTGTCAGTAGTAGCTCTGGATGCTGGGTATACAGTTTCACAGTTTGATCTTCTCTGGGGTTAAATATTTTTTATATCTGGTTTTTCCTTTATTTGGTCTCACTGCTTTGCTCCCTTCAAAGAAAGAAAATGTATGCTTCACGCCATTACATGTAAGCTTGTCTTGATTTTGTAGCGTATCACAGGTAAGGCATTGATCTGATTATCAGAAGAGACTTTGTATATTAAGTTGTATTGATATTTAAGGATGTGAGAATTTTGCTTTAAGAAATGACCATGAGGCTAGGGACTAGGGCCATCATTAAGGTTTTAATATAAAATGGAGCCCCTGGTCCTCAGGTCCATGTGTTTTAACACTTAGTGTCCAGAAGGGAGCTATTTGGGGGTTTGTAAAATCTTCAAGAGGTGGGCCTAACACATGTACCTCTATGCCACATATGGACTTGGGGGTTAAAGTCTGGCCTACTACAGCCACATCTGTGCTTCTTGTTCCACAGTGATGTGAACAAGCAGCCTCACTTGCTTTGGCTGCCACTGCCAAGAACTACTCTACTGCCACACCTTACTGCCCAGGATGTCCACATTCATCTTCCCTCCTTAATCTGCTTCTTAGCAGATATTTTGGCTATACCCATGAGAAAAGTAACCAGTCTCCCATGTAATAAAATGTATCAGCAGTTACTATGATCTTCAAATACAGTGGTATCCATAGTACGATTTTCAGCTGACTGAATACTTATATGGACATTACAATGCTATCAAATATGTAAACATCAATTGTATTTATATTGGATTTCCCAAAGTCTTTGAGGATAATTACACTAATTTATTCATTTGCTCATTCACTCATTTATTTTTTTGCTAATCTTAATTTGACTAGACAAACATGCATTTTGGACACTCAATGCTAGATGCTTTCTTGCTTATTTGAATGCTTAGTGGCACTCATCCTAACATTTACACATAAAGTACAACTTGCACACATTTTTACATCTCATTCAACAAAATTACTAGCAGTAAGCCCAAACCAAACTAACTCCAGGTAAAACAAAACATAATAATACTTTAACAAACAGCTAATGCTCCTACATACTTTATTACTTTATAGTTCTTAAAATTAATGTTACTAATGTCAAGCAGGTTCCATTTTGTTTTATTTTTACTTATGAAGAGAAGATCTCTAGTTTGGTTTGTCCTCCAGCTCAGTATGCTGCTAGACATGACTTTGAACATCCGTTTCTCCAGCATCTACATCTGAAGACTTAGGATTACAAGTGAGTGCAAAATGCAGTCTTGTGTGGTACTTGCAATCAAACTCAGAGATTCACAAGTGCTAGCCAAGCATGCTAGGAGCTATGTCCCCAGCCTCTTCATTTTAAATCTATTTCAGTTATCTATAAAGCCCTTTTTAAATTTCGTGAGTTACAATTAGGAGCTGTATTGATTGCTCATGTTCTTTACTTTTTCATGAGACTTATTTAAGGCTCTTATTAACATAGAACCTATACATTTAGACACTGTTAAACTGTAGTGTGCGTTCTCACTGTCTAGTTCCCAATCTATGTCACACCATCATATCTCATTGAGATCTTTCTTGGAGATGTGTCTGTTTATTGTCTCTTATCTTACAGAATCTAACAAAATAGAAATTAAAGCAAACATTCAACATATCTGTCATCGAAGGTTCATATGAATACTATATGGTGGAAAGTGATATCAGTTTTACTATTAAAAGGTGAGCCAACTGGTGCTGTTTTCCATTTTTGTCAGTGTCTTAAAAGTTACTCAAGAGAATGAGGGATTTACACATCTACTTACTTATTCAGGCTGGTGTGATCTTATGTATAATGTAGCTTTTGAAATTTCCTATTATATTCTTATGACCTCCCCCCGCCAAAAAAAACAAAAAACAAAAAACAAACAAACAAACAAACAAACAAACAAACAAAAAACCTGAAAGAGGCAAATAAAGCTTTTTTATTTGGAAAAAAAGCAAAAACTACTTTAATCTCACAATGTTTCGGAAGAAAACCTGAAATTCTCAGAAATATTTTGCCAATACTTTTGGCTCCTGGGCAGGTGGACATGATTGACCTCAGCCTTCGATGCGTTGGCATTTGCTTCCCAGCTTTGCATCTGCAGTCACTTACGAACTTTTATATTCCTCCACTACACACATGAAATGCTGAGAAAACCAAGGCCAAATAATTACATTAGTGTTACCTCCAGCTTTGCAAATGCTCCTCCTGCTGCCATGTTTGCTCTTATTTATCTTTAAACATTGAATCAAATGTCGCCTCCTCCGTCACACATTAGCCACTCACTCATTTTCCTTTTGATGTACTTCACACATAATTTTGTTTTTCACAGCAAAACAGATATTAATTATGACCTGCAAGCCAAGGTGCCTATAAAACAGTACTCTGTTCTCTTTGAATAAAAGTTATTTTTACTGTCAACGTTAGACATTCAAATTCACGGAAAACTACATCTTTAGCTTTTTAGGCATTCTTCCCTAAGCTGATTTTTTTCCAGGATGTGGGAAAATACCTGCTACTCTAGGCCTGGGGCATGACTTTCTGATGACTGCTCATGTCTGGCAATGTTCATCCTACTATTTCTAATGTCTGCCTCTGTGCTTATTGGTTACCTGTCAGCTGCCCCTACACCATTTTAGGTGTTAGGGTCTTTATTGGGAATGGTGACCTACCTGCCCACAGTCATTTTTCAAAGCCTTTGGCCATTCTCCTAGCACTGATTGTGTGAATACTTTTAGGCTTCCAAATATGTCGGGAAAACTGATTTACGAACATTCTCAACCTGTCTCCTGATTTTCCAAGTTCCTTCTTGTTTTGCTGAAGAAAAAAAAAAGTCACTGGTAATACTTTACACAATTCAAATTGCTAGTAAGCATAACTTCTTTCTGGTATTAGGACTATCCTGACCTCTTGAAGCATAGCACATGTTTTCTGTCTTGTTGGAAAGGCAGCTGAAAGTACAGATCTGAGAAAGGAGAGATGCACTAAAACATCCAGTCATATATGCACTGGGCATATATTTTTATATTTTTTTTAATTTTAACTCTGCCTCAACCTGCATGGCTTGTGTTTTGGAACCCTCGCTAGGTATGGAGAGAAAATGAAGACAGGACACACACACACAAGTAAGGGGATCAGGTGGGATTGGCTATCTAGGCAAAATGGAACCTCATCATATTTATTATGAAGTGCACAGGGCCAGGGGTTAGCTAGTCTGGGTAAAGGGTGTCTGTAGGTGAGCATTGTAAGGCTATAAACATCCAGGACGAGAAAGCTAAACTTGCCATACTTTGTACATCCCAATCATTATTCATAAGCATCCATACTGGAACTTTTGAGGATTTTCTATTCCTCTTGAGGCTTACCCAGATAAGGCTTTGTCGTTTTCTTAGGAGTGCAACATTGGAGTCCTTGGCATAGCCACACCTATGTCAACAATGTACATTCACTCGGAACTTCACGTGCTCAGTTTTCTCTACTCCCTACAGATCTCCACTCAACAGCCCAATGCATGCCTACAGGAACACACTCCCTCACCCAATTCTAAATAGCATGACCTTGATGTCAGCAGGTTCTAGTACCAAGACAGTGACCATTACATGGTAGGTCCTCTATAAATGTTTCCTCTAGAAAGATAAGAAGCATGATTAAAGTGTTTTAAGTAGCAGTACACTTACTGCATCTTAATCCTTTTTTGAAAAAAAAAAAAGTATGAGCATTCCTGTTCTTATTATTTGAATTATAGTCTTCAAGGAATAAAGACCATGGATAAAATATTGATGCCCCTCTCTTAGGGCTTTAATATACTAAACAAGTTTTAATGAACTAGGGATGTTCTCTACATATCAATGCATGTTCTTTAGTAAGGCACTGAGAGGAATAATAACTACACTTTCAACCAAGAATCGTTCACAAAAAGTTTCATTTCCCAGTACTGAAGATACAAGGAGTCCAAAGTCTATTATATGCACACTAGTGTATTTAAATCAACTGCATCTTTAGGTATATAGAATAAGTCATGGGTGCTAGGTTAGATTCACTACACTAGAATTATTTATTTTGCTTTTATGTTTCTATATGCAAACTTTATAGGACACAGTTAGGTATAATACAGCTAAAAAAAGGTTCTACTTAATCAAATGTATTCTTCATGGATCATCTCATGGAATCATCCTTATTCATTTTCTAGTCCCAGATTGAGAATTAAAATTTCAGTTTCGGAAATAAGTTAAATTTTCCAATTCCAAATTCCATTGCCTTACTTTCCCTGAAGTCATTATTTGACATTTTTTTCTAAGAGCAATTATTTTCAGGTGGTAAATAGCTCTATTTGTGTTTTGTACATGTGTTTAACTTGGGGATATGTTCGAAATCTTTTTCTCTGAACTTTATGTAAATACTCTTCATTCTTATGTGGCCTCAGCACTGGTGACAGCCTGTATCTCCTCTACTTAGTATGAGTGTCTTCCATCCCATGATTTGCATATTGTGGAATATTACTAAAATTCGAAGATATCTCTACTTCTGTACACATGCTTAACTTGCATCACTGACCAAGGTTGACAAGCAAATTTAAATGTTGCCATCCTTGGTCCTTGACTGGAAAGCTTCTGTGTCATGAATTTTCTACTCTATTAATATTGTCAACAGGTTGTTTTCTGGCATCCTTATATACATGAGAGCTGTGTTTACTATTTTTTAAAGAAAGACCACTCAACTCATCTGAGTGAACGACATTCCACTGGTGACAGAATTTTTCAGCACAAAAATTTTCTATTCAGAAGACTTAGAGCAGTACTCATTGAAATACACACCTATTTTATGTAACTGGGTCTTTTTTCCCAACATACATTTAACTCTTTTTGTTTTACGTTGGTAGTATGAAAATATTGAAGTGTTTTTATAAAACCTTAATTCCTCTTCAAGTTTGGGATACCTTTATTTGTTTCCATTTTAAAATCTACATAATCTCCCTGGTAATGTAAATGGAAGAGTGAAAAGCACCTCTGACTTCAAGAAGGGAACTACTGAATAATTTGCATTAACAAGCAGCCATCTTCTAAAATGTAACTTTTAATATTAGATATTCTTAGGCATTATAATTAATATAATTACTCATCATATAGAGGCAATGCCGTTATTTTTAAAGTAAATTTCACTTGGTTTCTTTCCCTATTCATATATTTTTGTGGAAATTTGAGAAAACGTGGCAGAAATTTTTCTTGTCGTAATATTAACTGTTTTTTTGACTATTTCACACAAAACTCATTTAAGTAGTATGTTTAGTATATCAATCAGCTGTGTCTATAGATTAACACATATTTTCTCATAATTGTGGCGAACTAATTTGCATCAGTAAGTAATCAGACTCAGGGCTTGTTTTAATTTAGATTCTGAATTGGATAAAATTAGTAATTAAATGCAGATCCAACAGAGTCTGTAAGTTGCATTTTTGTGCTTGGAAGGACCAAGACATTAGGTTGTGTGTTTGTTTACCAAACAATTTAAACTAATTCTGATATTTTAACAATACTGAAACTTGTAAACACAAACAAACAAAACCCCAAGACTTAGTCTTTCTTTCTTTCTTTTTTTTTTTTTTTGAGGTTTTGTTTTCATTTTTTTTAATTTTTTTACTATTAATTACACTTTATTCATTTTGTATTCCCCCATAAGCCCCTCCCTCCTCCCCTCCTGATCCTCCCCTCCCTCCCCCTTCCTCATGCATGCTCCTCCCCAAGTCCACTGATAGGGGAGGTCCTCTTCTCCTTCCTTCTGATCTTAGTCAATCAGATAACCTTAGGAGTGGCTGCATTGTCATCTTCTGTGGCCTGGTAAGGCTGATCCCCCCTCAAGGGAAGGTGATCAAAGAGCAGGCCAATCAGATTATGTCAGAGGCAGTCCCTCTTCCCTTTACTATGTAACCCACTTGGACACTGAACTATCATGTGCTATAATCTGTGCAGGGGTTCTAGGTTATCTCTGTGAATAGTCCTCGGTTGGAGTATGAGTCTCTGGGAAGTTCCCTGTGTTCAAGTTTTCTGGTTCTGTTGCTCTCCTTGTGTGGTTCCCGTCTTCTCCAGCTCTTACTATTTCCCACTTCTTACATAAGATTCCATGCACTCTGCCCAACAGTTGGCCATAAGTCTCAGTGTCTGCTTTGATTGTCTGCAGGGCAGAGCCTTTCAGAGGCCCTCTGTGGCAGGTTCCTAGGTTGTTTACTGTTTTCTTCTTCTTCTGATGTCCAGCCTCTTTGCCTTTCAGGATGGGGATTGAGCGTTTTAGTCAGGGTCCTCTCTCTTGCTTAGTTTCTTTAGATGTGCAGTTTTTAGTAGGTGTATACTATGTTATGTCTATATGAGTGAATATATACCGTGTGTGTCTTTCTGCTTCTGGGACAGCTCACTCAGGATGATCCTTTCCAGTTCCCACCATTTACCTGCAAATTTCATTATTTCTTTCTTTTCTTTTTTTTTTTTTTTTCATTTCTGAGTAATATTCCATTGTGTAGATGTACCACAATTTCTGCATCCATTCTTCAGTTGAGGGGCATCTGGGCTGTTTCCAGCTTCTGGCTATTACAAATAAAGCTGCTACAAACATGGTTGAGCAAATGTCCTTATTGTGTACTTGAGCCTGTTTTGGATATATGCCTAGGAGTGGTATGGCTGGGTCTTGAAGAAGCCCTATTCCTAGTTGTCTGAGAAAGGGCCATGGCCTCCCCCTAGTCTTTCTTAAATAATGTGATTATATCTATGTCTGTCCCTCCCTGATTTCTTTATTTGTTCTATTTCTTCAGAGTAACTTGGGTGTGTTTCATCACGCTAGGTACTTCTGTGGAAGACTTTTATCAGCTACATTATTGTAATTAAATATGTCGTTGGAGATGTAAAGAAAAGGAAAATGTTCATGTTTAACCATATAGAAACATTCAGATTATTAGAGCTCCATTAAAGCACTTCTAATTGATCTTTTTCAAGATAGGTAAAAAAGAATGTAAAAAAAAAGTTAATATTAAGCCTATGGTCTTCTAGTTTATAGTGACATAGAATATAGTCTTTTAAACATGAATGGACTTTTCTTCTTGGTATCCTTAACTCATTAGTAATTTAAATATCACTTTGACATACTGTTTTATTGGCAGCACTGCTGATTTCTAAGGGACTTTTTTGGGTTTCATTGGTATTTTTAGTGGCCCAGTCCTGTCAGTCACTTGTTTCATTTCAGTATAATTTCTAAGTAGTTCATTGATGAGCAGTGCTCTTCTTCATAGTCAGTTCTCTGAGTACACACACACACTGGATGAACAGAAAAAATTCAGTTCCTGGATAGGATCTAAAGACTAGTTAACATGCTTATAACAATTCAATTTTTACAATTCTGGGGTTTTTATTTTTCCATAAAAATTTGAGAATTGTTCTTTCAAGTTCTGTAAAGAATTCTGTTGGTATTTTGATGGGAATTGCATTGAATCTGTAGATTGCTTTTGGCAGGATGGCCATGTTCACTATGTTAATCCTATTGATCCGTGAACATGGGGGATCTTTCCATCTTCTGATATCTTCTTTAATTTCTTTCTTCAGAGACTTGAATTTTTTTTTTTCCTAACAAGTCTTTCACTGGCTTGGCTAGAGTTACACCGAGATACTTTATGTTATTTGTGGCAATTGTGAAGGGAGTTGTTTGCCTAATTTCTTTCTCTGCCCTTTTGTCTTTTGTATACAGGAGGGCTTCATATTTTTTTTTTCAATTAATTTTGTATCCAGCCACTTTTCTGAAGGTGTTTATCAGCTGAAGGAGTTCTCTGGTAGAATTTCGGAGGTCACTCATGTATACTATCATACCCTCTGCAAATAGTGATACTTTGATTGCTTCCATTCTGATTTGTATCTCTTTGATCTCCTTTAGTTGTCTTATTGTTTTAGCTAGCACTTCAAAAACTATGTTGAAGAAATGAGATAGTGGGCAGCCTTGCCTTGTCCCTGATTTTAGTGTGATTGACTTAAGTTTATCTCCATTTAGTTTGATGTTGCCTATAGGTTTTCTGTATACTGTCTTTACTATTTTTAAGTATGTGCCTTGTATCCCTAATATCTCCAGGACTTTAAACATGAACAGGTGCTGAATAGTGGGGAAACCAAAACCATAACTAGACATCTCTTGCTACCAAATGAAAGGTTCAGTGCCAAGAATGGGTTATTTCTAACAGAATTGTATGTTGAAAGAGTGTCATGAAAACCCTCAAACAGTGAAGATATCTCCAGAAGATATTGGTTGCTCTCCACACTGATGGTAAGGCTCTATTGGAAAAAGTAACACTTTCACAACTCACTGACTATGGAGAAGTAGAGCTGATGTTTACCAAGAGCTTTCACCACTCCTGATCAGGGTTTACAGTACTGGAAGGAAATCTGGGTGCTACCAGAAGAGAATGATCAACACCTACCCAGCTACAAATCTGGTGATCTACAATTGTGCCTTGCCTGTAAGATACACACTTGGAATGATTGTACAAAAGTCAGAGGAGCAAACAACCAATGTCTAATTGGAATTTAAGGCCGATATCATTATATGGAACCCTTGCCCAAGACTGTTTCAGTGTCAAGAACCTGAGACTAGATAGGTCAGGGGCCTAAAGGAAAACTAAGTACTACTGTTCTGCTAAAGGAACATCGTGCTAAAATGATTACTAATGTCATGCCGAAATACTTAATAGATTAGTTATTTTCTCAGCCATCATCAGAAAAGCTTCTTCATAAGATCCAGATGTAAAGTGAATAAAATAAATAAATAAATAAATAGATAGATAGATAGATAGATAGATAGATAGATAGATAGATAGATAAAATTTAAATGATAACGAACAAACAAATGACATAGAAAGTTTTAGGAGTTAGACCCAGATTTGGTGAAGTAAAGCATCTCCCTGTCTTTAAAATTTTTTTAATTTATTTTATGAACGGAGGTATATAAGAGTGTGATTGATTTTTATTATCTAAATATATACCAGTTGCAGTTATCTTAGGAAAAAATTTTTTTAGAAAATTACCTAGGAAAAGGATTATAAGGGAGTACTTAAGAACTATTTATTATTATTATTATTATTATTTACAATTTATTCACTTTGTATCCCAGTTGGAGCCCCTCCCTCATCTCCTCCCAGTCTTATCCTCACTCCCTCTTCCTCCCCTATCCATGCACCCAAGTGCACTGATAGGAGAAGCCCTCTACCACTACTGTCTGTCCCTAGCAAACAGGTATCATCAGGAATGCCTGGATCCTCTTCCTCTGTGGGCTGGCTTATTCACCTCATCAGGGAGAAGTGATCAAGGAGCAGGCAACATAGTTTATATTAGAGACTGTAAATTCTCCACTTACTAGAGGACTCACATGGAAACTGAGCTGTCTGTGGGCTACTTCTGAGCAGGGGATCTATGTCCTCTCTATGCAAGGTCTTTGCTTGATGCATCAGTCTCTGCAGTCTCCCTCAACCCCCAGGCCCAGCTCTTTTGGCGTTGTTGGTCTCCTTGTGTATCTCCTGTCCCCTCTGGGTTCTCTTATATCCCCTTCTTCCATAATACTTCTTGCACTCTGTCCAAAGGTTGGCTGTGAGTCTCTGCATCTGCTTAGATCCCTTGCTGGGCAATCTTTTAGAGGATGTCTGTCCTGTTCCCTCTTTTCTACTGCTCTCAGTGTTTTTCCTGTTTTCTCTTCTGAATGAGAATTATGCATCTTCCCTAGGCTCCTTCTTGTCGTTCAGCTTCTTGAGGTATGTAGATTTTAGTATGTTTATCCTATATTATAAGGGTAATATCCACTTATGAGTGAGTATATACATATGTGTCTTTCTGCTTCTGGGTTACCTCACTCAGGATGGTATTTTCTAGTTCCAACCACTTGCCTGCAAATTTCATGATTTTCTTGTTTTTTAATTGCTGAATAGTATTCCATTGTGTAAATGTACCACAATTTCCGTATCCATTCATCAGCTGAGGGACATCAAGCTGTTTCCAGATTCTGGCAATTACAAATAAAGCTGCTATGAACATAGTTGAGCAAATGTCCTTGTTGTATGGTTGAGCATCTTTTGGATATATGCTCAGAAATGGTATAGCTGGGTATTCCGGCAGCACTAGTCCCAGTTTTCTGAGAAAGCAATAGAATGATTTCCAAAGTGGTTGTACAAGTTTGTACTCCCACCAGCAATAGAGGAGAGTTCCCCTTTCTCCACAGCCTCTCCAACATGTGTTGTCACTTGAGTTTTTGATCTTAGCCCTTCTGATGGGATCTAAAAGTGAGATGGAATCTAAAAGTCATTTGATTTGCATTTCCCTAATGATGAAGAATGTTGAACATTTTTTTGGTATTTCTCTGCAATTCAATATTCCTCTGTTGAGGAATTCTGTTGAGAATTCTCTGTTTAGCTCTGTACTCCATTTTTTAATTAGATTGTTTGGTTTGTTGGTGTTTAATTTCTTGAGTTATTTATATATTCTGGATATTAACCTACTGTTAGATGTAAGGTTGGTGGAGATCTTTTCCCAGTCTGTAGGCTATCATTTTGTTCTGTTGACTATAGTCTTTGCTTTACAAAAGTTTTTCGGTTTCATGAGGTCCCATTTATTGATTGTTGATCTGAAAGCCTGAGCTCCTGGTGTTCTGTCCAGGAAGTTGTCTCCTGTGACAATGAGTTCAAGGCTCATCCCCACTTTTTCTTCTAACAGGTTTAGTTTGTCTGGTTTTATGTTGAGTTCTTTGATCTACTTGAACCTTATCTTTGTGCAGTGTGATATGGATATATTTGCAATTTTCTACATGTAAACATCCACTTAGACCAGCAACATTTGTGGAAGATGGGCTGTAGAGATGGCTCAGAAATTAGCAGCACTGGTTGTCCTTCCAAAGGTCCTGAGGTAAATTTCTAGCAACCACATTGTGGCTCACAGCCATCTATAAGAAGTCAAGAACTATTCTTGAAGAAGATCTTCTGTCTGAAGAAAAGCCAGAAGAATGATTCGACTCTGAAAAGTCCCAGCAGTAACTGTCACTGTGAATATATTCAGTTTCTCACTGCATCTCAATTTGCTAGTGAAGACTGACCAATTCTTTCACCCTTACTTTTTAGGTAGAGTTTTGGCATACTTGCAATATTTTCAAAAATTTTTGTTTTTTCATTGAAAACCATTGGGTTATGTTCTGTGATATTTTACTGTCATTTTTCATGTTTACCCCCATAATAAATAAGAATATAAAGTCAATGTTCATATCTATTAAAATATTTCTGATAAGATATTTCAACAAAGATTAAGCAATTAAAATATACAAACTGAACCAATACATGTTAAGCAGGTTTTTAAACACCTACAATTAATAAAATATCAACTTTAGACACTGCTAGGTAATTTTAAGATGTGTATTTCTTTTCAGGTATGCATTTTTTTCTAATTTATTTCTTTTTGCTTTTCTTCCATGAAGTGTTAGGAACAGATTTGCCTTAGGTTGATGTTATAAACTGTAGAGAGACTAGTTGAGAATAAGAGACCTCTCATCTAGAGGTAAAATCAGGGGTTACGTCCATTGTATATTATATATACAATAAGTAAGCATTTTTGGGAACACTGGATATAAGACCATATGTCAGAATGACTGCACTTCTTTCTTAATCAAAGTTAGTCTATGATAGAGGCTTGAGAGAGGAGACATATCCTGCTGGGATAGGAAGAGTCAATTGCTGAGGAAATTAAGAGTTTGATCTCTGGCAAGTGAAATTGGCGGTTTAGAATATGCAATTGGCCAAACATAAAGATAAAAATACTTATTGTTAGGATAACATAAATAGATACTAACTATCACTATCAATCCAGAGTTAATTTTCCCTTAAGGGCACAGAAAAGCCATTCAATATAAGAAGTCAAATTGAGAGTTGGATTGAGAATGCCATCAGGAAATTTGTAACACATAATTAAGTGGGGAAGGATCTTTAAGGCTGTCTGGAACAAATGGGAATCCTTGTCAGAAGCTAAATATCTACGTTGAGAAATGAAGAACAAAATGAGGCATGTAATGAAATGTGATTGAGAAACGTCTATGACTTCTGTGATTTATGTCCTGCTTCTTGGATGAGTCTACTTCAGTTTTATGGTAAATAGGTTAATCAATAATTTTTATTAGGCAAAAAGGAATATCAATTCCACCCTCATTTTCTATTTTTGATTTTTTTTCTTTTTACTATGTGTATTTCCTAGGTTTTAAACTAAATTCATTTATACTACATGATCATCTAACTTTAATTTCCAATAGTTTCTGTTCAGTTCATTTTCAAGTATAGATAGCTAATTTAGCTATTTTTGCTGCTTAAGAGGATATGATACAGGTATTAATTCAAATATTTGTGAAAGATAGGCAGTAGGTAAAATATGTTGTGCAAAAAGAAATTGTAAAAAATAGGTCTGAATATTATTCATTTAAAAACTACTTATTGTTCAAAATGATTGTAATTACATAAATACTATTACTTAAAATGTATTCATTGCACTTGGGCTCGTTCTGTCTCATGCTTTTTATTCACCTCTTTTTACTGTTCAATACCCCAAGCCCTCTATAGACTAAAGCATCATGTGATTTAAATAGAGACCAATTTAACAACTTTCTTAAGAGCACCAGCACTACAACAGCTCCATTCATTGAACTTTTTCTAAGCTCCAGTCTCTGAGGAAGAGCAGAGCAGGCACTGTTCAATTCCCACAACAACCCATGAAGGCATTTCTATAGAAACCAAGACTCAACAAAGGGTGAATTGTAAGTTGTCAAAGGTCATGGAGCTGCTATCACACTTAGGATCAAAAGCAATACAAGTCCAGAGTCACTATCCACTTAAAATCAAAGTGAATTTTTTTTTCTGCTGTTTCTGCTTTTCCTTCTGCAGAATTAACCTGCCCTGAACTTAAGGGGTTCTAAGCAGCAGCATATTGCCTCTTATAAGTTTGTGTATGTGTGGAGAGTAGTAACTAGATGAAACTAGTGTGGTATCAACTGGGACTACAGTTGCGAGGCTTTTTGACTAGACAAGCATGCCTAAAGTGGCTCTCTCAACACGGCCGGTAGGTAGATAGCGGCTTAATTGGCTTGATTCATAGATGGTACTGTCAACTCAAGCAATTTGGGCATCCTCCCGAGAGCATCACTGCTTGATTTTAAACATTCTTATAGATATCAAGTGGAAACATCCTTAACGTAGGACAGAAAGAAATGCAGTTCTATAATGACTCATCCTTATTCACCCATTGAACATTAATACTTCTGTGTATTCTGTTGATAAGGAAAATTGTGGGTACAACCTAGACTCAAGAGAAAGAGAAATAGACCACTTATTTTTTGTAAAGGTAACCAGAAATATTTTAGCCATTTTAATTTATGTATTCACTAATGTATTTTCATAACACATCATATTGGTTTCAAGAAAAAAGATGACTTGGTGTTTATATTTTAATGTCATGAGATCAAATTCTTTTTAGGTATGTTCAGTATTATTTATTGGTTCTCATATACTTTAAAATTCACAAAATACTTTTAAAATTATTTTTAATGATATCCTGAGGCGCTGGATAAATAAAAATATTTAAAACATACTTCTATCATCATGATCTTATTTTTTTAAGTATTGTTTTCTTATGCTAGAATACTACCAACATGAAACCATATCTTCCTGTAATTTTCTTCTTTATATATTTAGCAGTTGAAGTTTCATTGAGCTTTTACTTTAAGGCCAAGGAAATGGAAGTCTGACTCATTTTGTTAATGATGAGAAAAATATTGACCATACTTTTGTATTGATCAAAAGATTGATTAATTGTATATTTCCAAAATATCATATGCAATGGCTAGAAATATGCATGACTAATTACTGATTATATATGAAGCTAATAGTAGGACCTCACTCTACAGAAAAATCATTATTATTTTATAATATTGTTTTTAAAACACTGAAAATATGCTAATGCACAAAGACAATTTTATGTCATAATCAAGTAAGAATTATTTCAGGAAATCAATAGTACTTCATCACTCAAGATTTAGAAAGAATTTGCAAATATTGACATTAGCGTATACAAGACAAAAATATAGACAAATTCAATACCTACTATAATAAATGAAAATCCCAACTATTTGATTTTACCAGTAAGATGCAGGAGACAGATACTAGAGTGAAAACTTGATGGCTCAGAGAGGCAGAGAAAGCACACAGCTGTTCTTTCTACTCAGCCTAAATCATAGGAGGAAAAAAGGCTGATAAATCAATGGAGATCCCAGGAGGAAAAAGCAAAAAGGCAAAAAGCTGAAGTGCTAAAGAGTCAAAAGCTAAAGACCAAGTACCCGAGGAGCTCTTTCTTCTCCACACTGTCTTAAATACCCTTCAACTCAAGTGCCCCTCCGTTTACTTTATCCCTGTCAGCCTTTTTCTTGCTTTACCTCTTGATCTAGGGTTAACTTTATTAAATCTTGTATATAGAAATCTCTTGGATTAAAGATGTATGATACAGCTGAGACACACCATAATCACCTGTTCACAATAAACAGAAAGTTCTTGGATTAAAGGTGTATGTTAGGGCTGAACCGCACAAAACAAGAAGCACACTTTTACATGATCATGGGAGAGGAGAGAAGAAGGCGGAGAAGAAAGGAGAAAGCAGAGTTGCCATGGTATATTAAGAGAACAACTTGGGCCTAGACGAAGGTCTCCAAGAATGACCAGATAAAAATATAAACAAGTATTTATGGCGGTATGGATGGGAGGTAGCCTCAGATGGGAAGTAAAGGTTGTTTAGAGGGTTAATATCTGCCCAACCCATGCTGAATTAGACAAATATGAAATCTAACAGGTGTTTGTGTCTTTATTAATTATGATAGCAGGTGAGATAATACTGTCATAATGATAGGGCTAATAATATAATTTCATTAAATTTTTATTAATCTCTTTGTTTTGTTTTGTTTTACTTCCTTAAAGTGACACAGAAAACTTAGAAGATGCTGGCTGGAGAGTCCATTTCTTCTATTTATACCACAGCTCTGGTAAGATCTTTCACTCTGAATTATAGAATTTGTTACAGAGCATACTTTGTCTTATCTCTAAGAACTTCTCCTCTATGTAGAGGATTTTAATCTGGCAACATTGCCACTCTGGCAAGAGATCACATTTAATGACCTAGGTCTGTGTAATCCAGACCTTAATATTCAACTTTAATCTTTGTGACTGGAATACACACTATTAATCCCTCTAGCTAGAATATAGACATGGCACACCTTTAATTCCCTCTGGCTGCAATGGAAAACTTGCCTTTAATCCCAAATATACTTTAATCCCAAATAATGATGTCTGATTATGAGCAGACAAAATGGAGAACCAGAGAAAGATTTGACAGAATGTGTCAGAGATAGGATTTCCCCCAGCTCTCACAAAAACAGAGAGGAAAAAGAACATGTATAAGAGCAGCACAGAGAAAGCAGGAGTTCATGGAGACAGTACAGTAGAGTTGGAGAGTACAGAACAGTTCAGTGCAGTTTGGTGAGTGCAACTGAGTTTGTGCAGTTCAGTTCATGGAGTCCAGAGGCAGTTTATTCAAGTGGAACAATTCAATGAGAAGCCTATGGAAGCTAGTTTAAATCAGTCAGCTTGGGGTGGAGTTTTGAAAACTGAACAGCTGAGCTGAACCAGCTAGCCAGAGTTCAGAAAGAACTAGAAAGATTGAGCTTACTCAGCAGTAAGTCACAGGGGCTGAAAACATTCTAGGCCTAGGTTTTCAGATGTAGGCTGGATACTGAGACCTTCAAGGTCAGGGCTTGCAGAAGATTAAATTGTATGGAGAATGAAAACTTCCAGGCCTAGGCCTAGGGATGGTTAGATATAAAGACTCTGGTCTCAGCCTAAGGCATGTATATGTAAAGCCTGGGTACAGCTCTCGTCTCATCCTATCACCTGAGGAAATAAAAATAACTTTATATCAGGAAAGTGTCTTCTCTGGCTCTTCACTATGAGATTTTGAAAATGAGAGAGTTCTTGGAAATAATTCCTGCATATACTCATGAACTTCATTAAGAATTTATCTCCCAGGATTCTCTGTCTCAGGCTAGTCTACACCCAGTCCCCAACATTTTTATGAGAAAGCATAAAGTCTCTTATCATGCAGTGGATCCTGTAGTCTGGTTCAGGTCAGTAGATCTTACCTGAGGTACTGTAACTGGAGCTATCCACATTTCTCAGTGGCTTTAGCATTCCGTTCTCAATTCTCTGTAATCCATACCATGGGTCTCTGTTCCTGTTGTGTGAGAATGCTATACTGTATAAAATCATCATCATTATTTTTTCCTAAAGCCTATATAGAATTTCACAGTGAATGCTGTGGTAAAAAAAAAAAAAAAGTTGGTTTGATTAAAACTTGGCTATTTTCTCAGTTTATTCTTCCCTACCCCCCACTTTGATGTTTTTGTTTGTTTGTTTTGAGATGAGATCGGGGTGACAACCTTCTAAAATTTTAGATGTTAACATTGGACCCATATGTTTACTGAGTTTTTCCAGACCAGCAATATTTTGGCCTATTCTTATCTAGAAGAAGAGATGACTCTCATGTCTTCCAATTCTATATTTGCAGATTCAGCCAAACAGAGATCAAAATACTTAGAAAAAAAAGTACACATATAAGACTTTTTTCTCTGTTATTGTTCCTTATCTAACACAACATCTAAGCCAGTTTACTTTTCTACCATATTAGTTATTTCCAGGAATTTGTGGTTCTCCCTGGATGTTATAATATACTTTGTTGTCATACATACTTTATACAGTCTCCTATGAAATTGTATAAAATGACCTTTAACCTCCACAGGTTTTGGGTTCCAAGTCGGGACTTGAGAACAGTTCTACAGACCTTCATAACTGAAAAATAAAGTCTGAAGTACTAATTACAAATCTAAGTATTTAAAATCTACAAATACGGCTTGGTCATAGAGAATTATCAGGCTTTTGCTTCGGTACAGCATCTAACAATACAGGCATGTACACAGGTAGCTTTTCTCTTTTTCGGTTACTACCATTAGCAGACGTAGTAAGTGTCTTATGTCAGCCACTGCTGATGAGGTCCCCATCCTGAAACTGGCAATTACAAAGTGGTTGACAGTGTGGATATCAAATAAAGATCCCGTGACAGTGAGTGAAACAGACATTAAATGGAGTAATACTCCTTCTAAGCGATGTGACAAAGAACTTCCAATCTGGTATAAACACACTAGTATTATTTTTTTCAAAGAGATTCTTCATACACTAAATGAGAGCCTGAATTTTATTCTTTCGGATGGCTTTGGAATCAGATGGAAGGAGCAATGGTCTTGGTTAATTGTACTGAAATTCTGTAGTAATTATACCTGGAAGTTTGAAGGGGCCCAATTCGTCAACTCCACAGTTGATTATTTAAAACCTATTTCTGTTCCCCAAAGCTATGTGACACAGAATTATAATAAGTGTTTAAATTCAGCTTACTGTTACTCCAGAAAGCTTGGAAATGCCTTGTGCTAATTAAAATTGCAAATTAACTAGATATCTTATCTTCAGCACTTGAAGCTGAAAAAGCCAAACAGACAAGCACAAAATGACAATGGCTTATTCCCCTGTATCCTCATGTTTCCCATATATAGCGTGTGAAAATGGAGGTGAATTTTGAAATATCAGATCAAAATTTATTTTCACTCTTTCTTTACTGACATTCACATCCAAGGGACAAAAACAATGAGAAGCAACAGAAGAGGGGCCGGAGTTCCAGACTGTTGTTGATAGAGTTGATAGGCAGTTTGAGTGGACAGATCCACCAGCGTGCAGTACCCAAGCAGGCCAGAAGAGGGCACTAAGTCTTCTGGAACTGGAATTCTAGAAGGTTGTCTTCTGGAAGAGCAGCCTGTGCTCTAAACCACAAAGTCACCATAGGAGATAATATACCCCAATTTAAAAAGTGAAACCCATGTGTAGCCTGAATGCTGGTGTGACCAAGGTGGGGGGACTTCATCTTTATATCCTCAGGAATATGTTAAGTTTAGCACTAGTTCTTTAGAACAAAAAAGTACAGATTATTGTTGTTGACAACTAGCTAAATCGGCAGATTTGGGGGCCATGAAGCTCATTCTTCTGCCACTGGTGTTGCTTGCCACTTACAGAGATGAGTTTATGCCTTTGCTTCTGTTTGTTTAGGTAGATACTTCGATTACATCAACATCAGATGTGTGAAATTCACATGTTTTATTCCTTTCAATATTTTGGCAAATAATCTGTAGTTTCTTATGTTATATATGACAAGATTTTTTTTTTTTTTTTTTTTACAAAAAATAACAATATAGTCCTGCTTCTCCACCATATGATGGTACTTTCACCTAAGATTTGTTACATTCTTCCTAGAAACATTTATTACCTGTTATGATACAAATGTGAAGAGAAAACAAAATCTGGTAACAAATTGGGTAGAATTTTTTTTTTTTTAGAACTCGTTTTCAAGATTAATGAAGGCTTGTGTCTCTTTTGTGTACTCAACTAACCTTTCCCGTGTTTTTATATTAATCAAAAGCCTGAGTCTATCTTTAAAAGAAAGTTCTTGTCCACTTCCCACTTTGATGGAGTTTGTTCCTTATTCTCATTGTTGAGTAAGGACACTGGGCAGTAATATGTATTCTCCTGAGCTGGCCAGAAGCTTCTATTCCTTTATCTATATGTGTTAATTTACAAAACTCTTGTTTTTTTAGGGCCCACATCACTAGAATAAATGTCTTTATGTCCATGCTCTTTCAGTGCTTGCTGTTTGTTGTTGTTGTTTTCAGCATATAACTCATAAATGAGAATACTGGCACCCACTGTTCAATACATCCAATGGTCTGAATTCCCAGGTCCTTGGTTTTCTTACATCTGACAGGGTATCTCTGACAACTCTTCTCCATTGACTACAACTTCAGAATTAACAAACCAGTAAGTCCCAGTGTTTTTCAGTTTCTAGTCCTGGCCACTTTGGGTTCTCAAGCCTATTTATTCTTCTGACATCACCAAGTTATTTTTTTTTTAATATACTTTCCTGACAATAGGGTTTATCAGTCACCAAGGTTCATTATGGACTAAGTAACTTCTAGAACCACAGAGTTTTTAGGACTAAAACTTACACTATCCCAGAAAAAATAGTGTGCACCTATTTTAGTTCCACAAAAAACCCTTTGTAATACACTGGAAAGAACAATTCAGCTGCCAAGACTATCCCTATGCCCCCTTTCATACACACTGCTTGACTCAAGTGTTATTTTTGTCTACCACACTCATGAGGGTGTAGAACTGAGAGTGGTGTGGTATTTAAACAGTCTCTGTATACTTAACACCTGTTGCCTGCTGCAATGGCTTCTCTTTCCTTCATGGAAAAACTGGAAACGGACAAACTCTTCAGAGTCACTGCCCACAGACCTTCTTCCTGTGTAATGCTCATCATTGAAAAGAAGGAAAAAAAAAAAAAAAAAACTTCATTTCAAAGTTGTCATTTTCTTCATTTTCCCTCTTAAGTGCCTTTTATTTTACCTATGTCAAACTTTTTTCCAACTGACCACCAAATCTGATTTACACTCCTTCAAGAACAGCCCTAAAAACATTTAAATGTTTTGTTCCTTCAATGCCAATACCTATAACTTATCTTGACCACTGCAGTAACTTAATAACTAGGCATCTCAAATCCATATATAATTTCCAATCAATTTATGGTGTTCAACTCAAGTGATCTTTGAGAAAAGCAAACTGATCATTTCATTACTCTAGAATCAAAATGATTCATAGACTTCACATTATACTCAGCATAAAACTCCAGACCATTAAGATAATACAAGGAGTCCTAAATCATTTGGCCTGAGATTCATGTCTCCTCTGTTTTTTCCTCATATAATTCTGAACTTCCACTGATGTTCCTTGAACAAGAAAGCTGATACATATTACTTACTAGTATTCTCTGTTGCTGCCATTTCTGTAGTACCTTACATGGTACTCAGATTTCAAATTGTGACTAACATGTCTCCTTCTCAGGATAATTTTCCATTGTTTTAAATTAATTAACTCAATTTACGTCTCAGTCATAGGACCCTCCCTCCTAGCCTCCCAGTCCTATCCTCCCTTCTGCATTCCTTCTCCCCTGTTCCTTAGAATAGGGGAGACCCTCCCAAGAGCTCATCTATTCACATGAAGACTGAGTTAATCTTCCTCCCCTGTGGATTGGTAGGGTAGTCCCATCAGGGGGGAAGTAGTCAGAAAGCAGGCAACATAGTCTGTGTCAGAGATATCCCACACTCCCCTAACTAATGAGCCTCCATGAAGCCTAATGTGTCCATTGGACTTATCTTCTTGGTGTCTGTTCATTGTAGTCTGTCTATCCTGTATATGACTAAAATCTGCTTATAAGTGAGTATATACAATGTGTGTCTTTCTGGTTCTGTTCTAAACTCCTTCAACAAAGTGGCTGGATACAAGATTAACTTAAAAAAAATCAGTAACCCCTCCTGTATACAAATGACAAACAAGCTAAGAAAGAAATTAGGGAAACCACACCCTTCACAATAGCCACAAAAATATAATTTATAATATAAAGAAATCAAAGACCTGTATGACAAGAACTGCAAATCTCTGAAAAAAGAAATTGAAGAAATTACCAGCAGATGGAAGGATCTCTCAAACTCATGGATTGATAGGATTAACATAGTAAAAATGGCCATCCTACCAAAAGCCATCTACAGATTCAATGCAGTTCCCATCAAAATACCAACACAGATTTTCATAGACCTTGAAATACAGTTCCTTGAAATTTTATATGGAAAAACAAACAATCCAGCAAACAGAACCCAGAATAGTGGAAGCAATCCTGTGCAATAATAAAACTTCTGGAGGTATCTCCATATCTGACCTCAAGCTATACTACAGAGCAAATGTAATAAAAACTGCATTTTTTTTCCAGTTTTAAATGATTTGGGAACTCCTGTTACTCGTTCACACAGTGCTGTGTACTTTCCAACCAATGTACCTATAATATATCTAATGCTGCCATTCTGTGCTTAATTATGAATTTCTCAGGCAACCCTGGGACTGGGAAGAAGTTCAGTTGGTAAAGTGGCTGCTGCATAAGCTTGAGGACCAGAGTTCGATTCTCAGAACCTAAGCAAGAAAAAGGAAATGCTAGGTACATCATAGCACACATTTCCAATTCCAATGATGAGAAACCATGAAAGGTGGTCCTGGCTCTCACTGTCCAGTTAGCCTTGCTATCTGTGATCTCCAGACCAGCATCAGACCCTGACACATAAAAGAGATGTGGACAGCAGTTCTGGAATAAACTATGCACTGATCCATTTGTGTATTCTGTAGGACCAAATTCTATAGATTTCCTATCCTTGAAAATTTATCTTCTATTTGTGTGTGGAGACATGAAAGTTATAAATTATAGAGTATTCCTACCATCCTCTGCTCTGGGAAACTAGAACTTGGTTGCCCTCCCTAATTTTATGTTGGCATCTGTTATTAAACATCTTTTCATTATCCTCTCCTACTCTTCCTGGCCGCCAGGCACCACTATTTTACTCTCATCATTTATGGGACCATCATTTTAAATATTTTAGCCCCAAATGAGAACATATAGAATTTGCCTTTCTGTTTCTTGTTTATTTCACCCAAAAGAATTTTTGCCAGTGCCATTGAAGTTGTTGGAAATGACAGGATTTGATTCTCTTTCTTACTAAATGTTTCATGATGTACACAGCCCACATTTTCTTTACTCACTCTTATTTCAATGGACACATCAGTGATCTCATGTTATGGCTGTAGTGAATAGTGCTGCTAGAATCTAACAAGGGAGTGAATGCCCTTCTTTCATATGTTGACTTAATTTTCTTTGGACATATACCCAGAATTTAAGTAGCTGTCTCAGAGTGTTAATTTTTATGACTTTTTTGGTGAAAATCTCATTTTGTTTACATGTTGTTATGGACTTACTTGGCCAATGAAGGTGAACAGCTCATCTAGAGATTCTGAGTAGCCTCACTTGCTGGGCTTATTAGAATTCTTGATCAGGTATTACCTGACAGACTCAACTGCTGCATGGCTCATCATTAAATGAGTTTTGTACGTGGATTTGTCATGAAGGCCTTATCTCTGAGTCCATGCAGTAGACCTGGAGCCTGGGTCTATGGACACTGATCTTATTTGGGAAAAGCTTGGGTCCTGGGTCTTTAGGAGTTCACCTGGAACCTGAATTCACAGGGTTAGCAGTAGTGTTGGCCAAGTTAAGATTTGGAAAAGTAGAATGACTTGGTACTGTGCTTCGCAGGAACAGATTGAGAGTGAAATTGCTTCTCCTCATTCTTTTTCCCTCATGGGACTGGGAGAAATACCCTCCTTTGAGCTGCACTGCCTTGTAAGGGGGATATGTAAATAAACAGATGCCAACATTATATATCAATACATACACATACACACGCATGTACATTACAGGTACAATAAACTCTGACCATAACTACCCAGATTTTGCCAATATTTTCTGAATGAATATGGCCTCCATAGGCTTTTGTGTTTGAAGGCATAGGCCAAAGCTGGTGGAATTGTTTGGGAAGGATTAGGAGGCATGGCATTATTAGTGGAAGTGTGCCACTGGGAGTGGGTATTGGGATTTCCAAAGCCAAAGTCAAAGCCAATTAGTTCTCCTCCCTTCTTGTTTAGGGATCAAGATGTGAATGCAATAAAAATGTAACTAAGACAAATATATTGTTTTTGATGATTCAGGAACTTCTAGAAAGTTCTACTGCTCTATGGTGCTAAAGTAACACCTCTACATAAATTTCACTTCTATTGGAAAGATATAATACATGCACAAACAAGTATATAAAACTATGTCTGTATACTAATAAAGAGTACTAACAAGGAGACTTAATTAAAAAACGTATTGAGGGAGATTTTGGGTTAGATGTAATGACTATATAATTTGTAAAATAAGTATCAGAGATGTTTGTGTAATACACATCTGAAATTA
This sequence comes from Psammomys obesus, assembly GCF_907164565.1. NCBI lineage: Eukaryota > Metazoa > Chordata > Mammalia > Rodentia > Muridae > Psammomys > Psammomys obesus. The sequence goes on along the minus strand of NW_026596073.1, from coordinate 37,544,549 downwards.
GTTTAGAGAAAGACTTAGGGTCAAACATTTAGATGGATGAAAAAAACATTTGAAAGTAAGTTTGATCATTTAAATAAAGCATCAATCAGTTTTGAATACAAAACACAAAAAGATGCACTTGTGATCACACTAAAATCTGAATTGTGGCTTTGCAGTATAGTAACTGGAATTGTAAACACTTTCAATTCTGTAATTTCAACTCTTTTTATCAGAGGACTATAGGCAACATCTTTGGTTTGCAGCTGGAAAATACCTTATCATGAGCAATGTCATATGCTGTCTGTATACTGAGAAAGAAATCATGGATTCTTTGCAGGAAATGTTTGTAAGAACGTGGTGATATGACATTGCAAATGTGTAAAAGTGAATTAAACCAATAAGGTTCTAATATACAATGGGAAGAAATACTGATTTCTATCAGTGTATGGGAATAGTGGAGATAAGCTTGATGACTGTGGTGGTTTGATTGTCTCTCAAAGCCTCATATGTTTGAATACATAGCTCAGGGTTGGTGTAACTATTTGGGAAGATCATAGAACCTTTCAGAGGTGGAACATTGCCACAGGAAGTCTCTGAAAATATATAGCCTTGCCTTAGTCCCAATTTTCTTCCTTAGCTTGTCGTTGAAGATGTGATCTCTCAGCCTGGTGTCATGGTTTCTTTGTCACTATGGATTTTTTCTCTCTGGAACCTTCAGCCAAAGTAAAATATATTTTCCTTTAGTCGTTTTTGCCATGGAGTTTTATCGTAGCAACAAAATTAATAAATACAGTGATGTCTAAAAGAGAGATATCAAAAGGCAATATAGAGTGGAAAAATAGGAAAGAGGGACACAAGAGAGGGAGAAGATTGAGAAGGAAATCCACAAATCATTGGACAAGAAAGGAATCAACTGTGTTAGGAATATTTAGTGATCCTGGCAGTCACTGCTAACCTTCCAAGAGTAGGTACATTGGCACAGAAGTCTTGGACACGACCCATAGTTAGTCAAGATTGTTACTTGTAGAGACATAGGTGAAGGAAACACTTTCTGAACTCTGCCATAAACCCATACCTAGAGTGTTGAATAATAGTGTTGGTTACATGTTTGGCATGCCAGTGGTTGTGGAATCACTGTAGAAGTAGCAACTTCAAAGTCATGCTAGATAAACAAAACCTTCAAAGTGCAGTTGGAACGCATTTGTTCATATTTGAAAAAGCCTATTTTATTCTCAAGTTATCAACAAAAAAAAATGTGACACCAAGGCTTGTTAAAGTTAATGTATTAAAATTTAGCTTTATATTGCTTACATACTGAATTATGTTTTGTGCAGTTTTTGCCTAAATGATCTACTAAATATGTATATATGTATATATATTGCAAAATGCATGCTGTTTTATTAATTAGTGTACAAAGAATTGTTAGGTTTTATGATTGTGTTCAATTAAGTATAATGAATATAATTAATGTAGTTACTATTGTAAGTTCTTGAGTTAATAGTGCCATTAACTGATGCTGTTTTTGTTGTGGTGGTAATTATTGTTATTATAGAATACTAAACTTAAAATGAGAGGAAACTTAAAAGTTTGACCAGGGTTTTAGTCAATTAAATCCATATGCATATATGTATGTGTGTATAGACATATCCATATGTATATATTGTCATCTAAATTATACATTGTAATGTAAGCATGAATTGAAATACTAATTTTCTAGTCATAGTGTTAGCTGCTACAAATCACTTTTTTCCTTTAGGTCTATTTAGAAAGAGAAGTTTTCAATCTAAACATGGTTATTAAATTCTACTTGGAAAAGGTGTGTCCCTACCTTATAATCACCTGAAATTAAAAAGCATTCATTTTCTTCAAAAGAAAAAAAAAACGTTAAACAGCATTTTCACATACCAAATGTTTTAAATCTAATAATTTTTCTCTATTAAATGCTTTGTCATTGTACTTTATGTACCATTATTTCACTGTCTGTATTGACTATTATAATAGACAAGATGATTTTACTTGTAACTATCATGTTTTCTTATGTATTCTTCAGCAGTATTAGTGAATATTTATATAACGACAAAAGAAAACTGCTCTTATAGCTCTTAGCAGTGCTATAGAAAGCATAGATCCTCAACATGTTATTTATAGTAAAAGAAACATAGTTAAATAATAAATTTTAACATGTATCAAAAAATTGTCATTGATTTTGAGATGTAGAAAATTTTCATTGAATTTTTTCATGTATGCCCACATATTAGATATGGACACACAAAACCGTACATATTATTTTTATTTGTTGCATTATATTTTTATTTTTATACTAATTACACTTTATTCACTTTGTATCCCAGCTGTAGGCCTCACCCTCCTCCCCTCCCAATCCTACCCTTCCTTACTCATATCCTCCTATGCCTCTACAAGTCCATCGATAGGGGAGGTCCTCCTCCCCTTCCATCTGACCCTAGCTTATCTGGTCTCATCAGAACTGGCTACAATGTCCTCCTCTGTGGCCTGGTAAGGCTGCTCCCCCATTAGGGGGATGTGGTCAAAGAGCTAGCCACTGAGTTCATGTCAGAGACAGTCCCTGTTCCACTTACTAGGGTTCCCAGTTGGATACTGAGCTGCCATGGGCTACATCTGAGCATGGGTTCTAGGTTATATCCATGAACGGTCCTTGGTTGGAGTATCAGTCTCAGAAAAGACTCCTGGGCCCAGATATTTTGCTACTGTTGCTCTCTTTGTGGAGCTCCTGTCCTCTCCAGGTCTTTCTGTCTTCCCCTTCTTTCATATGATTCCCTGCACTCTGCTCAAAGTTTGTTTATGAGTCTCAGTATCTGCTTTGACACACTGCTGGGTAGAGTCTTTCAGAGACCCTCTGCGGTAGGCTCCTGTCCTATTTCCTGTTTTCTCCTTCTTTCAATGTCTGTCCCGTTTGCCTTTCTGAGTGAGGACTGATCATCTTACCCAGGGTCCTGCTTCTAGCTCAGCTTCTTTAGGTGTACAGATTTTAGTATGTTTATCCTGTATTATATGTCTAGTATCCCCTTATAAGTGAGTATATACTGTATGTGTGTCTTTCTGCTTCTGGGATACCTTACTTAGGATGATCTTTTCTAGATCCCACAATTTGACTGGAATTTTCATGATTTCCTTTTTTTTTTTTTTTTTTTTTTTTAAATAACTGAGTAATGTTCCGTTGTATACATGTATCACAATTTCTGCATCCATTCCTCCGTTGATGGCCATCTGGATTGTTTCCAGGTTCTGGCTATTACGAATAAAGCTGCTATGAACATGGTTGAACAAATGTCCTTGTTGTGTACTTGAGCATATTTTGGATATATGCCTAGAAGTGGTATAGCCAGATCTCGAGGAGACGCTATTCGTAAATGTCTGAGAAAGTGCCAGCTTTATCTCCAAAGTGGTTGTACAGGTTTACATTCCAACCATCAATAGAGGAGGGTTCCCCTTTGTCCACATCCTCCCCAGCATGTATTGTCACTTGAGCTAAACACGGTTTTATTGTCTGTTTTATATTGATGGGTAAATGTGTGGACACAGCAGCATTGCTTGTCATGAGCATCTACATTGTGGTCAGTACAAATGTAGCTAATTAATGAATCCACTACCGTACATATCATTTTGTTGTGGCGCTTTCAATACCCTCTCTCTGAAATTTTCAAGGTTATGTCTTCATTAAGTGATATAACCATGCCAATCCACAGATACATTGACAGACTTACTGAATGCCTTTATTCTCTGTAGTAGAAGTATCCTTTGGCTAGTGTCTTGGCCACAGCTTCAGGTATCACCAACATTTTGCTCTCCACTTGTGTGAGTTTGGGTCATTTTAGCTTCTGCATACAAAAGTAGAGTTTTACCATCTGACAAATGGGCATGCATTTCTACTGTGTTCTCACAGCATCTGTAATTCTCACAGGTGCTGCTCATTTTGTATTGTTCAGTAAAAGAATCAAACTAAAAATGAAGAAAGGTCTGACATATTTTCCAATTTAATTTTTATTAATTAATATTAGTTAACTTTTGTGTACATGTGTGTCTGTCAGAGTTATGTGTGGTACATGTCTACATTTGTGTAACAGTGTATTTGTGGAGGAGCAGCTGAGAGCGTCAGGTGTTTTTAATTACTCTCTGCCTTATTCCTTTGAGGCAGAGGCTCTGGCTGAGCCTTGGTGTTAGTAAGGCTGGCAGCAACCTAGCTAGCACAGCCCTCCTTTCTCCAATCCCTTCTGTGCTGGGGTTACACCTCCCCCCAGGGGAGGAGCAGTCCTGTTAGGCCACAGAGGAGTACTTTGCAGCCAGCCCTGAAGATACCTGATAAAACAGGGTCAAATGAAAGGGGAGGAGGTCCTCCCCTATCAGTGGACTTGGAAAGGGGCAAGGAGGAGACCAGGGAGGGAGGGTGGGGTTGGGGAGGGAATGAGGGAGCGGTATACAGCTGAGACACAGAGTTAACAAAATGTAACTAATAAGAAAAATAAAATTAAAAAACAAAAACAAATGACCAGGCCTGGATTTTGCTGGGAAGTTAGTATCTAAATGCCAGTCTTCATGCTTGCACAACCAGCATCCTTAACTGCTATCTCTTTAGACCCTCCATAGCTTAATTTGTATGGCTTTTGATGGAGTCAAAAGTCTTGAAAACTTAAAAAAGAAAACCTGAAAAACATTTGATAATTTTGTATTCTAGGTTCATTTTTATAAGAACAGGATAATTTGACCAAAGTATTTCATCAAACTGAAGTCTTTTGATCACTTCAAGCGGAACTCCTGCTCGTGAATGTGTCCTGTGAAGGTCAGTGTTTACTATCAACCTAATGTCCTCACATTAAGCTTTCTGAGTCTACAACCTGCCTAGGTGACCACTGTACAAGAGCAGTATGGGTGACCCATGTAAGTAGAGAATTTTGGAATTTCAATGAGACAAATTAGTCAAGGCATTAGTTTTTAAATTACAACGAAGTGTAATATACAATTTCTTTCACCTTCTCATTGTAAAAACCCATTCATACAACCTTGTGTATGTTTGCAGATAAATGACTAAAATCATTGACTTGGACTGGAAATCTGTGGTAGGTCATCTTTGCCTAGCATCTGCCAGGCTTGGGGTTCAGTTTCCAGTTGGTGTAAACCCAGTGTGGTAAGATACTCTTTCATCACATAACTCAGGAGGTCAGGGCAGGAAGGCCAGGGATTTAAGGACACCCTCAGCTACATAGAAAATTTGAGGCTAGGCAGAAATAAGTGAGACCGTGTTTCAAAACCCAAATAACTAAAAATGATTGCATCTAATTTTTATAGTGAGGACCATTTAGATTGTTTAAATTTTCTGCTTTGATTCTTTTTTTTTGTTTGTTTGTTTGTTTGTTTGTTTGGATTGGTTTTGGTTTGGGTTTTGTTTTTCAAGATAGGTTTCTCTAGGTAGCTGGGTAGCTTTGGTTGTCTTGGAACTAGGTCCCTAGAACAGACTGGCCTTGAACTCATAGAGATCTGTGTGCCTCTGCCTCCTGAGTACTGAGATTAAAGACCTGTCAGCACCATTGGGGCTGACATGATTCATTTTATTTATTTCTTATTACAATGTATTCCTTTTGTATCCAGGCTGTAGCCCCCACCATCTCCTTCCAGTACCATGTACCCTCCCTCTATTATTCCTAGGCCCCTTCCCTAGTTGAGGACCTCCTCTCCTTCTATCTGCCCTAGTCTATCAGGTCTCATCAGGACTGGGAGCATTGTCTCCTCTGTGGCCTGGCAAGGCAGCTCCCCCCAGGGGGAGATTCTTAAGTCTTGTTTATTCAAAGAGTTTCTATGTTTCCTTTACAGTTTCTTTAATATTTTTACATTATTGAATATCTGAATATTGTCTATACATATAAGACTGTTAATATTTTAATTGGAACTGTAAAATGATTTTTAAGTGTTTTGATTAAACTTGTTGAAATTTTATCAGTTCTGAATGAAATTAAACTTTGTATTTTTGAAACCCATCACTGTATCATTATCTCATTTCCAAAATAGTTTATTTATTACTATCTTAGCCTACTTATTTTATGGTTTACTTATTATTATTTTAAATTTCATCAAATAACATTCTTATGCTCATTTTATTAATTGTTTAGTTATATTACATGTATTTTTCTTAAATTCTTGTTTTTCTAGCTATAAACTTTGAAGATATTATTTTTACTTTTTTTATTTGGTCTTTGCTTTTGTTGTTTTTATTTTGAGACAGGGTCTTACTGTGTAGTCCTGGCTGGGTGGCCTAGAGCTTGCTATGTATACCAGACTGGCCTCAAATTTAAAACTTACAGAGATCTACCTGTCTTTTCTTGCTGAGTGTTGGCATTAAAGGCATACACCACCACTCCTCATGGCTTTTATATATTAATATAAGCACATCATGTAACTTTCTTTCTGTATTTAAATTTAGATATACTTTTCAAAGTATTGATTTATTTAATTAGAATTTTTAATTACTTCTTTGGATGGCGGATAGGGAATTTAAAAGCATTTATGTCATTAATTTTCAGCTTACCAAATAGTTGCCCAATGTTTATAAAGTGTATTGAGTACAAGAGTCACTGAAATTTACTTATGAAAGACGAAATTGATTTTCTCAAAATTTTTATAGAATGCAGATATGCTCCAGTTGGATATAAGAATCTCAGACATAGACACACTTCTAGTGTGTGCTTGATATGACATGGCAATTTTTCCTTAAAATTGTCTATATATTACAAATCCATAATCTCTACACGTATGTTATAATTTGATTAATTTGTCATATATATATATATATATATATTGCTAAAGCTCAAAATTACTTTAGGGCTGCTTATTTTATTTTGATTTGTCATTTAATAATGATTAAACCTTAATTTCTAAATGTACAACAGTAGAATTTTGATTTTCTTTGGACTTGTACTTTTTTGTAACATCTGACATACTTTTGGATTGTTATATATAATAATATGGCCCTCAATTTGATCTTTCTGTCCTTATATCTTTCTCCATATCTTCTCAGACATATGTGTGCAAATGTGAGACTAAGTTTTCTTTCCTTGAAAGCAAAATTATACCTAGATTAACTAATAATTTACTTAAGAACAAAAATTTTAATACTCTGTTGTTGCCTAGCTGGTATTGATAAAAGAGAAGTCCATTAATGACCTGACAGGCGTATTGATGAGAAAAGAGGTCATAGGTATACAAAACTGTTTTTCAAGTCACAATAAGATGGTTGACTTCCAGGTTCTTATTCCCTGAGGAAAAGAATTAACAAGTCTTCCCCAGTCTATGGGAAACTGTTGACTGGACCTTTCACTGTTCTTGCTGTTGTATTCTTGGTGTTCTTGCTGTTGTAGTCCTGTGTCCTTGTCTGAATCAATTAATCCCCAAAAACCACCTCCAAACAACTAATCTAGAGGGAGGAAAAGGAGCTTTCTTATGCCACAAACATATTAAAGCTCCAGGAACGAAAATGAACTCTATTTTTTAGATCGTGTCATTTTTGGGTTTCTCTTTCTTTGCTATGCTGACTTTTATTTGTAGCAAACCTTGTCTATGTGCTGTGCCTGTGAATCTTCCTTGATTTCGATGGTGGAGAAAATGAACTGAATCCAACTCTTAAACAGTAACAACCACTTGAATAATTTACAGTGAATTCTCTCAAGTAATCACCAACATGAGATACAAAATAATTCATACTCAGGTCTTCATCTGTCCATCCATCCATCCATCGATCCATCCATCATCAATCCATATACCTACCCATCTATCCATTCACCCACCATCCATCTATCATCCACCCATCATCCATCCACCCACCCACCCACATGTCTCTACCTCATACTATCATAAATTATATTTTACAGGAGTTTTCCACAAAGTGCTTGAATACCATCTAGACATTTCAGCCTTGTGACTAAGCTTCCATAACTTCTTTGTACCATGAGGATTTCAGAGTCCACAGTAACTGAATCACTGTATGCACCTTACCAGCCTTTCTTCTTCTGATATGTATTTGTCTCACTATTGTTTCTCAAGGCCACTCCAATTGCAGGAGAAAAGTGGCTACTTCCTGCTTTGGCTTGCATTAACAGAGTGCAGCTATACATATGCAGAATAGCTGTACTTCCTAGTCCACTTTTTCTAGCTAAAATCTCCAACACAGTTATTGGAGTAAGCTGATGTAAGCTACTAAGCAGACAGATGGAGAGCTGTGTGAATATGCTTCAGTCATGTCATTTTTGAGGTTATATCAATGCCAATGGGCCTTGTAAAAATGGATATTTAACAGTGAAGACATAATTGTTTATCATTAATTTTTTAACATTCATAACTAATATTCTTTAAGTAAATTAACATTACAACTGTCTATATTTAGCTTCAAGTCTACATTTAACTATGGTTGAGTGCCATATGTATGTGTGTGTAAGAAATTCTCAGAGGCTTTTTAAAAAATTGAAAAAGAATATGGTTTTCTCTTTCTGCGTTCTTATTTCATTTCCTTCTGGTTTTCAGTGTTGCTCTTGAGTAGCCCATTGTCATTCAATTCACTCTCCACTTTCAGAAGGGCCTTTTCTCTGTGGAACTGTGTGTCAGGACCTTAAGGGCCATAACTTAATATTTAAGTAACTAACTGGGAGTTTGTTTTTCTTTATTCTGATTTATGTTTTTTTTTTTTTTAAAGACTTTTGGGGTCTAAAAAGAGGTGACCATCACAAGCATTTTTGTGCTTCTAAGACAGAACACTGGCACCTCGATGATTCAAAAGTGTTCTTTTCTGGACAGACCACTCTCTAAGTGCCCACATATGGTGAGGGCATTCAAACTATATCTGATGTCAGAAGGTTAAATGGGAGGAGAATGAACAGAGAATCAAGAGATATGGAAACTTACTTTTATATGACTGACTAAACAATAATTTAACATCTCTCACCACAAATGTTATAATAACAGAATTTTTCTTTCAAGATTAAACATCTCTCAATGTAACACATTTTAACATTTCTTCATTGATGATTGATATCCAGTGCCTGGGCATGATGAATCATGTTCGTAGCTTTCAATAATCTAACCTATTCATTCATGAAAATTTGTTCACTGAATTCTCCATGTAGACTTTGGGCTTTTCTTATTTTTCAATGTCAGGGTGGGTTTTCCACAACATTCTGTTATTTATTTGTGAGTTAACACTATTATTATTTTGAAAATTGTGTGCTTATATGTAGCCTTTCCACAATTCCCATTTGGTTGAATTTTAAGGACACTTTCTCTGTAAAATAGGTTAGTGGTATTCATTTTCATTTTTTCTTATATATTTAGCCCCAGAAACATAATTAGTTTGCATTGCTTTAAAGTGTATTTGTGTTTGGAATACACACAGAATGAGTTATCTTAATTAATCATACGAGCTAACTCAAGTAATAGAATTTTCCATATGCATTTGCAATTTTCTTATTCCCGAGTTCATCGTTGTTGCAATTATAACAAAGGTGATACTTTTAAATTCTTTAATTGAATTTCCATGGTTAAAAAATGTTTTAATTGACAAATCCACCCTCTTATTCCATTCTATCTTCTCCATTTCCTAGCCCTTCCTCTACCTCAGTACTCCCCCCAACTTCACATGTTCTTTGTTTTTTGTTTTGTTTTTTAAATATACTGAATCCACATAGCGTCAGTATGGGTGTTCGGCTATCTGCTGGCATACAGGGGCCTTGCTGACACATCAGTCTGTCACACCACCTCCTCCTAAGGCCGAGGGATAAGGGTGATTCATTGAATCTGGGTTACTAGCTATTCTTTCTTGAGAAACTGTCTTTCATGTTGTTAGGTCCTTCATAGTGCTACAAGTTTAGTTACTCTTAAATTAAATTCTTTAATACAGTGCTATGAATACAGACTTCAATTCATTCCCAAGTTATTCTTTATGACTTAAACATCCATGAAGACAGCCTTAGGATATTCTATTATAGTCTTCTTTTCTGTGGTACAGCTGTATTGTTTATTACGCTTATTTCCAAGTATTAACTCACTCTCAGATTAGCCATGTGTTTAAATATATCTTAAGTCCTCTGAGCTACCACTTACAAAACTCGGATCTTTACATAAAGCAGCTTTAGTACTTAGGTTCTGTGATCCCAGGAAGTATCTTGAAACGTCATTACTTTTACGTAACATTTGTATACCCACACTCCATTATCTTCCTTGGCAGCTGCTAATTTTTTCAAACTCACATATATAAGCACATAAAATTATTTTACCCAGAACTTTCTGTTTTGTATAGAAACGCTTTTCATATCAGCGATCATTAGAATAAAGAACTGTAATGCCTGATTTTAATGATATTTCCAATTCTTTGTGGTTTATGAAACTTTCATATTTTAGCAACTAGTCATTAATATATAATTGATTGCTTATGCTATAAAATAAATTCTTTAAGAATTCTAGTCCATATAAATAGCAAAAAGGCTAATTTATTACTGTCAATCTAAATTATTAATGTGTGGATTCATTCACTATAAATGTTTGCTGCCCTCAACTTTACCCATTCTCTCCATGACAACAATTGTGAGCTTTTGTTGCTCTGGAAGGAAGTTTTATGTAGGTTCCATTAGACAAACTGTATCTCAAGTAGAACAAACTTTAATTCGATATCTTAACTATAAATATAAAATGTGTTTGAATGAGTTCATTAAATATAGTTAGTAACAAACACTGTTAATTTTGGTAATGTATAAATTTAATTATATTCTTTAAATAGCATGCTATAATACATGCAAATTTGAAATATATCATTTATGTTATTGAAAAGATCACTTAATGAGCCAAATTACGTGTTTATAAAACCTTTTATAAATTTTATTTTTAATCTTTTCATATATAAGTATATTGCATTCTGTTTGTATTTACCCCTTCAGTCCTTTCAACAATGTCTCATACCCTTCACATTCCAGTCTCAGATTTATGACCTTTTCTACAAATTATATATATATATCCATCGTGTCTACTTTGATGCCTGTATGCATATGGGAGGAGGGCTGACCAGTAAAATAAAAAAAATGCCTTAAGAGGCTCTGGCCAGAAGAAAACTGACTGTCTTCCCTCAGCAGACTTCCACTGACTGTAGCTCCTAAACTAGGGGTGGTGCCTTATGAGCCCCTTTGTAATCCATAAGGGGATGTTGGTTTGTGTCAATTTGTACAGGTAGTTGTTGAGAGTCCATGGGTACAGGATCCTTGTAATTTGCAGAAGACACAGTCTCACAGATGTATCATTGGTCTTCTGCCTCTCATATTTCCATGAAATCATACATAGTTTTCTTTTTTACACCTGTCAGGGTATAAGTTCAGGGACCTTTACAATAGATGTGTTTGGCAGATTATTTAAACTAATGTTTACCTATTCCACTTAAACCATAAATGTTTACTTATGCTAATACAAAATCATGGTCTACAAACCTGGTCTACAAAACTAATTCCAGGACAGACAAGGCTATACAAAGAAACCCTATCTCAAAAATAAATAAATAATAAATATAATGATGGAACCAATGCCTTTACATTTATATTCAAATAATACCTTATAATTTATGAAATATTTCCATGTTTATCATTTAACTTTGGAGGTAGAATATTAGAAATATCTACATGTAATAGATGGAGATATAAGACAATAAAAAATAAATGGTTTACTTTAGAAAATACGCAGACACATGGAATTCCAAAGAGAACTGGAGACATTTTTACCCAGAAGAGTTGTTGACCTTCCCCATAGGATTCAAAGTGAAATAATAAGACCGAGATAAAGAAAAGAGAGACAGAGCACATTTTTGTCATGCTATATGATCTTGTATAATTTCTCTAAGCATTTGAATCCTTAGATTTGCCATCTGAAAATTATGTGCCCTTAAAATGATTGTCAAGGACGTTAGAGAAAATAACATGGATGACACAATGAGCAGTAAGCACTGAACTAATTCTATTCCTCTGTTTCTCAGGACTCATAACTTTGACTATTCGAGGACATACAATTTGCAGAATTCCAGATTTTATTTTCCAACAAACTCATTTATTGTACTTGTGTGACCTTTGCTCTTTCTAACCACAAAACTGAGTGAGTCCTCACCTTCAAAGTGAAGAACTAGTAAGTTTGGGTTTTTGCTATTGAAATGAAGCTACATTCATTTATGCATAGATGGGCTTGATTTATTTGTTTTTATTTCCGTTTTGTTACACCTCTGAGACCAAATAGAAGAAGCTTGTTTCTAAAGTTGTAATTATGCATTATCATTCATTTGAAATGACCTATTTCATAATTACTAAAACATTTGAACCCATAAAACATTTAAATTCCTCATGAGGACTGTGGAGGGAATTACAAGGTAAAATGCTCCTGAGGTGATTCCCATTGAAGCCCCACCTGAGAGCTTCCTAGGGGATTTAGACCTCTGCTGTGACCATTATTATCTGCTGAAATCTTGCTCTGAGAGGCTAATGTATCTGAAAGGCTAATAGGAGGGACCAGGAGAGCAGATGATCCCCAGGCTTTCATTAGCTTTTTCCTACTCTTGTAATTTTGATATTTTGTTATTTTTTTGTCTCTGTGCTCAAACACTGATTGTATATTCAAACCAAAGACAGGCTGAACAGTTGGACAGATTTCCAGGTGGTTTATTTTCTGTTTTCTATTTTTGAAAGCTGGTTGTGGTTCATGTTGTGTAAAAAGGAAGTCTTCTCTTTTCTTTCTGAGATATGATTTTTTTTTTTCTGATCTTCGTCTTGTTTTGTCAATAGCTTCCTACATCCTATATTCAAAAGTTTCCACACATCACTACATTGGCCTGGTAAAGAAATGCCATCCAATAATTTATTTATTGCTTCTTATTTTGGCTGTACTAGATAATCACAGATTACGGAAATCAGGAAGACATTGTGTTCTGCTTGAAATGTTAATGACTATTGAATTCTGTCTTTTGTTTTGTCATGTTTGACTACTTCAGTGGGTGGTGTAAGTAAATATTCAGATATCTTTGTAACTTATATAGTAAAAATGAGTCATGTACAATGTAGACATTTCTATTAACTAGGGTGTTCACAATATAGTGCCATGATTTGCACAATGACCCCATGAGCTCTGTTTTTAGCAAGGTTATCTTCCCATGAGTCTTTCATTCTTTTAGAGCTTCATTAATTTTAGAGGGTCAGAAAGTTAGGAAAAGATAAAACTAATTCACATTACTGATAAAAGAAAAGGTTAGCATACTTTAAAAAGAAACACCAGAACAGTTTAATACTATGAACTCACACAGGAAATTATTCATTGCATGCTGAATCTGCAACTGACTAAAGTAAAAGGGAAACTGGTATGTCATAGAGATTAAAAATCTTAACACTTCTGTGTCCCTAACATGATGGAGACAAACACTCTTCTATCAGCTGTGTTAGATCACTTTTCCAAATTAACAAAACAATGCCCAGGCACCAATATGTTTAGGAAGATAATAAGAGCAATGAAATAAAGTAAGTTAGCAAGTTTTATAAAAGTCATCATTTGACAGAGGTAAATCATGGAATACATTACCACGTTTTGTTATATATCTCATGACAATGCTATGAAGAACTGCATTCAGACAACGAAGTGTGTGACATATTTGCTTAAAATACAAAATAATCTTACTTCCAAGCAGAGTTTGAAGAATCCTTTGAAAGGACTGTAGGAGTCAGAGAGGTCACCACAAGAAAACTTACAGAATCAGCTAACCTGGGCCCATAGGGGGTCACAGTGACTAAGGCACCAACCCGGGAGCCTGCATGGGACTGAACTTGGCCCTCTGCACATGTGCATCCGTTGTGTAGGTTGGCCTTCATGTGGGACTCCTAACAGCAGGATCATGGGCTGTCTCTGATTCTGTTGCCTGCTTTTGGGACCCTTTCCCTTTATTTGGAGGCCTTATGTGGCCTCCATAGAAGATGGGCCTACTCCTACTGCAATTTTATATGCCAAGGCTGGTTGATATCGATAAAAGGCCTCTCTTTTCTGAAGAGAAAGGGAGGAGTGGATAGGGGAGGGGATGGAGGAAGATTGAAAGGAAGGGAAATAAGGGAAGCTGAGGTCAGGAAGTAAAGTTAGTAAATTAGTCAATTAATTAAAAAAAAACATAACTTGAAAGAAATCCAAAAAATGACTTCTTTGGTATACACTTTGGGAAATAGATTTTTTTTAATTGTTATTTGCCTGCATGTATGTCTGTGATGGTATCAAATCACTTGAAGCTGGATTACAGACAGTTCTGAGCTGCCATATGGGTACTGGCAATCGAACTCTGATCCTCTGGAAGAGCAGCCTGTGCTTTTAACTTCTGAGCCATGTCTCCAAAAGGCAGGAATGTCAGTGTAAAACCATCTCAGCTTATATCTCTTGCACCAAAACTTATTTGATTATGGCCAAAGACAGCCAAAGTGGTCTTCTGGAGATCTTTTCTCTGAAGTTTTATCTCTTCCTTTTTCTAAATGAATCTTGTTAGTCACACCTGTGATCAGCTTTAGCTTGTGTGCATTCCTCACCCAGTATGATTGATTATTCAATAATCAGGCATTTCTGGAAGCTGTATCTAACCATTTTCTATTCTCTATTATTTATTCATTCCCAAATTCTAGGCTCAATATCACATACCACATGAGTAATTCCCTTCTTTCCTTCATAAGTGAATTCTTAAGGTGGACTGTGAATTATTTTTGACATTAAATAAAGAAGATAATAATGCATTAGGAGGTATTGCTTGCTGATGAGGTTTTTTTAAAAAAATATTTTCATGACTCTGTACATAGTTTAAATCAGATCACAAATATGTCTACATCTTTTATAATGGGGTTGCCTCTGTTAAGCGATGCATCCATGCATTCAGTATAACAATTCTTTTCTCCTATCCTGATCTTTTCAGAATGTGCCTGTTTTGTGGAGCATTCCTTTTCTTTTATGTATTTGGTTATGGTTTCTTCATAGAAGGGGCAGATATAATACCATATCTAGTTTTCGTTGTTGTTCCCCATTAGAAACATAGACTGTTTTTTCAGTGGTCTTTGTGTGTGTGTGTGTGTGTGTGTGTGTGTGTGTGTTTAATGTATGCAGTCTGATTCTGGCGTTTAACTGCATCATAAATGATTGTCAATCCATGACACCTCCTGACACAATCACTCCTTGCTTCAGCTATCAAACTTAGTTTTTTGTATATGTTCACCACACAAATTGTTTGGTTGTTTATATTAGTCATTTGAGCCTTTTTATAAGTTGGACTTGTTCGTAGTTTGTCATGCCAGCACTTCAGTAAAGAACTAAACTTCAGTCTAACACAGTGAAACCTGCTGTCACACCTGGAAAATAATTGTTTTCTTCCAGCTCAATTTACATGAATAATATTGTACAAATAAAATTGTACTTTATATCATTGCTATTGAGATACATCTGTCAATGATAATGAGAAAGTTTAATTAACCGAAGTTTGTATTTTATAATTTAGTCTGTTAATTATATTTAAACATATGACCATTCTCCCTAAAGTGCAAAGACAGAAAATTAAATAATATGAAATTGCTAAAAATGAAAAATTAAAGCTATTAAACATCAAATCTCAAAATTACTGACTTCTTTAATAACCGATTTTAAAATCATTTGCATGAAAGTGTTATAGAGTCTAATTTCTTTATGTTAATTCCATCTATATAGTGTTGCTTGGGGAACGCCAACCTCCATACTTTCTAAGTGTCCTTGCCTGCCCTCATTGAAAATGGAAAGCAGCATTAGCTAATTATCTGCTGAGGATGAACATTTTCTGTTAATGTACATGCTTGAGCTGGTCATGGAATTCTTCTTCTCCATCAAGGACACTGGCTTGACATAGAATGTGTTACACCATTGACAAAGGCTTCTTGGCTATGATAGCACCCACTAAAATAATCTCCATCCTGATTCCTTTGGTCTTCCTGTGAATCTTTGACCTGCTCTATTGTTCTGTTGTTGGCTGTGTGTGAGTGGTGAATGTTTCTCTGTATTGCCAGAGGTTGAGTAACACTGTTCTGTAGATCCCTTCTTTTCTCCTAACTTTCAGCACCTTGTTCATGCTTTCTGTTTTCTCAGGTTGTGTTGTTTTTTTTCTGACATTTCTTTCTAATAACTTTTTTTCTATATTGAAAGAAAACCATTGTCTCAGTGTTTGGAATTTGTTTTTATATGTGATCAAATTAAAAGATACAAACATAAGGACTGTAGTTCATAATTTTTTGGCAACAGCTACAGATTCACAAAGCCTTTAAAAATTGGATTTATGACATTGCATTCCTCAGGGTTCTCTAGAAGTAGCAGAACTTATATCTATCTCTCTATATATATACATGTATGCATGCATAATGCATGTATACATACATACAGATAGATATATAGAAAAGAGATTTATTAGAGCAATTCACAGGCTATCATCTAACTAATCCAACAATGGCTAACTATGAACAGAAAGGTCAAGAGTTCACAAGATGCTTAGTCCATAAGACTGGATATCTCAAGAGGGTCTTCAGCAGATGGTAGCATTCCAAACAAGTAGGCTCTAATGCCATTGAAGGACTTGTTAACAAGGTGAGAGCAAGCAGGCAAAGAGCAAATGCTTGCTTTTTCCATGTCCACTTTTGGGCTTCCAACAAGAAGGTGTGGCCCAGATTAAAGGCGTGTCTTCCTACCTCAGTGGTCTCCTCTATTTTGGACTACAGTTCATTCTAAACGTTGTCACATTGACCACCAAGAATTTAGCCATCATAGACATACAGATTGATGTGTTCCTACAGGATTTTGTTCTTCATAATTAGAATTTGCACTTCAATATTTTCTTAGAATACACATTCAGTGCAGTTGCTCATGATTCCTCTGTTTTTACCCATGTGTGCTGACAAATCATTACCTACTGAAGTTGAAAACTCCATCAAATAATATTATATTTAAATCAATCTAGTTTGTATTAAAATAAACTATTTCATTTTCTTACTAGTAGAAAACCTAAAAACATACTTTATGTTCAATAAATAAGTCTTACTAAATAAGACTATGTCAGACTGTTTCGATATAGTTTTAAATAGAAAAAGAAGACTTTTAGAACATAACCTTCACTCCCTAAAAAAAAAAAAAAATGGGAAAACCTTTTCTACTTGGGTCAACTTGATGAACTTCTTTTTTTAATATTTTATTTTATTTTATTCTATGTGCATTAGTGTGCAGTTATCAGATCCTTTGGAATCAGGGTTACTGACAGTTATGAGCTGCCATGTGGGTGCTGGCTATTGAACCCAGGTCATTTGGAGGAGCAGACAGTGCTCTTAACCACTGAGCCATCTCTCCAGCCCCATTGAACTCCTATAAGGTAGTTATAAGAGAAATTTTGTTTGATCTGATTTTCATTCTCTGTGCCTGTGAAATGGCCTTTTCTAGATATATCACTCAATAGTTTCCTATCGGAAGTACTCAAGTCCCTCAACGGCTAAATACATGCCAATATTAAGGTAAATTACATTGATATTTCTTATTTACTAACATTATATTACTATGAAAATCAATATATTTGCGTTGGTTAGGGTATTTTAGAGCAACATATTCAATAAAATTAATACATATGTCAACAAGGACTTATTTAATTGGTTTACCCAATCCAGGCTTGGTAGTTCCATAATGGCTGTCTGAGAAACTAGTAGCTGCTCAGCCTAGGATCCTAGATGCCTTGGCAGTACCAGTCTGGTCTTTACACACTGAAAAAGTATGTGTCAGTTCAAAGAGGGAGGAGGTGTGCTGTGATGTCAGTGAAGGTGGCAGCAGCAACAGCAACAGGAAGATGCAGTCACCATGCCAACCACCAATTATATGCACATGCCAAATTCTGCTGGTAGATGTCCGTGTACAAAAGCTTCATAAAGTGCTTTTCCAAAAGAATCTATTGAGATTTGTGGTGGTTGAATAAGAATGGCCCTCCCACAGCCTTACATATATGGATGCTTACTAGGATTAGAAGGATCCAAAAGATTAAAAGTATGTCAAAAGGCACAATTTTTGGAAAGTGTGTCACTGGGGGTAGTCTTTGAAGTTTTAAAAACCCACACAAGCCCAGCTTCTCTTTCTGCTTGTTAATGAGGATGTAGCTCTCAGCTTCTTTTCCAACATCATGCCTTCCTGCCTGCCACCATGCTTGCTGCTAAGATGATAAGGCTCTAAAGCTGTAAGCAAGTCCCAAGTAAATGTTTCCTTCTATAAGTTGTCTTGGCTTTGGTGTCTCTTCACAGCAGTAGAACAATAACTAAGACAACACTCCCCCACACAATGGGGGACTATGTTCTGCTCAAATTGAAATTGTTGAAATTGTACTGTGGTCAATGCCTGATTGTCCTAAAGTTCTATATGTCACTGTAGACTCTCAGGAAATTGAGATATTTTTAAATGCTCTATTTTTGTTTCTGTGTAGATGCAGACTTTAGCATTACAACTAAATTTCTTTATAATTTATTAAATCTTAATGTTTACATTAAATAGGTAAATTTTGCTATCATGCTATTATTAATTTAGATACTCTCGGTTTTTGTAGTAAAATGTTATCTGGGCACAATATCAAAGCTTCTAGTTCTAGTAACGTAGAAAGTAGAGGCATTGGAATTATGAGTTTGAGGCTATATAGGGCAAAGTATGAACAAAGTGAGAACAGGTGACGGGGAAACATAAGCATAAAATGTTCTTTGAGGTTCTTCTATTGAAATCCATTGTAGTCAACTGTAATACTAAGCGAACTATAGGCACTTGAGCTCTGGGCCAGAGCTATGATTCAAATACATGCGGGGATTCTCCACACACATAATTTCTTTGCATTTTATTCTATTTATTGCCTGAATTCTTTTCTGAATCTTCATTGCTCCTTTAAACCAAATATAATTTAAAAATAATTTTGGACACTTAAATTTGAGTAATTAAGCAGTTTAGCAGATTGGAATCAAAAGCAAACTAGTCCTTTAAACACATATCATCATATCCTGGCATCTCCATTATAAATAACCCAGGACTGTGGAGCTGACATAGTGTGTGTGAGGGAATTTTTGCTTCTGAATGCAGTCCAAGAAGCTACCTCAACTTTACACCAATTATTCATTTTAAATTATCACCGTGTTCATACCACTTACACTCTCCAGCATCACACAATGTTCCTGAGGCAAATGGTACCTGATGATATAAAAAACACCTGGGGCATTATGTAGTTACACTTTTGAGTACTTTAAGGACAGAGTTCCCAACGAGGCTTAGATAATGGAAGATGACACACTCTCTGTGTCTGCATACCAGCTCATGGGCTGGGACCTTGGACTGAAAAAAAATGGAAGTAAAGTGGAAAGGCCGAGCCTCACATTCTCCTTTCTCTGTTCCTTCCTAAGGACCACAGACCAACTTTTTCCCACTTATGCCTTCCCTGCCATGAACTGATTGAACTGTGAGCCAAATAATTCTTATTCACTAAGTTGCTTTCTATGAAATATTTAATCACAGCAACAATAAATGCATTCCAAACAAAGAGTCATGCAAACAATGTTGAAATTGTTTTCTGGAACAAAAACTGAAAGATGCTGGAAAGGGCATTTTGATTCTTTACAGTGCTATCCTGTAGAGCCATGTGCTTTTAAATGATTTGAATTATCCTTTTACCAACCTGTGTCAGTGTTTTAGGTGACTTCTCTGCTTTCCCTGTGGAGAAGTATTATCAGCGCATTACTTTCAAGGCTAGCTAGATAACAAGATTTGTATATAAAAAAAGGAATTCATAGCATTAGTGAAATACAGGAATGTTTTAATGAAAAATATTACTTATCTTAAAGAGAAATATGTTGGAAAAGTACTTTTAATTCATAATACTTTCACAATATTAAAGTATGATGAATGAAGAAAACTTAATAATCTTTATGCTATTTAGAGGCTTTCTAATTAGATAAAACAAGCAATTAAATTCACTTGTAAGGGCATCCTTGTGAAGCTAGATAAGCTGTTTTATTTCTGCTGGTCTCAATGCACCATCCAAATTTAATTTTGTCAATTTTACTTTCCAATTAAGTTCAGAAAGGCTAAGAATGGTTTGCCACAATTAAATGTCACTTGTTCCCCATTTCTTCATTTAGCAGTGAATTATTAGTGACCCACCATTTAGGCTGTCCTATATTTAAAGACCTGAATGTATAATAGTCAGTAGCATATAGGCTATCCTGACAAGCATTCAAAGTAGGAGAAAAAGTCAATTAACTTGCTTTAATTGCACCTTCTCTTCGTTATAAAACTTAATGTGTTGTGCTCCTGTCAATTGTTTGTCTGTCTTAAAAATCAGGGGATAGGGGCTTATGTTTAGTTTAGGTTTTGTCGCTGCATTTGAAGGAGTGTTTTGTGTCACTTGATGAGGAAAATGTGTGCACAGATAGAAAAGTACAGTCCAGCCTACTGCAGCATAAAGATCCTAGTCTCACTGAGCAGTTGACTCTTAATCTGAGATTACAATATGTTGATAATGATGAACTTTTGTTATTTCCTTAATTGCCTAAGACCCAGCTTCAGGAGCTTCTTCACATATCCATAGAATAGTCTGGCAAAATGCAGCCTTTAAAGGTACATATACTTCGTGGAGATGACCTGGAACCCCTGCACAGGTGTAGCCCATGGCAGTTCAGTGTCCAAGTGGGTTACATAGTAATGGGAAGAGGGACTGTCTCTGACATAATCTGATTGGCCTGCTCGTTGATCACTTCCCCCTGAGGGGGGAGCAGCCTTACCAGGCCACAGTAGAGGACAATGCAGCCACTTTTGATGAGAACTGATAGACTAAGATCAGACAGAAGAGGAGAACCTCCCCTATCAGTGGACTTGGGGAGTGGCATGCATGCAGAAAGGGGAGGGAGGGTGGGATCAGCAGGAAAGGAGGGAGGGGCTTATGGGGGGATACAAAATGAATAAAGTGTAATTAATAAAAAATTTAAAAAAAGGTACATATACTTTGTTGCATTGCTTGAAGGAATGTCCTCCTGCTCCTTTCCCTTCTGCAACTCCCTCTTTCTCCTTCATCCTCCTTTTTTTTTTTTTTCTTTTCTCTCCCTCTCCTTGCTCTCACCTCCACCTCCTCCCTGAATGGCCCAGGCAATATTCTCACATTCTAGGCAATCATCCTGCCTTAGCTACTCAAGTCTCCACATCAGGCTGGCTCTGCATGTTTAAGAGGCATTTATTATTATGCACACATGCGTATACTTGCATGAGCTTTACTTGTGTGTGTATGTGTATTTCTGCATGTGCACCACATAAGCCCAAGTACCTGCGGAGGCCTGAGGAAGTGATCATGTGCCCTCTAAGTAGAGTAACAGGCAGTAGCGAGTCATCATGTGGGTGTTGGGAGGCAAACCCATGTTCTCTGCAAGAACAGTAAGTGCTACTCATGACTGGGCCATACTCCAACCCCTCTGCAAATAATTTAAAACTTTGCATTTGACAGCACAGAAAGCTAACTACACAGTATTTTAGCTTGTTCCTCAATGGTTCTCTTGTATGTCACCTGATTTGAGTTGTCAATATTTTTTGCATATTGTGCATAGAAGGGTAAATGGGGCTATGTAGTAGAAATGAAAAATTAACGAAGAGAGAAAAAATACTTTTGTGACTCAAAGTACTGCAGCACAGAGGGGTCAGCGCTGTTTGTAAAAGAGATTTAGTTTGGCTCAGTGCACATACACAATTCCGATGACAGAGAGGTTCCTTTAAAGCTGATTTAGTGGTCTCAGCCCATGCTCATGCCAAGTGAGCTAAAGTAACTTGACCGGCTGAGCTAGTAAAATTACTTAATAGACTCATCTAAGATCCCCACAAGAGTGGCTTTTTGCCTGCAACAACAGTGCCTGCAGCTGCCAGGTCTCCTCAACCCTCGCTAGCAGGCATCACTGCAGTCAGTCAGAATTACCACTGAGGAGCTGAGACAGACACACGCGTCGCTCTGCCCTTCCACTAGCAGCTGCCCGAAGGTCAGGGCTCCGTGTCTGGAGGAGGGACGTTTGGCAGTGATGTGATTTGTGCATTGACTGAGCAGCTATAATCATCAGTCCATGTATCTTAGCAGGGAGCGTCAGACGAAGAGGTTAGCACTGCGCAGCGACGTCCTGGTTAGAACTCACGGGAAGTATTTTGATTTACATAAGCACTCTTTCACCTTGACCAAAACGCTTTCTTTTATAAGTGTGCTTGGTCACAATGCCTTATCACGATGACAGGAAAGAAACTAAGACAGTCATCAAACTAATAAGCGTTCTTTTAAAATGTGCTTGAATAATAAAACTGGAAATCATTATCACAAATGTCAGTGATTATGCAATTCATTGCTTTGCTTGAGAACTTTTGGCAGTTATCTATTAACTTTGGAGCACTAAGTAATTTATAAATATTGCGTCTTAAAATATTTTAATATTTTTGAGATTTGTTTTCCATGCTGAATTTCTACAAGCAAGAAAAGGGTTAGCAGGAAACATATTTTCTCTATTCCTGAACTTAAGTAGTTATTTATTAAAATATATTCAGAAATATATGAAACACAAGAGAATTTCTGAAAATAATATAAAATTAAGGATACGTTATATGAAACTAATGAAAGTAATTTCAGAGTCACTTTAAGCCAAGTGTGATTTCATTTTTTAAGCATAAAATAATGTACTATTACTGTCAGAAGTAATTAATACCAACACAGTTGTTTGGAAGGAAACTTTCCTTATACATTGTATTGATGTGTTTTTATCATGACAAAAAAAGAAATTTCCACTTCTGGTAATTACAAAGTAAGAAAATTATTACTTAGGTTGTGGAAAACATGATTTTACATTTATGACTCTGTAATATCAAATGGATTTGTAACATCAATGCTATAATTTGGTTCAAATGGATTTGCTTATATTTACGGAAGCAATAATTTATACAAACTTTGTGCATAGCTGGATCTGGTAAAATTGAAATTAAACATTTAATTTACTTAGCTAGGTTGTTAGCCGACTATAAGTTATATTTTACTTATATTATCTCTTCCAGGTTGCAAGTTGGTTGCTTTTATGGTGTTGAGATTGAAGAGAGAACATGGGTAATAGAGAAAAGAATTCACCACTCATTGCAATCCTGTGCAATGCAGGATTTATATGGGCCAAACCACAGGTCACCCACCCAAGTGACTATCATGCTTTTCTTCACTGAGGGAATTCTTTTAATTAAATTTTTATTTTTTATATTAATTACAGTTTATTCAATTTGTATCCCAGCTGTAGCCCACTCCCTCATTCCCTCCCAATCTCACTTTCCCTCCCTCATCTCCTCCTATGCCCCTCTCCAAGTCCATGGATAGGGGAGGTCCTCTTCCCCTTCCATCTGACCATAGCTTATCCATTCTCATCAGAACTGGCTGCATTGTCCTCCTCTGTGGCCTGGTAAGGCTGCTCCCCATCAGGGGGAGGCAGTCAAAGAGTCAGTCACTGAGTTCATGTCAGAGACAGTCTCTGTCTGTTCCCTTTACTAGTGATACTAGCTCAGTATCGCTTCGGTGCTGAGTTGCCATGGGCTACATCTGAGCAGCTGTTCTAGGTTATATCCATGAATAGTCCTTGGTTTAAGAGCAGATATGAGACATTTTAAGAGAAACATCTTACCTTTACCTCAGGACTTCCTTCAGAAGTCAAGTCATCTTTCTTTCTCTCCCTCACATTCACCTCACCAACCTCTCTCTCTCTCCTAACTTTCTCTTTAACCCTTGCACTCAGCCTTTTGCCCTCTGGAAAGAACTGAAACTAAAAAACTATGAAAAGTTGGTTCTCTGAGAAGAAGGAAAGACGTGTGCTTGGAACAGTATCTGCTGCACGCACCAACACTAACAAAAAAGGCCTTCTTGAGTCCTAATCCAAACAAAACTGAAATGATACCCATTTGGTGCACACTGGTTAACTCGAGGATCCTGAGAACTAGCCCACGGGAACATCAAATTTCTTCTACAGTCACAGAAGTGGCTCATAGATGCACTATTGTGGCTGATCATCTTGTGACATGCTACTGGTTGAATGTCTTTTGGAATATGTACACTGTGCTTCGACTAAACCTTTTACAATTAATAAAGAATCAAGCCAGAGGCCTCAAACCGGACCCATGACTCATTGCAGTGAACATTTGCAAGTGAAGGTGTTTGGACAGAAGGGTATATACTGTATGACATCCTGTCACACGCTGCAGCTTCCAGGGTGAGATTGTTTACATTAATTAGTTGGTTTTAGTGTACTCCCTTTTATTTTTGTTTTTCTGTTGTGTGTAGAGGTTGCAAGTGTGGAGGGCAGGTATGGAGGGCAGGGGAGATGAGTGGGATTGGAGTGGGGCAGATGTAAAATTCACAAAAAAATTAAAAAATATAATTCTTAATAATAAGCAGTTTATCTGTTATGGTTTTTAATGTCAGTCATTTTTTAATAAGTTACAAAATCTGAGCAATGATGGACTGTGGATAAGAAAATGGCCAACATACTTTAAAAGGGGTTAGTTAAGTCTGACATTGGTTTCTGCATATCTAGACAAGAACACTGGAGCTTCAGTGGGAATATATAGTCAGCTTCTCTTTGTTCCCCTTAACATGAGGAAAACAAAACTGGAGTTTGTGTTCAGTGCCTGGAGGAATCCATTCTCCTTCCTTCCTAGTCTGAGTTTTGCAAGTTAACACACTGAAGAAAACTGGAAAAAAAAAAAAAAAAAAAAAAAAGAGGGGGCTTACCTGTGGAAAAATTGCAGATAAAACTAGAGCTTTGAAAAGGGACATGCAAACTGCCTTCTAAATATCTATTCTTTTTTTTTCTTTTTTATTATTATTATTAATTACACTTTATTCATTTTGTATCCCCCAATAAGCCCCTCCCTCCTCCCCTCCCGACCCCACCCTACCTCCCCTTTCTGCATTCATGCTCCTCCCCACGTCCACTGATAGGGGAGGTCTTCCTCTCCTTCCTTCTGATCTTAGTCTATCAGATCACAACAGGAATGACTGCATTGTCTTCTTCTGTGGCCTGGTAAGGCTACTCCCCCCTCAGGGGGAGGTGATCAAAGAGTATGCCAATCAGTTTATGTCAGAGGCAGTCCCTCTTCCCATCACTATGTAAGCCACTTGGACACTAAACTGCCATGGGTTACATCTGTGCAGGGGTTCTAGGGAACTTCCCAAAGACTCATACTCCAACCAAGGACTATTCATGGAGATAACGTAAATGTCTATTCTTATACTTATATAGAAGAGTCTCTCATACTGAATCATAGAAGCCTTCTCTACAAAGAAACATTGTTAAAATGAATGATGTGTGGATAAAAAAGAGCCTCAAAGATGCTCAAGATAGATCCAGAGAACAGGTGATGGTAATGGGACTGGCCCTAAACAGAACAATTTCTCCTTCTGCTCTGAGACTTTGGGCTATTGTGAAAGAGAAGATGGAAAATGAGGATGAGCTATGACCTATGAAATGTCATTGCCTAAACTCAGTGCAGCCATTATAATACTATTCCACATCAACACTAGTTGCCTACACTGGGCCTGCAGAAAACCAGCCCTATCAAAAATTAGTCAAGGGAAGGAGAGAGGTTCATGTGGCCCTATCTCTTTACCTCTGAATTATGGGCTACCAATAGAAATGGAAAGGGGGAATCATTGTCTTTAGTGCTGTATGCATTTCTAACCCTGCAATTTTCCAATAAATAGATCCAAATTCATGGGCACATAGATAGCACTGGTTAACCTCTATTGGACAAAAGCCAAAATAGTTGTACATGAAGATGATAGAGAAATTTGTGGTGGAAACGGAGCAGAATGGGAGGAGAGTGATTAGTGACCATGATAAATACCTGTGAAATTATCTTTAAATTGTTAATTATTCATGGTTCCACTCTCTCTCCCCCCAGTCCTCTACTCCTCAAGAAGGGAGGGATCCCCCACCAACACACCACAGCACTTCAAGTTGCATCTAGACTGAGCACATGGAGGCTTCATGATGGCCTGGAAAGGCAGCCCCACCACTGGGTAGTGATCAAAAGGCCTGCAACACAGTCCATATCAGTCAACCCCCATTCTCCTTACTAGAGAGCACATGTGAGCACCGAACTGCTCGTGGGCTACATCTGTGTGGGGGGTCTAGGTCCAGTCTATGCACGGTCCTTGGCTGGTACTTTAATCTCTGCAGGGAGCCCTGGGCCCAGATTAGTTGGCTCTTTGGTTTTCCTGTGACGCTCCTAAAGCCTCTAGGTCCTTCTGTCCTTCCAGTAACTCTTCCACAAGGCTCCCTGTACTCGCTGCACTCCCTTCACTGCCCAGTCTTTGGGTGTGAGGCTCAGCTCCTGTTTGGATCTGCTCCTGGGTGGAGCCTCTCAGAAGACAGCTATGCTAGGCTCCTGTCTGCAAGCAAAGCAGTGTCATTGTTAGTGTCAGGGTTGGCTCTCTCCCATGGGGGAGGTCTCAGGTTGGTCCAGGGATTGGTTGGACATTCCCTCCACCTCTGCTTTATCTTTATCCCTGCACATCTTGTAAGAAGGGAAAAATTTTGGGTTGAACTAAAAGGCATACTACTGAAAGACAGGCATGATGTTTAGCATGACATTTAACAACAACAACAAAAAAAAAACCAAACAGACTAAACCAAAACAAAACAAAAACAACTTTCTGCTCTGACTAGTTCTTAATTAATGTAAAAGCATATTAGAAGACTATTTTTGTTGTTGTTAAATTTAACCTTGAATAGCCATCCTGGTTCTCACACTAAGTTCATTTTTAACCAAGTTCATTTTAAGCTCTAATACTTAGCTTCTACTCTGCTTAAAAATGTGAGTTATGTATACACACTGGGGAAAGTTCCCTCTTAAAATTGGTTTTATGACTTGAAGATTCCCTACCTTATATATAAAATTAAATTAGATTCCTTTTGTTCATTGAGAAAGTGTTTTATTGCTTTAAGGTTGACTATGAACATTTTCTCTGAGCTAATATTTTAGTTTAGAATTAAAATGTCATCATTAATATAGGCTATAAAATAAGCACTATTTCAAGCCAAAATTTTCTGCATTCTGATATAAATTTAATTTTATATTTTTGATGAGCTTACTTAAAATATATTACCCATGCTCTCAATCCTTTTTAATTTTATAGTCACTATTTTATAAAATTTAAAATAAAATATTGTTTTAAAACAAGGATATATTGCAGTTTCAAATGAATAATAGTAATTTGTTCTTTATAAACTGTAAATGTTATAAACTATAAAACCAATGAAAAACATTATTTTATCAAATATACTCTTAAAAGATTTTATTCTGTTTTTAATTGCATTGTGTTTGTGTGTGTTTCTCTTTCTCACTGTGTGTGTGTTTGTGTGTGTTGGTGCACATGAGTGCAGATATCAACAGAAACTAAAAAAGGACATGGGATTTCCTTTTTCTGGATCTACAGAGGGCTGTGAGTAGCCTGATATGGCTGTTGCTCAGGCTCTCTATAAGAGCAATAGAAACTCTTAACCAGCGATCCATCATTCCAACCCCACACTGTAATAAACATTCTAATTTTGTAGATAGAAATAATAAATTTATAAATACGGGGACTTAAGACCATGCGTGGACTTGACCTAGGCCTCCTACACAGATGTAGATGACTGGGAGCATGAAACAGACCAGAGACATGGTTCTTTTGAGAACAGGGTTTATTTCTCTAGGACAGGTTGAAAGATGGAGCCTTATCAACCTACTTAAGACCCATGTTGGTGTTTCAGTGTTCAAAAATCTCCTCAGCATTAACATGTAGAACACAAGCATCCAACGTATTCAGAGAGTAGATTTAGGATGCAATGGCATCAAGTAGACTTCCTTTTCCATTAGCTTCTCTCCTGATCCACTAGCACCTTCCCATATTATTTTTTCTCAGGTAAGAATTGGAAGTCTTATTGTTCTTCTTACTGGCAGGACCAGATTTTCAGAATACTTTGGTTTAACTATGAAAAGAACAACTAAAGCCACTCATTCACTGGGAAGCATTGTACAAGAAAAGCATTAGTGCTGTGATGATTCAGTGTTTTAAAGGCAAGTATTTTTAGAGAGAACATGAAAGAAACCATAATTGGTCATGGTTACAATCTTGTTCTTTTCATTTTAGCGTGTCCAAGGCCTTAACAAGTTACTTGGTTCCTCATGAGGGGATAAGAACTTAAGTTTTGTTTTTTGTTTGTTTGTTTGTTTGTTTTGTTTTTAATTTTAGGAATTTAGCAGAATTGTCCAAATTGAGTTTCATTTTTACCTGCAGTTTTGAGCAAAATCAAGTCTGAAAGATCTACCTGGTTTTATATGCTCCACAGTTTTCCTGGCCTGCTCCGCAGTTTTTCTTTATAAATTATACCTCTGTTTTATATAATCTGTTTACTTATGTACCAGTGCTTAGAAAGTCAAACTAATTAAAACTTAGTTTCTGCAAAGAGATTATGGTTAATCTGGTATGGATTATGTCAACAACCAGTGTTTGGGTGATGATATATTATTGACTAGATTTAAAGAGAGGGTAGATTGTGAATTATAATCTGGAATATGGACACAGAGTACACTTAACTGGATGGGAGCAGGGATGAGGAAGACCCTAGCAAAGACTCCTAGCAACATGGGATATAGACCCTGAAATGGACACCTCCTGTAACCAGGCACAACTTCCAATGGAGAGGTGGGGACAGGAACTCACCCATAAAACCTTTAACCAAAGTATGTCTAGCCTACAAGATTCACAGGGACAGAAATTGAGGGAATGACCAACTAATGGGTGGCCCAACTTGAGACCCATCCTATGAATAAGAGCCAGCCTCTGACACTGTTAACCATACTCTGGTATACTTGCAGACAGGAGACAAACATAATTGTCTTCTGAGAAGCTTCACACAGCAACTAATAGGAACAGATGCAGAGACCCACAGCCAAATATTAAGTAGAATTCAGGAAATATTGTGGAATATGTGTGGACAAGGGAATGAAGGAAACAGAGAGGTAAAGTACACCAAAGAAGACCTATAGAATTAACTAACCTGGACCCATGGGGCTCACAGAGACTAAATCACCAACCAAAGAGCATGCATGGAGCTGACCCCATAGGCCCCCTATGCATTGTAACAGATGTGCAGCTTGGTCTTCATGTAGGTCCCCTAACAACTGGAGCAGGGACTATCTCTGACTCTGATGCCAACTTTTGGATCCATTAACCCTAACTAAGCTGTAGTATCTAGCCTCAGTAGGAGAAGTTGTGCCTAGTCCTATTGCATCTTAATATATCAAGATGGGTTGGTATACATTCAAAGACTTCCCTTCTCTGAAGAGAAAGGAAGGAGGAAATGAGGAAAGGGGAGGTGAGAGAGAGGGACTAGGAGGAGAGGAGGGAAGGGAAGCTATGATTGAGATGTAAAGTAAATAAATATATTCATTTTAAATATATATAAAGTGAGTAGTTGGCACCTTAAAATATGATTAATATAACTTTTCATAGGGAAGGGTACTCCAGAACCTGTAACATGTAAAGTAAGGTACCATTCTTTCTCTCATTAACAACATAAAACTGACAGTGATAGTATCTTTGGGTTTCTGTCTCTGAAGAGACATCATGACCATGGCAACTCTTATAAAGAAAAACATTTAGTTGGAGCAGGCTAACAGGTGCAAAGGTGCACAAAGGCAGATGGTGCTAGAGGAAGAACAGAGTTCTACGTCTGGATTGGCAGACCATGGGGAGAGAGAGAGAGACATTGAGCCTGGCTTGATCTTTTGAAACCTCAAAGCCCACCCTTAGTGACATACTTCTTCCAATGAGGCCACACCTACTCTAAAAAGGCCAAACCTACTCCAAGAAGGCCACACTTCCTAGTAGCACCACTCCCTCACGAACAGGCACTCAAATCTATGAATCTATGAGACCATTCCTAATCCAATGGTCACAAATGAGATCTGTTTGTGGATGATTCTACAGTAATTTTGTACTTGTTTGTACGTGTGCATGAGCATGTGTGTGTGTGTGTGTGTGTGTGTGTGTGTGTGTGTGTATGTGTGCATGCATGCCTGTGCGTGTGTAGAGCAGTGTACAACCTTAGCTGTTGTTCCTCAAGTATGCTCTATCTTAATTTTTAAGACAGAATCTTCATTGTCCTAGACTTTACCAGTTAGACTAGACTAGCTAGCTAACTCCACAGATCTACCATTCTTTGACTTTCCAGCACTGGAATCAGAAGAACATTTCACTTTTAATTAATGGGTTCTTGGGAATTAAATACAAGTTTTCATGTTGGAGAGCAAGTTCTTTACTGACTAAAGTACGTCTGCTGCTCCTGATTCTTCAGTTTGGATGCGAGCATAATGGACAACTTTTACTGCTTGTATATACAGTGTTCTAATACCTCTTGGAATACCTTCCCTATGAGATACATGTGAGGGTGGCCACTCTATCTACATCCTGAAATAGCTCTTATGGTAGCTCTAGTTGATTGGCTGAAATGT
Source organism: Psammomys obesus (assembly GCF_907164565.1). Classification (NCBI taxonomy): domain Eukaryota; kingdom Metazoa; phylum Chordata; class Mammalia; order Rodentia; family Muridae; genus Psammomys; species Psammomys obesus. The sequence goes on along the minus strand of NW_026596073.1, from coordinate 37,513,952 downwards.
ACACTTGGATAAAGCTAAGGCAACCTAGCTGCTAGCACAAAAATCTCAGATACGTCAGATTTTCTCATCACAGGTTAAAAAAAAAAACAAAAAAACAAAAAAAACGTGTTTCTTTGAGCTCACACAACTCTGAGATTTTCCAGGTCCTATAAAGCTATCGTTTATTTTCCACACTGACTGAACTCTGGATTTCAGTTATCATAAACTCTTGTTTTAAGATGATGAGCATTTTTCCTTGTAACCAAGACAGATATGAGCAGAGAAAGAACATTATCACAATAAAGACTAATGCACTTTGATAGCTAATTATGTGCCAGGCTGTGTTCCAAACACCTCTTACATAATCTTCTTAATCCTCCCAATTACTCTCCAACACAGCTGTTTCTATGGCTATTAGATCTGAAGGCAGCCATCTGAGCAGTGTGTTAAAATTCAAGAGATTAAGTATAATAAAGCTAGATTTTAAACCCACCTAATTTGACTTGAAAGATCATGTTATTAATAACAAACACATAATAAACAATGGTTTGGCCTCAGAACTAGGTAAATATATTTTTTATATTACCACCATATCTGTTTTTCATGAGAAACTGTCACTATATAACTAATGATATTAATATGTATATCAAGTATGTACAGAAAACAATGTATGTAAGCAGGTAGATATCTATAACCAATAAAAATGTCCAAGAATATGAGGTGATTGTCTAAGTCCATGCAGCCATTTAGTATCACACAAGGAGTATTCAGAGTCCGACTCCATCTTTTGTACTTTAAAAATAACAGTCGTGGGTGTCAGTAAGATGGTTTAAGGGATGAAGTTTTTGTGTAATCTTAGTGACCTGTTCCAGCTCTGAAACTCACATAAAGATGGAAGGTGAAAACTGATCCCCACAACTTTTCCACAGATCTCTACCTGATTTGTGCCAGATGTGCCTATGTGTCCTCCTTTTTCTCTCACACACAACTTAGAAATTAGCAAGTCTAGTCATTATACAATAATAAATACATTAGTTTTGAAGCACTTTTATTTGAGGATTTAGTTAGTGTACCTATCCATACCAGTACACCAACAATAACTTGGAGAGTTGTTACAGACTATATATGGTATTCCTATGGTATTTTCCTTACAATGCTTAGAAAATTAAATATCTACTATAACCTATAAGTTACCTTGGAATTGAGAGAATAAACTTTTCTATGTATCTATCATCTATATTTATCTATCTATATCACACACCTATATGTAACTCTTGGTACTGTTTACAAGTGTGTAAGTTTTTAAAGTATATATATATATATATAAGTTCATAGTATTAAACATATTAAATATATATACACATGTATATATTATATATGCATATTATATATTAAATATATACACATATATTACATATACACGTTATATATTACATTATACATATGTATTATATTTTATATTATATATACATGTATATATTTAATACATGTATATAAATATGTATATATTTATTCAATTATGGGCTGTGGTCCAACTAGTCCCACAGTGGCCATCTCCTTATGGAAACTCCAAGGATGCAACAGTTGTTCAGTCAATTGAGGCTGAATATAGCAGCTGGTTTTCTATATACTGTAAAATCTTGAAGAAGCAGGTTCTAATACCAGTGAAGAAATGAACTTGGCAGCAAGCATGAAGGCCAACAGGCAAAAAGAAAAATTTTTTCCCCATGTCCTGTACATAGGCTGCCCCCTGAAGTCGTGATCCAAATTGAGGGTGGGTCTTCCCACATCTAATGATTCAGTGAATAAAGCCCCTCCCAGGAGTGTCTCTATGCTTCAGCTTTAGTTAATTGCAGAACTGGTCAAGCTGACAAGCAAGAGTAGCCATCACAGTTTACAAAACAAAAGCAATCACAAAAACAAAAGTACCAGCACCACAGCAGAAGCCTCAGAGGGAGGGGGAACCTCCTAGTGATGATAATACACACATATAAAAGGAAATAGTGTTGGTATGACTACATTGAAGCCTAAGGCACTGAGGTATATTTAGGGAAAACAGTACCCACAAGATGCACAGAAAAAGAAGAAGAAAAAGGGCACAGGGCTTATGGAAAGTGTCCCGCAGTGAAACTTTCTGGTGAGGGGTAAACTCCTAAGTAGCAACTGACAATGGGCAGAAACTCAGTCCTACAGAGAACCTGCTGAACCTCCACTGACAATACTTCTAATAGTCTATTCCCTCCTTCCATGGTGAAGTTCTGGATCTCAGACTGAAGTCTTCAGACATGGTGGTCCGTACTAGACGGCTGCTTTAATTTATGGAAATCTTTACTCTTTCATAAAAAATAGTTTGGTTTTGAAGTAGAATAAGGAAGAAAAGAGCAACTTTTTGATACTGATTTAATGATTTATTTAGTGATTTTCTTAAGGCACTGCTTATACTTCCCGCTGCCCAAGCATGACTTCACTTTTACATGAACAGAATAACCTAGAGAAATAGCTGAAACAATGGGTATTGCCCCTAGCAGCCTGCTGACTTCCAGGTAAAATTCTTCAGAGTCTAGCTTGTCAGCTCAAGCCAACTTGCCTTTTTAGACTATAAAATGGGAAGTCTTTCCGGTGCCTGCCTGGCTTCAGTCTGCTAGTGACATCCACTCTCTTCCACTCTCATGGCTGCTGGAGAGCTTGTTTTACACAGATTTCTGCAACAGTTTAAATTTTTCTGTTGCCTCTCTAGGTGTTATGAGTCTTTATTTGCTTGTGGACCTATGCTGTTGTATTCTTTCCCTGAACAACAATCCACTACCTTCTTATTGCTATGTCATTTTCTCTGCCTCTCTCTTCCCACACTGTTGTTTGTTTAATTGTTAGTAATAATTTTCCACAGCTTTAAAAATACTTCAGCTCTACTAATGCTGGCAATACCCCAATTCCACTTTATGTTTTTACTTTTCTGTTGCTTTTTAAGCCATTTCTTATCACATTCATCCCATTTTTTTTCCATTCTTGCTCTTAGTAACAGCAATCATAAAGCACAGTATATTGTCCTTGTTTCCCTTTTCAGACTAATTTATTGAAGCTGAAGGGACAATTGTTTGTAAATGGTTATTGCTACATATTCACAGATGATATATTATCCAGTTGTGCTTGCTTCTTCACTTAATATTCCACCAAAGTAATGGTGTTGGAAATCATGGCTCAAGCCCTGCCCGTGTGAGCTGAGTTTTTTGCTACTTGGCTGCATTTCTAGTCTGGAGGGGAGACATTCTTCAGCCCCATATCACTGAAGTATTACTTGAACAAGGAATATTTTTCAATTGCAATAATAAGTGGTTGAAAATTACAACCAGGAACTTATAACCACACCTACATGTCCTTGAAAACAATACAAGAAGCATAAAATAAAGTGAGCATGATTCTTCATAAGACGACTGTCTCTCCGTTACTTTATTGTTGTTGCTGCGATATAGACGCTGAGAAAAGCTATCTGAGGAGAGAAAGGATTTAGTGTAGCTCACACCTCAAAGGGATAGTTAACATGGTGTAAAAGTCAAGGTGGCAGAAGCCTGAAGGATCTGGTTAATACTGAACCCCCAAATCTCAAAGGAGGAAATCAGTGAATACAGGTGTGGGCTCAGCTTGTTTTTTCAAGTGTTTCTACATATGAATCCCTGCCCAGGAAATGGTCCTGCCCATAGTTAAAATAGGTTTTGCAGTAACAGTTAACTGATTCAAGATGACCACAGTATAATCAAACAGACAGTTCTTAAAGATGAAGTAAAAATGGTCATCTAACTTTCTTAACTCTCAAGAAAAAAAAAAAAGAATTTAGATTCTATCCCACCCAAATTACAGAGAATACCATTCAGAAAAAAAAATCACAAGCAATATTAGTGAGGATTCTTGAGAAAAAGAAAAAGAAGAGAAGAAAGACAAAGCCCTATGGAAATTAGCACTGAACTTTCTTGAAAATCTACAATAAATAACTACCATAGATACAGCTTAACCTCTGGATCTAAATCTGAAATATTGCAGTTAGAATATAACATAAATGCTTGCATGTCTGTTTATTGTGACACTATTCACCTTGAAATATATGGATGTGTCTTATGTACATGAATGTGTCTTATGTACATTAACTGACGGATTGAGAAAGAAATATATAAGCAATGGATCTTCATCTAGCCATAAATATGAATCACATTAACATTTATGGAAAATAAACACAACTAGAAATAATTATAGAAGGCAAAATGTCAGTCTCAAGAAAAAAATCCAGTATGCCACATGTTATATCGTTTGTGGATCCTAGATGTTATGGAAGTAGAAAAACCATCATAGGTATGTATAGAGAGAATATCTTATGTATTGTATGGAAGCATAACTTGTCAATTAAAAAGAAAAAAAAAACCTATAGCCTGTAGGAGGGGTTGAATAGAAAGTGGGACATCTGGAAGGCAAAAGGGATTCTAGAATAGAACCAGGCATGGGATGGTTGTCCAGGAAGATTTGAGGAGGATAGAAGCACCAGCCATATAGCATAATGTAGATTAGTATAAATGGGTTATTTTAAGTTAGGAGTTAGTCAAAGAAGAGCCTAGCTATATGGCCTAGGTATTTATATATTTTGAGTTTCATGACTCATTAGTCAAGGAGCTGGGGTCCAAAAGGAAAAAGCACCACAATGGCATGATAAAGGAGAGACTTTGGGGATTGAAGATGAATAGTGAGGTGTGGTGGGGGGAAAGAGATAAAAGAGTAGATGGAATTGAACAAGATGGAAATATATGATGTCTCCATGAAACTCATCATTACGTACAATTTATGCCTAAAATTCACTTAATTAGAATGCTTATTAATAAAAATAAGTAAACAAATAAATATAATATTTTATTGGGAGAGGTTTTCCATTTCTTCAAGTGGATGGCTGACAGAATGAAGCCAATGGCATCTTTGGATGTTCTTTGTCTCATAATCTTGAGATGTGCCAGGGCTTCTCCTCCTCCTCCTCCTCTTCCTCCTCCTCCTCCTCCTCCTCCCCCTCCTCCTCCTCCTCCTCCTCCTCCTCCTCCTCCTCCTCCTCCTCCTCCTCCTCCTCCTCCTCCTCCTCCTCCTCCTCCTCCTCTTCTTCTTCTTCTTCTTCTTCTTCTTCTTCTTCTTCAACTTAAAGGTCCTTTGTGTGTGTGTGTGTGTGTGTGTGTGTGTGTGTGTGTGTGTGTAATGGTTTCTGGCTTTGTGCTTTTGTGTAAATGTGTGTGTTGCTATATCTATACGTGTTTCTCATAAATTTTTGGCTCATTTTCTTTTGTTTATTAGTCCTATTCCTATTTGTTTTTATTTTATTTAACTTCATTCCTTAGGTGTCCTTTTTTTCCCCTAAGGAGAGACAGAAAGAGGAAAGAGTATGAATCTGGGCAAGAACAGAGGGGGAGAGGAGTTGGGATAGAGGTAGCCATAATCAGAGGTACTATTTTCATAATCAGAGGTATTATTTTCATATTGTATGAAAATAATCCATTTTTAATAAAATAAAAAAGAAAGTTTTAAAAATTCAAGAAAAATTCATTAAATATAAATTGTTAATAAAATGTTCATAAAATACCTGATTATACTTAGGTCCACACTAACTTCAAGGTTTATATATTTATATTTCAATACATTTAAAATATTAGTAGAATTTAAATAGTTAATACTGTAAAATTGAACAGTTCAATTTTGAAGTTTTAAAATTGGACTATTAGCATACACAAGAGCATTTCTTTGCATTTTTGTGTATACATGCTTGCATACCTATATGTTCAGGTGGACCTGAGCCTGTTTGTGAATGCATATGAAGAGCTGGTCGACAGTGGGTGTCATCGCCTAGCACATTTTTCCTTACCTTTTGAGACAGGGTGACGACCTGATCATGGTGGTCACTGTTTGACTGTACAGGCTAGTGAGAAAGATCAGGAGACATTCCTGCCTCCCTCTCCCTCACCTTTAGCTGAGAGGCTCTTTTATGTGGGAGGTAGGGACCCTTCCCAAGGTTCTTTTTAAATTGTTTTTCTTTATTATTATAATTATTATTTATTACAATTTACTTACTTTGTATTCTGGCTGAAGCCTCATCCCTTCTGGTTCTTCCCTTCCCCCTTTTCCTCCCCTAGTCCACTGATAGGGGAGCTCACCTCCCCTAATATATGACTCCCCTAATATCTGCCTATCAGGTCTCATCAGGACTGTCTGGATCATCTTTCTATATAGCCTAATAAGCCACCTCACTAGGATGAGGTGATCAAAGAGCAACTGACTTCATGCCAGTGACTGCCTCTTATCCCATTACTAGGAGACCCACATGGAGACTAACCTGTCCATGGGCTACATCTGAGAAGGGCATCTAGGTTCTCTCCATGAATGGTCCCTGGTTGATTTATCAGTCTCTGCAGGACCTCCTGAGCCCAGATTTTTTGGATATTACCCATATAATATAGGATAAACATTCTAAAATCTATAGCCCTAAAGAAGCTAAACAACAATTAGGACCCTCATTCAGAAGGGCAAACAGGATAGACATTGGAAGTAGAAGACAGGGTACAGGACAGGAGCTTACCACAGAGGGCCTCTGAAGGACTCTACCCATAAGGGTATCAAAGCACATGCTGAGACTCATAGCCAAACTTTGGGCAGAGTGCAAGGAATCTTATGGAAGAAGAGGTAGATAGAAAGACATGGAACGGACAGGACCCCAACAAGGACATCTAAGATTCTTACTCATACAAGGCAGGCACTTTATTGTCTGTCTGAGTTATCTCCACAGCATTCTATACAAAAATTTCTTCATTACAGCATGCCTAACTCAGGGAATAATCTATAAGTTACAAATGTAAAACAGTATAAAAGCACAAATTCTGCATATATAACTACAGTATAAAATGACAGATATATCATAATTTCTTTTAAAACTTAGAGCAGTCTATAAATTATAAATATAATTTAAGATTTTCTATGAACAGATTTTTATTGCTATACCCTAGATTTTATTTATGTAGCCGATAACTACAGTCATCAGAGATAGGTGAAACATTCTCTAAAAAAACATAGTACATGTAGAAAGGAAATATCTATGAAGAGGATGGAAATAGAGACTCAGAAAAGAAAAGCAGAGGAAACTGTTGTGTTCATTAGAGAAATTATGTAAACAAAGTTTTGTCTGTAATGAGGAAGAACATAATTCCACTGAAATAGAGGTTGTGACTTTTTGGAAGGGAAAATATGTGCATATGTGAGTTTTCTAAAGAAGCAGGAAGATAGTGGAAGGTGCATCACTGTGTCTTCGTGAAACAAGGGATTATTTGTGACCTGAACCGTCATGATAGGCTGATGAGCTTGTGTTTTCCTAACTGCATAATGGTGATGATCTTATGAACTGGAAATATTGCCAACACGTGTTGAAATTTTCAATGACAATAAACCACAAATAATTGCTTTAAAGCTACTTTATTGTATGACACTACTTAGTCTCTGAAGTTCTGTTTCTGTCAGACTTTGGAATAGTAGAGACACTTGTTTGGTGATGAGGGGCAGAGGTCAGTATGACATTGTTCCTGTTAGAATTTAAACCTTAATGTTCTGTGGAACATATTTAGAGCTCAGTCTGTCCTAAACTTTCCTATTAGAATCTGTTTGATTTTTTTTAATGAAAGGGAGGGATAAATTCTAATACATTGGTTTTTAGTTAGAAAAATAGGCAAAATGAGGCAATACATAAAAGTACTCAGCAGAGTGCTTATGATACATCAATTACCAAATAATTAGCACCTCTAGTAGCTATAATTGTCCATTCATGATGGTTATGATAATGAGTTATTGTACCAAAATATATTTGTTTGAATATAAATTCACATGTAACATTCTTGATCACTGATGAAGAACATATAATTACAGTATAAAGCAATTATAGATAAATAAAATAATCACTCCAGCTACATTTAGAAGTCAGTGACTTCATCACATAATGAAGTTTCAAACAGTAAAGGCACTGAACTGATGAACACATCCACATTTCTAAGAAAATTTTTGATTAGCCAAAATAATTAAATGCACACACCATTGCCTTTTAATTAAAAAAGATAATCATGTTATTTCATAGGCCTCTTGAATTACAACAAACATGATAGTTTTATTTGGCCACTAATGTTGTCTGAAATAAAATATTCAACAATTAGAAACACAGCACAAATACTTGTAAAGGGAACAAACTGTAATTTGATGACACTTACTTAGCACCTAATTTGTATTAAGGTTTATGGATACAGTAGTAAAACAAAGTCCTCTCTGTTAGTAATATCACCATCAAGTATTTATCCATATTTATCCACCATTTATCCATATGTATGATGTCCTGGAAGTTAAGTGAAAGAAGACTACAATGAACTCAGGCAGTGAAAGAATACGTCTGAATTAGGACATTGTGAGCTAAGATATCATGATGTCTGATCCACTCAGTCAAAGGCAAGAGGATCTGAGCATTCTAGTCAGGAAGAAGATGAGAAGACAACAAGAGCAGTACTAATGGGACTTAGTTCCTATTACCACTTAAAGAAATGTTGAGTCTACATATATGACAGAAAATATGGGTACAAATAATATTGCACATAATTGTGTATGCCTTGTTAGCTGATGTTTGCCTATATTTACTACCTGCAGAGAAAATTCAGCCTGTTACAGGGAAGAACATATTAAGGCTATTGCTGGCTGTCATATGTACAGTGGCTGGAAGTCAGAAACCAGTCCTGTTGTAGAACAATGAATGTCATAGCAACATAGGAATAATCCATGGAGAAGTTATCTTAGAGGTTTCCTTTGGTATATTAAAGCAATAAACAGAAAATACTATGTGAGGAAATTAACCTAGGCAAAAGGAAGAACATTCTGGGAAGAGGCAAGGTACCAATTTCAGAGTATCACACAGGATCAGGACCAGTATGTGCCCCTTATAGTCCATTGCCATCAGATAGAGAATATGGCATACTTTGCACAGTATTACAAACTTGTTTTCACAGACCAAACTTCTCATTCCTAAACTTATACAATAACACATGTTTTAAATTAATTTTTTTTATTTTAATTTTGTGATAGATTCAGATTTTTCAAACTACAAAGACAATGCAGATGATTCCTGTATATTTCTTTTCAATCTTCCTTTGCTATATTATTTTACTTAGTAAAGGCACATTAATTAATATTAAGAAATTAATATTGGTACACTGTTCTAAACAATGGTATATATTTCATTCAGGCTTCAACATTCCTTTTTCCAAGAATATATTCTTGATTCCATTCAAGGCTTCAGCTCAGGGCCTCATATTACCCTCTGCTTTTCTGATACCGTAAACAGTAATATGTTATCAGTCTTGGTTTTTGTAAATTGGAAACTGCAGGGTACTACCCAGAACTTGACTGACTGTCCTGCAGTTTTTGTTATTTGATATGTTCTTTTTTAACAGGTAATAGCTGTGGGAAAATACATGAGGTTTTTTATTTCCTACTACAGTCTGAAGGACAGAAAGGATTTCAACTGATGACATTCATCTTTGTCTCTTGGATAAGCTGCCATCTCAGAGTCTTCCCCTGGTAATTCTGCTCTTTAGCTCAGCATTTCATAAATATGGAAAGCTATATGGAAATACCACAAGTATTGTATTTTACCTAAAATTTATCAACTAAATTTAAAGTTGACTTATGTACTGTGTTAGTGTAAGAACATTTACTACTTTCTGTACTTGTTCTACAATTTTAATGTAGTTTTATTTTTAATTAATTAATCAATCAATTAATTAATTTCCTTTACATCTGTATCTTAGCCCCTCCCTCCTCTCCTCTTAGCCCAACCCTCAGTTTTTTCCATCCCCTCTCCCCTACTACTTAGAAAAGGAAGCACCCCCCCCAAATCAACCAACCCCAGCACATCAAGTTGCATGAGAACTAAGTGCATATTCTTCCCCTGTGGCTTGGCAAAGCAGCACCCCCCAGTGGAAAGTTATCAAAAAGCAGGCAACAGAGTACATATCAGAGTCAGCCCCTGCTCCCCTTACTAGGAAACCCACATGAAGCTGACCTATTAGCTACATCTCTGTAGGGGGCCTAGGTTCAGTTCATGCATGAGGTCAGGTTGGTGTTTTGTCTTTGCAAATTTCTCTGGGCCCTGGATAGTTGTCTCTGTTGGTCTTCTGTTGGAGCTCCCATGCTTCTATCCTTCTATCCTTCCCCCACCCTACTTTTCCACAAGACTCTCTTTGCTTTGCACAATGTTTGGCTGTGAGTATCAGTATCTGTTTCTATCTGCTTCTGTTTGGAGCCTCTCACAGGACATGCTAGGCTCCAGCCTGCAAGTGTAGCAGAAGTATTGTTAATAGGATCAAGGGTTGGCTTTCTCCCATGGGGTTAGTCTCAGGTTGGGCCAGGCATTAGCCGGACATTCCCTCAATCTCTGCTCTATCTTTATCTCTGCACATCTTGTAGTTTTATTCTTAAGGGCCAATGTTCTTACCCTGGCTTTGGTTTGTTAAGCTATTTGTTCAAATTATTATATAATTATTAATTAATCTATAAAGCCAATATCATCATTATTTAGACTCATTTTCAATTTTTCAGAGCTAGTACTGATTTTCTCCTGTTTAATTTTGAGGTTTCCACCTGTGTGTGTTTTCTGTTGTTGACATATCTTAAACTCCTGAGACCATAGATTGTTTAAGGCTTATCTTATACTTTTTATGCACCAGGCTTGAGCTGAACTATCACCTGTATCTCCAAGAACCACTTGTCTCTATTTTTGGAAGTTGGTTATTAGAAAAATTAACTTGACACTAGGTCCATACTTTATTACTGGGATTTTGTCACTTCTGCTTCCTTCCAAACAAAAAGATAGCGGAAATATATGTATACTCTGTGGTGGCTTGGATACGAATGCCCCCCCTTCCACACACACCATAGGCTCAAGTATTTGAATACTTGTTGCATAGTTAATAGAGCTTTTTTGGGAAGGATTTGGAGGTGAGTCCTTGTTAGTGAAGATATGTCACTTGTGGCTAGCTTTGAGGTTTCAAAACACTGGTGCCATTCCCAATGTGTCTCTTTCTACTCTTTCTTCTAGAAAAAGAGATGAGCTTACAGCTGTTCCTGAGGCTATGATTTTTCACTGTCATCATGGACTCTAACCCACTGAAACCACCTGTCCAATTAAATGTTTTCTTTTATAAATTGCATTAGTTATGGTGTTTTATTACAACTGAAAAGAAACAAACACATGTTCATAGGTTACTATATTTGTTAATCTCGCTGTGAGTGGATAATGTTATTTTCTAAGCAGAGCACAGCACATTTGTATGACTGTTTTTATTTTTATCTTTGGAATATTAGATCAAAATCACTTTTGAAAGCAGCTTTACTTTCTTAGTATAGCTTCATCACAAGCTAAAGATAATTTAATTCAGTGTTATATGTTCTGAATTTCATTTTCCCAACACTTTGGTTTTTGTTCGCTTCCTTTTTAAGTTTACCTTTCAGTAAAGTTCTGCTTGCAGGTTTGAAAATGCCTTACTAGGTAGCCATACCTAATGTGCAGCCACAGTACTGCACAGGACCACTCTTTCTGCCCCATGTGTTTCTTGTCTGCAAGTCTCCCAGTCCCATCCTAGAGAAGCATCTAGGATGCTTAGTTACAATCTGTTGCTTTGTTAGTTCCAGAACAGCATGTAAATGCAATCACATCTTATACAGCCTTTGGGAGCTGACTTCTTTCTCTTAACAGAGTTCATTTAAGATTTAGCCACTTCACAGTATGAATCAATAAACTACTGTTTTATGGTTTGCTTAGTAGTGTTCAATTACTCTGATGTTAACCAGCTTATATCCTGAAGGATACTGGGACAGTTCCAGGTTTTAGTGCCAATAAATAAAACAGGAATAAGCTATGGTATTTAAACCTGCTTTCAGTTGTTTCTAATTCACTCAAGACAATTCCAATGAAATTTTGTGGTCATATAGTTCCATTCAGTTTAAGGGTTTTTAGTTGTTATTCCTCTTTTGTTTTGTTTTACTTTGTTTTTTGACACAGTGTTTCTCTGTGTAGCCCTGGTTGTCTTGGACTTCCTTTATAGACCAAACTGGCCTTGACATCACAGAAATATACTGGCCTCTGCCTCCTTGAGTGGTGAGATTACAGGTGTGTGCCACGGCACCTGACTAGATTTTTCTTTAAGTGAAAATAAAATTTACACAAACCATCATGTATTTTATGGAACTCAATAAATTTAGAGATTTCATTTCTTCATGTAACAAACACTAAGATCACAATTTCAGTCATCCTAGAGAACTCCATTGTCTTATTCTGTAAAGTTCCCTCTGTGACAATTTCAGAGTCAACCACTATTCTGACATCACATTTTCATAGATCTGTTCTACAGCATCATATAAAAGAAAAAAATAAAGGTCTAATTTTCTTTTGTGCTTGGTTTTTGCTATTTTGCATAAGGTTTTATGTTTATTCATTTGATTTGTGAATTAATATTGGTATCAATTGATATTTCTTTTAAAACAAAAATAATTCAATACAGTCCATTAACCTACTCATTTGTTTAGGTGAATTTTCTCAGGCTTTCTTTTTTTGTTAGATGAATAGAGACAAATTGGCAATGGTATACATAATTTTATAGATAAACATTTTAACTTTCTTTAGACAAATTCACAAAAGCAGAGTGGTTAGTGTACAAGGACTATATTTTTACTTATAACTAATAAAGCCTCAATCCATCTAGTGCTGAGCTTAGAGGCATGCTCTGCAACTTCCAGCTTTTCTCGGAGTTTTATAGTGACTTTGCTTATTGACCTGTTAGGATAACTTTTCTTATGGAAGAGCTACATTTTATACATTGACACATAATTTTAGAATCATTTTGTTGATCTTTATTATGTTATAAAATGTATTTTCTTTCAGTTCTATTCCCTCTGCTTATACTCACTCTTTATGAATGTGTGCACTACTCAAACTCCACAAATACCTAAGGCTGCTCCTCACTTCTTCCTACCACTCATGGCTTCAGGGAAGAACTTGATTCTTTTTTTTTTAATTTTATTTTTTCTTATCAGTTATATTTTATTAACTCTGTATCCCAGCCATGTCTCGATCCCTCATTCCCTCCCAGTCCCTCCCTCCCTCCCTCATCTCCACCTGCCCCTTGCCAAGTCCACTGATAGGGGGGACCTCCTCCCCATTCATCTGATCCTGTTTTATCAGGTATCTTCAGGACTGGATGCAAAGCTCTCCTCTGTGGCCTAACAGGACTGCTCCTCCCTTGGGGGGTGGGGAGGCCAAAGAACCAGTCATTGAGTTCCTGTTAGAAATAGTCCTTGTTCCCCTCACAATGGGAAACCAATTGGTTACTGAGCTACCACAGGCTACATCTGAGCAGAGGATCTAGGTTACATTCATACATGGTCCTTGGTTGCATGTCAGTCTCAGAAAAGACCCTGTGCCCAGATATATTTGGTCCTTGTGGAGCTCCTATCCTTTCCTCATCAGACTAACTCCCCTTCTTTCTTATGATTCCCTGTACTCTGCCAAAGGTTTGGTCATGAGTCTTTGCTTTGAAAACACTGCTAGTTAGAGTTTTTCAAATGCACTCAGTAGACTCCTGTCAATGTTTAATGTGCATCCCATCTGTCTTTCAAAACGAGGATTGATAATCAAGAGAGCGGACATGGGGTAAGATAATCAATCCTCGTTTTGAGAGAACTTGATTCTTATCTTCAGTTTTTGTTTGGTTTCTGTTTTCACTTTAGTTTTGCAGATGTTATGTTCTTCTATGTTTTCCATTCTTTGATGGTATTTCAAAAAGATTGTTTAATTTTTATTGGTATTTGTATGCATTTACCTTCAAGAAACACTTGGAAGCATATTACCAGTCCTACCATTCTTTTTAAAAACCATGTTAACAGCGATATAGCTGGTCTGAGAGTAAACTTTTCTCTAACATGGCATCCTGTGCTTGGTGGTGGGGGAGAAAAGGAACAAGTTACAGAGGAGTTGCTTTGGGTTAGAAAATCTAGTTCTTGAGCTTCAAACTGGCCTTGATCCTACCAGAGTGTGTACCTTCATGGCTTTGGTTTTCTATACATGGCTCTATTTACAGTATGGTAATTATCTAAGGTAATCACTTATTAACTGTGTCAGAATCCAGACAATTATTTTAAAATGGAAGCCAATGTCCAGCAAGTATGCATGAGAGTGTTTTTAGAATTCTCTTTTGGAAAAAACATAATGGAAATCCTTATGGAAACATTTTATGGACAATGTGTCTTTGCCTCAGTACTAATGAAATAACATTATCCATCAGCTAACAGTTTATGAAAAGATGATTGAAAATATGTAAAACAATAAGCAAAGAAAATTAAAAATATTGATATTTTTATTTCTAGAACATGTTAGGTCACTCGTTTGTTTGTTTTTTTTCTATTGTGTTTTTTTTTTTTTTTCGTAGACTCATGGCAGAATGGTGCACATGTTAAGGCCACCTGAGCTAAATATGGTCCTCTAATATGTATACTAACTAGGCACAGGAAGACAGGAATTGATTCAAAATCATCTGCCACTTACCATGATTTTTTTTTTTTTACTGCATATGTTCACATTAGATTTTTTTTTTCCTTAAAATAGAGACACAAAGAAGCCTTCCTCAAAAGTGTTAGTTTTTCACAAAATCACTAAGTTGTCCACTGCCTACAGAATGATATTCTGGGACTGCTTCTCTTTAACATTCTATTACAAACTATGTGACAATATACAGACTATTTTCCACACCCACACACCCACACACACATCCACTAACAGTTTTCAGAAGTGTGAAAAGGGGCTTCCTGGTGGCATCTTAACATTTTATGTAACTGTTGTTGAAGCCACTGCTGACAGTGGGAATGTCACGGCAACATTCTCAGTTTTTTCTTCTTTTTGTCTTTTCTTTTCTTTAATAAAAGTGTTATTCAATTATTTGCTCAAAATACCAGCACCATCCAGTAACTAAGACTGCAGCATCTCTACGTTGGTGTTAGATCTTCAAAAATTCACAACTTTCCAGCTTGTGGGAACTAGTTCACGAAAAGCTGTTATTAAAAGTATTTAAGAAGGTCAATTAAGATCTTTTGCTCATGAATGCGACAAGAGAGAAATGTCTACTCACCTACTAAGAAACATGTGAGGGGAAAGGATAGGAGCTCCACAAGGACCAAATATATCTGGGCACAGGGTCTTTTCTGAGACTGACATTCAACCAAGGACCATGTATGGATATAACCTAGAACCTCTGCTCAGATGCAGCCTGTGGTAGCTCAGTAACCAATTGGTTTCCCATAGTGAGGGGAACAAGGACTATTTCTAACAGGAACTCAATGGCTGGCTCTTTGGCCTCCCCACCCCCCAAGGGAGGATCAGTCCTGTTAGGCCACAGAGGAGAGCTTTGCAGCCAGTCCTGAAGATACCTGATAAAACAGGATCAGATGAATGGGGAAGAGGTCCTCCCCTATCAGTGGACTTGGAAAGGGGCACGGTGGAGATGAGGGAGGGAGGGAGGGACTGGGAGAGAATGAGGGATCAGGACACGGCTGGGATACAGAGTTAATAAAATGTAACTGATAAGAAAAAAATAAAATTAAAAAAAAAAGAAGCATGTGAGGAGGTATGACTTAACTCAGCTGGCAAGGCATTGTGCATCCTGGGGCTGCTGCAGGGTTCTCTATGCAATTGTTGCTGCTCTTGAACTCCTTTAGAAGATCATCGGTAAGAACCCTAAAGAGCCAAGGTTGTCTGAATAGAACAAGATAAAAACTTTTATAATGTATTTCTAAACTTATCAAGAGATATGGAGCAGTCTATTCCTCATTTTTTCCTATAGATATTTTTACCTTCCAGCTTATCTCCAATCTTCCATGTTTGTTTGCAGCTGTATAGATTTAATTTAAAATCCTCTACTTAGCCTTGTAATAGGTCTGAGGTCAGACTGTTATTAAAAAAGTGTAATGTTACTCTAACTGAGCCACAACTGAGGGAAAAATAGTCTTGATAGATAGTTATAACTTGAACAAAGACAACATTAAGTTCATTCATTTAATTTTCAGTACTTAGAATATTGTGATTAGTTATATGAGACCTGAGGATTACTGTTACTTTTATTCTGCTTGCCAGTGTAGAGAAATTAAGTGGATATGTGACATGGAATTAAAAGAAATGACCCTTACCTTTATAGAGCCTTATTTTCTTATTCTGTAATTCTTAAGGGTTTTATTGGTCATAATATATGAAATCACTGCTCAGTTCCATTTTTTCTCAGTATTAAGTGTAATCCTAAACATGCTGACCTCATATACAAACATTTTTGTTATATGTCAACTGATTGTTTTTTGGGTGTCATCTTTCTGCAGTCCCTTACAGTGCTAGTACACTGATTCTGCTTAGGTATAACCTAACTGAATAAGACAACATTGATGACAGCCAACACTTAAGAGACTCCATACTTTTTGTTTTGTTTTAGCATTTTTTTATTGGTCTTATTGATTTTGTTGTTGTTGAGGTTTTTGTTGTTATTGTTAGTTTGTTTTGAATTTTCTTATTTTGCAAAATAGATGTAGAGAGAGATCAAAGGAGAACAGAACATAAAGTTGAGTGTGTAGGGAGGTAGGGGTGTGCAAAGGATCTAAAAGGCATTGGGGAGAGGGTAAACTATATGATCAGCACATATGAAGACAAAAGATTATAATAAAAATTAGTAAAAAACTAAAAATATTATTTGTACTTTAGAATGTTCATGAGCCTTATATTTGTATTATTATAAAAAATTTACCAGCAGGGGAAAAAAAAAACCCTATCAATGAACAACAACAAAATCTCAGATATTATTATTTTTTGTTGTTTTCTTGTGAAATTTCTTAAAATGGGTATAAATTCCTGCCTAAGGTATAATTATTACAGCTGTTAGTATTTTCCATTAGGCAGTTGTGCGTTTGAAGATTTTATTTTTGTCTGTATTTCTTTTTCTCCAATCTTTCATTATTTTTTTGGGTACTGAAGATAAGGCCTAGTGTCATAAAAGTCCTTTATCGACTGAACTGCAGCACTCTTGGTTTCTTTAAGATGATTGTTCTGTAATTCAGAAAAAAATTCCTATGCATTTATTAAAATATTGAAAACAATAGGCTAAAATGATGGCCAACATAAGTTAATATTTATGACTAAATATGTGATAAACTTTCATTATAAGGCATACTTCTTTTAGTATCTTTATGTATGGTAAGCTATTTAATCTCTCTAACAATGCTATGAAGTAAGCAGTTTTATTATTTTGCACATCAGAATGCTGGAACTTACTAAAGTAAAAACAATTTCCAAAAGATATATAGTTAATGAGTATTAGGTTCAGGTTCCAATGATGGACTCTCTGTCCTAGAGCAGAGTTCATAACAACTTTTGCTGAGATTCTGTAGTTTCATAATGCTCATATTTCAAAAGAGAATTAAAATATAATATACAGTATCAAATTATTCCATCCAGTTCTGTCTGTATAAGGTCAACTAATGTATACATTGTCCCAAAATTGCTTTCTTAATTACTTTTTTATTACAGAATAAATATTTTTCAATATAATTTCTATGGGTAGTTTTGGCTCTGTGTCCAAATATTTTGAAACCTTGTGGGCATACTACTTCTTTTTCTTTCCTGGTGTTTATTCTTCCAATTTTAATTGGTAGAATGGGCAAATCAATATGTGATTATCCTGATAACAGTTTTCCTAGCCAAGGGTAGCCTGTGGGATGGATGTGTCATAAGAAAACGTCTATTATTTGTTTCCCAAAATTCTCTTGAAAGCAGAAATTGTCCTTTCTGTTGTTATCCCTCTCTTGTCACCTTCTTCCGTCTTGCATGCAAAGACAATATCTGGAACCTACTCAGCCATCTTTCCTTATGACATCATCTTCAGGATGGCGTTAGAGAGGGAGTAAGCAGAATTAGAGAAGTACACTCAGCTTCTGAGAATGATACAGAGCAAAACCCCCATTACAGGCCTGAGTTTTCTTCTTTAAAATGCTTCTGTGTGAAAGCAATAGACTCCAATCTTGGCTAATGCACTATTATTTTGAGTTATCTCTTACTCACAGCCAAACTGAGCTGAAAAGTTTCCAAAAGCTCAGGCCAAGTTTCTACACAAACAGAGATTGCTGTTTTTTGGAATCAAATCTGAGTAATGTAGACCATGGTTCTTGTTTTAGCAAAGTGCATTTCCCGTACCTGTCGTTAAAAGGGTAGGTGGCCATTCCATTACACAGATATGTTCAATGTGAGTTAATGGTGTTGTTGGTGGCTGTACTAAAATCAGAGAATTACTCATGAAGATAGCATCTTCACCAAACTATCCCACATTTCTCACCTTAACCTCCCTAAACTCTAACCCTCTGATCTTGGCCCTTGTTTTAACTAAACCTGTTTTATTCCTCCCCAACCCCCAGGAAGATATTGAAGTCATAATTTACACATATTCCTAAAATTTCCTAAGTTGATTTACAAGATGAAATGGTATCTGACCAAGTTAGATACAAAATAAAATATTAATCTAGTCAGGACACAATGAATACTTTGAGATGATATAAATTGACTAAAAAATACTTTTTTTTTTATAAGAAAAATGCAGGACATGAGGCATAGCTGTTCATTTTACTTTCAAAGTATAAATAATCAATAATAGGACCTAAATAATAATTACAGCATATTTCCTCTTTCCTTTTATAAAGCAAACATTTTATATAGAATAGCTGTGCAATGTGTTTGTGTACATCCTTAATAAAGTAGACTAGAAAATGGATTATGATATGCATTTTAATTTCTATTTTATAAATAATATGTATTTTTTTATAATAGGAATATTTATTTTACAGAAAGACAGATATATTAACATATATGCATCTAGATGTGTAATAATTTGTAAAATGTTTAGGTATATCACAGACCACATATTTTTATTTTAAATAAATAGAACTTTTTGCTGGCAGTAAATAACTTATGCTGCCTGTGTTTACATCATAGAATTATTTTATCATATTTGTACTTATTAAATGTTTATATTTTAAAAATGTTTGTACTTATAAAAGCAAAATTAGAGTAATGAAATAAAAATGGTAAAGATTTACCTCTTCAATAAACAATAGGCCAATCTCCAAAACAATCCTGTACAACAACAGATCATATGGAGGTATCTCCATCCCCGAGCTCAAGCTGTACTACAGGGCAACAGTAATAAAAACTTCATGGTATTGGCATAGAAACAGAAAGGAGGATCAATGGAACCGCATAGAAGCCCCAGAAATAAACCCACACACCTATGAATACTCGGTATTTGACAAAAAAAGCCAAATCCATTCAATGGAAAAAAGACAGTATATTCAACAAATGGTGCTGGTCCAACTGGATGTCTACATGCAGAAAAATGAAAATAGATCCACATTTATCACTCTGCACAAAACTAAAATCAAAGTGGATCAAGGACCTCAACATAAAACCAGATACTCTAAATCAGTTGGAAAAAAAGTGGGGAACAGCCTAGAACTCATTGGCACAGGAGACAACTTCCTGAACAGAACACCAACAGCACAGGCTCTAAGAGCAACAATCAATAAATGGGACCTCATGAAACTGAAAAGCTTCTGTAAAGCAAAAGACACCGTCATCAAAACAAAACGACTGCCTACAGATTGGGAAAGAATCTTCACCAACCCTTTATCTGACAGAGGGTTAATATCCAGTATATATAAAGAACTAAAGAAGCAGAAAAGCAACAAACCAAGTAATCCTATTAAAAAATGGGAAATGGAACTAAACAGAGAATTCTTGAAAGAGGAACATCAAATGGCAGAGAAACACTTAAAGAAATGCTCAACCTCATTAACCATTAGGGAAATGCAAATCAAAACAACCCTGAGATTTCACCTTACACCCATCAGAATGGCCAAGATGAAAAACTCACGTGATAGCACATGCTGCAGAGGTTGTGGAGAAAAAGGAACCCTTCTCCATTGCTGGTGGGAATGTAAACTGGTACAACCACTCTGGAAGTCAATCTGGCGCTTTCTCGGACAATTAGGAGTAGTGCTGCCTCAAGACCCAGCGATACCACTCCTAGGTATATACCCAAAATTTGCTCAAGTACACCACAAGGACATTTGTTCAACCATGTTTGTAGCAGCTTTATTTGTAATAGCCAGAACTTGGAAACAACCCAGATGTCCATCAACAGAGGAATGGATACAGAAATTGTGGTATTTTTACACAATGGAATACTACTCAGCAATCAAAAGGGAGGAAATCATGAAATTTGCTGGCAAATGGTGGGATCTAGAAAAGATCATCCTGAGTGAAGTATCCCAGAAGGAGAAAGACAAACTTGGTATATACTCACTTATATAGACCTACAAGATATGATAAACATAATGAAATCTACACACCTAAAGAAGATAATCAAGTAAGTAGACACGGGGTAAGATGATCAATCCTCACTTAGAAAGACAAATGGGATGTGCATTGAATGTATGACAGGAGTCTACCGCAAAAGGCATCTGAAAGACTCTACCTAGCAGTGTTTCAAAGCAGACACTAAGACTCATAACCAAACCATGGCAGAGTGCAGGGAATCATATGAAAGAAGGGAGTTAGTATGATATAGAAAGGATAGGAGCTCTACAAGGACCAAATATATCTGGGCACAGAGTCTTTTCTGAGACTGACACTCAACCAAGGACCATCTATGGATATAACATAGAACTTCTGCTGCGATGTGGCCCGTGGTAGCTCAGTAACCAAGTAGTTTTCCAAAGCAAGGGTAACAAGGACTATTTCTAACAGGATCTCAAGGGCAGGCTCTTTGTCCTCCCCCCCAAGGGAGGAGCAGTCCTGTTAGGCCACAGAGGAGGACTTTGCAGCCAGCCTTGAAGATACCTGATAAAACAGGGTCAAATGAAAGGGGAGGAGGTCCTCCCCTATCAATGGACTTGGAAAGGGGCAGGGAGGAGACCAGGGAGGGAGTTGAGGAGGGGGAGGAAATGAGGGAGCGGGATACAGCTGGGGCACAGAGTTAACAAATTGTAACTAAAAATAAAAATAAAATAAAATAAACAATAGGCCAACATATGCCAATTCATTATGTTTCTCAAGCTAATTAAACTCATCATGTAAAAACCAAGTATGCAATTTGATTTAATAATAAATCAGAACTTTTAGATTTCACATAATTGAAAATTGGGCAAGTTCTGTATCTCAGAGGTAAGAAAGTGCTTAGCATGTTCTGTACTATGGAACAAGCCCCAGCACAGAGATATTGAGCTTAAATAAATAGTTGAAAATGATCTAATACTTAAGAGGAAATTTTGCTATTAAGTTTAACAAGAATTATGAAAACTGAAATTTAGGTGACACTGACATCCCCAGACATGGGAAACAGATATTTTGCTTTGTCATCGAGATTTTTTCCTGGACCCACTTGCCTCCTCAGTCCTCAGGATCTCTGAGGAGATAACTGCACAGAAATTATAACACAGAATATAGGCAGAGTGGAACAGCAGGTATAGTTAGAGATATGGGAAAAGGCCATTGGTTGAAAGATAAGGTACCAAGACATCTCATTAGTATGGAGGGTATTTCCCGGAATCCCCAGGTGCACACTGAATGGGTGTCTTATCAGGAAACGGTTGGGCCTATAATCTCCCTGAAGGTTATGTGACACATCTTAAAAGATCCGGGGTTTCCCCAGATCTCGAGGAGAGGAGGGAACCCCTCTGAGGAAGGAAGTCTGTTATTTTATCACTGAGCTCCGGGGATATCCAATAATGACAGACTTCAGCCTTAACAGCAGGACCCAACAAATGGTAGTTCAGAGCTTGTGGAATGGCCAACCGATGAATGGCTTAACCCGAGGCCCACTGCACGTGAGGGAGCTCATGACCTACACTGCCTGGATGGCCAGGAACCAGGAGCTGGATGGCCCAGAGACCTAAGGTAGAACAAAACATGACTGATCAAAAAAAAAAAAAAAAGTCAATGAAATGATACCTAATGATATTCTCCTATACTAATAGATCTGTGCTTTGTCTAGTAATCATCAGTGAGACTTCTTTCAGCAACAGATGAGACCAGGTGTAGAAACTGACAGCCAGACACAAAAGAAGGGGAGGGAGGGTTTTAAGAGCCAGAGGGGCTGAATACACCAGAAAAACAGGGCCCACAGAATAAAATAAGAAGGGCTCATAGGGGCTTGCAGAGACTGAAGCAGCAATCACAGAGCCTGCACTAGTCTGTGCTAGGTCCTTTGTATGTATGTTATGGTTGTTTAGCTTGTTTTTGTGAGACTCCTAGCAGTGGGACTGGGGTGTCTCTGACTCAGTTACTGGCTCTTGAGACCCTTTCCTTTTACTAGGTTGCCTTGTCAAGCCTTGATATGAGGGTTTGTGTCTAGTCTTCGTCCATCTTTTTATGTTTATTGATATCCCTGGGAGGCCTGATCTTTCCTGAAGAGAAGTGGAGGGACAGTGTATCTGGGAGAAGGAGAAAAAGATGGAGGCTGGGACGAGTGGAGAGAGAGGCGAGTCTCCATTCAGGATTTATTGCCTAAGAGAATAAAAAAAAAATCAATACATGTATGATGCCATGTACCATTTTTTTTTATGAGTGTAACGTCCTTATTTGAAGAAGAAAACCCAATACAAACTATTTTTTCATCATTACCTTAAAGAGCCAGCACTGCAATGACCTACAATCCCTTTAATGTTACCCTGTCTGCAATCTTCAAAACAGGACAGCAGGTCATTTTGCCTGAGAGTAGGCAGATTTCTTACTAAGAATGCTCCATAAGTTACATTTCTTATGAATGAGATTCTGTAAAATGGGACCATGGAAGCAGAGCAGCTGTGTGTAATGGATCCTTGTGTTGAGTTAGATCATCACTTGAAGTACACTGAAATTTTTACCTGGTAAGGGGCACTTTGTTTCTATGAGGATGAGGCAGATTAAGAAATCTAAAACATGTCTGTATGAGTGAGTATATACCATGTGTGTCTTTCTGCTTCTGAGATAACTCACTCAGGATGATCCTTTCTAGGTCCCACCATTTACCTACAAATTTCATTATTTCCTTATTTTTCATTGTAGAGTAATATTCCATTGTGTAGATGTACCACAATTTCTGCATCCATTCTTCAGTTGAGGTACATCTAGGCTGTTTCCAGGTTCTGGCTATTACAGGTAAAGCTGCTACAAACATGGTTGTGAAAATGCCTTTATTGTATATTTGAGCCTCTTTTGTATATATGCCTAGGAGTGGTATGGCTGGATCTTGAGGAAGCGCTATTCCTAGCTGTCTAAGGAAACACCAGCCAGATTGATTTCCAGAGTGATTGTACAAGTTTACATTCCCACCAGCAGTGGAGGAGGGTTCCCCTTTCTCCACAACCTCTTCAGCATGTGTTGTCACTCGAGTTTTTCATCTTGGCCATTTTGATGGGTGTAAGGTGAAATCTCAGGGTTGTTTTGATTTGCATTTCCCTGATGGCTAATCAGACTGAGCATTTCTTTAAGTGTTTCTCTGACATCCTATATTCCTCTACAGAGAATTCTCTGTTTATCTCTGTTCCCCATTTTTTAATTGGATTACTTGGTTTGCTGCTTTTCAGCTTCTTTAGTTCTTTATATATACTGGATATTAGCCCTCTGACAGAAAAAGGGTTGGTGAAGATTCTTTCCCAATCTGTAGGCAGTCGTTTTGTTTTGATGACGGTGTCCTTTGCTTTACAGAAGCTTTTCAGTTTCATGAGGTCCCATTTATTGCATACTCACTAATATAGACATGTAATATAGGATAAACCTACTAAAATCTGTACATCTAAATAAACTAATCAAGAGAGAGGACCCTGACTAAAATGCTCAATCCCCATCCCAAAAGGCAAAGAGGAAGGACATCAGAAAAAGAAGAAAACAGGAAACAAGCTAGAAATCCGCCACAGAGGGCCTCTGAAAGGCTCTGCCCTGCAGACTATCAAAGCTGATGCTGAGACTTATGGACAACTGTTGGGCAGTGTGCATGGAATCTTATGTAAGAAGTGGGAAATAGTAAGATCTGGAGAGGAGAGGAACTCCACAAGGAGAGCAACAGAACCAAAAAATTTGAACACAGGGGTCTTTCCTGAGACTCATACTCCAACCAAGTACCGTTCAGGGAGATAACCTAGAACCTCTGCACAGATGTAGCCCATGGCAGGTTAGTGTTCAAGTGGGTTCCGTAGTAATGGGAAGAGGGACTGCCTCTGACATAATCTGATTGGCCTGCTCTTTGATCACCTCCGCCTGAGGGGGGAGCAGCCTTACCAGGCCACAGAAGATAACAATGCAGCCACTCCTGATGTGATCTGAAAGACTAAAATTAGAAGGAAGGAGAGGAGGACCTCCCCTATCAGTGGACTTGGGGAGGAGCATGCATGAAGAAGGGGGAGGGAGTGGAGGATCGGGAGGGGAGGAGGGAGGGGCTCATGGGGGAATACAAAGTGAATAAAGTGTGATTAAGAAAAATAAAAATAAATTAAAAAAAGAAATCTAAAACATGTAGTAATGACATGTTATTCCATTCTAGGATCACAGCAGTGTGCTGCAGAACATAGCTTTACACGACTTCTGGGAACTTAAATAAAGCACCCTACCTTGTGCTTTACCCAAATGTATCATATTCCCCATTCTACATTTTCTTATTTAAGAAAAAAAAAAAAAAAATATATATATATATATATATGAGCATGACCGCTGTCAACATTTTGATATAAGGAATATTGATTCAGAAAGTATAAACAAATAAGAATAAAAATATTAATAAATGTTTGATTATATCATTCTGCTAGAGCCTCTGGTCCTCTGATGTGATACGGCCCTTGGACCTTACTCCTAAAAAGTAGGGGAAAAAAAATCCTTCAAGCTCAGCAAAGTTCCATTGGCAATGTATGGAGCGTTACACACTGCAGGTATAAATATCACAAGGAATTTATGCTTTATGACATTTGAATCTAGTATTATCAAATTTTTCTGTGATTCATCATTGACATTTTAAAAGTACCATTTGGATCTTTTTTTATTTTTTGAAAATAAGTTTATTTATTTATTCACTTTACATCCCAAACACAGTCCTGTCCCTTCTCTCCTCCTGGTCCAACTCTCCTACCATCTTCCTCCTTCACCCTTTTACCATTTTCTCAGAAAAGAGAAACCTTCTCTCATCAACCCATCCCAGAAAATCATGTCACACCAGGCCTGGCAACACAGCTCCACTAAGGGGACGTAATTCATTTTGATCTTATGCTTGCTATTCTTCCCTTTCATTATCTATAACTCTGATAAATTTTACATTTCAACTTATTTTTTTTCTGCTATTCTCCAGCTTTGTTACATACCAGATCAACTATTCAGCAATGTTTTCATTCTCTTCTAAGGCAATGGTTCTCCTTTAGGTTTCAACCTCATTGGAGTTGAAGGACCCTTTCACAGGGGTCAACTAAGAACATAGATATTTACATTATGATTAATAAAATTAGCAAAATCATAGTAATAAAGAATGAATGAAATAATTTTAGAGTCACTGTGACTTAAGGAAGTGTTCTAAAGTGTAACCACTGCTCTAAATTGACTCCTTCTTCCTTTGCAGTATCCTCTATCTTCAGTATTTTCTTCACCAAAGGATATACGTTAAAGTGTCTTTTATTTTCCTGATGAAATTTTTGTCTCCTAGGCTTATTGCCTCTGTCTGCTAACTTAGCCTAGCCCTGAAAGCTTCTAGCCTCCATGTAATCTCATCTAGGCCTAGATTGTTTTCAGCCTCCGAGACTTACTGCTGAATAAGATCACACTTTCTGGTTCTTTCTGAGCTCTGGCTGGCTTGTTCAACTCAGCTGTTCTGTCTCAAACCCCTCTCCAAGCTGACTGATTCAGTCTAGCTGCTCTCAGTTTCTCACTGAATAGCTCTGTTTGGCTTCAAACCAACTCTAGCAATCTGTTCTAATCTTTTGGTTCCTTCTTATTTTCTGGCTCATTCTGGCATCACCTGTGTCTATCATATTTTCTTTTCAACCTCTCTCTGTAGAACTCTCTGGTAAAACTGCCTCTGAATTCCATGAATGGAACTGCCAAGAACTCACCTCTGCTATCCTGCCTCTCAACTCACTGACTCAAGAGAAGTGCCCAAACAGCACTCTCTAGAACTCAAAAGATCTACATGCCTCTGTCTCCTGAGGCTGGGTGTACCGCCAAACCTGAACCTAAGCTGTACTTTACCTGAAACTTGCTAAAATCCAGACTGGACTTGAACTCATGGATCTACTTGCCTTTGTCTCCTAGATATTCCAGCTAGATAACACCAACCTAGAAAGTCTTTGAATATGATCTCTATCCAGAATATCTATGGTTTGAATTAAAACTTCTCTATAGATAGGATAAGAATTTCTATCAGAAGAAAAATCAGTGTGCTGTAATACTCAGCCTCATTTCTGTTTTCCAGGTCCTATACATCAGTGGTTCTCTGAAGCCTCCCAGCACCTCTGTGCAGGAGTCATGTTGTTTGTAAATGTATCATTTGAGCCTAGCTACTTACCATCATATGTTCTCTGCATTTTGACCAGTTGTGGGTATCTGGTAACTAATTTTAATAATAATAATATAAACAACAAATATATTTATTAATGATGTCCAAACTTCAAATTTTGTTAATAAATTTTTCATTAATTTTCTTAGTTATTCAACACATTAAAAATGTATTGTTAACATACGTACACATTGTCTTTATCAAATGTATTAGAAATTGAAAGAACTCCAGACTTCGTGATTCAAAAACCTAATTCATTGTAAGGAACAAAAAAAGAGTTCATTTATTTTTAGGAGGAATTGCTAGCACACTCGTAAGTAGCCAAGTTACACTTTGCCCTGGTACCAAGATAATTCTGTTTAAGATACACACAGTAAGTGGCAGAAAGGCAGAAACCTATTCTGTACCCAGAAAAGTAAAGTATGAGTAGCCGGTCCAGCTGGTACAGCTGTAGTTTTCAAAATAAATGAAGCCTTGACCTTTTCCTGCAAATTCCTGGCTCAATAACGAAAAACCAAACACATTATTCTTGTTTTGTATAGTGCTGCCTAAAGCGATAACCCTGAGAAGCAGGATTCAAGGACACATCCATGAGAGGGCTTTTCAAGAGCACATCCTGATATATATACATATATATATTATATTGTAATACTGATGTAAAATATGATTATGATTTAATATATTAATTTATGTTAAATATATGCTTCATATACACATACATATATACGCAAATATAAAGATTCCCTCTTGCCATGATGTAACTACTATACCTCTGAATAAACTTATGTACTTACAATTATGTTAGATATTTTCTCCAGGTTATTAGGAAACTGTTATTTTTAAGCTGATGGTAGTTGCTTTGTAGTTATTATATGCTTCCTCCCTTTGTATTTTTGACTGTTTCTTATATTAGATTTTGTATTTGTTTTGCAGTGTATTGGTGTATCTAATTTAAGAAGGATAAATAGTGTTAGTTGTTGGAGGCTGAACTGTACTGCTGGTAGCTGATGGTTACAGCATACTGCTATAGCATGCAAAGGCCTGGCCTTCATTCTTATTACTTTACAAACATTCCTGCCAAAAAGAGCGCATTGTCTTATCCCGAAATACACCGTGATAGTGAGGGGAAATATTTTGTCTCAAAAGGTTACTAAAACTCAGGGAATGTCTCAGAAGATATGGTCAAATATATATATGAGGAAACCGGAAGACTGGGATGTCTGCTGCAAAATAGTTTTCAAGCCATAACGGGATGTTGCACACATGAGATTCCAATAATATTGTTGTCTATACAAGACCTAAATAATGGCCGAATTACTTGACGAGCCAGTGTTAACGTGGACAATTTCATAAGAACATATCACCAGAAGGAAGAACATCAGACAATCAAGGGCTGCCGAGAGAAGGTGGGAGAATCAGTTTTCTCTGGGTATAAGCTCATTTATAGGCTGTCTAATCCTAAGTGGTCTTCACTAAACAAAATGTACATACAAGCAACACTAAATGGACTCAGTGGTGTGTGTGTGTGTGTGTGTGTGTGTGTGTGTGTGTGTGTGTATAAAAACCACAAGTGTAGAAGAGGCGAAGGAGTAATGGAGACATGAGAGGAGCTGGAAAGGGCAATGAGAAGGGTAGAGATGATACAAATACATATGAAATCCACAATAATTAAATTGATAAAAGAACAAATTCAAATACAACTATGCCCCCCAAGAAAAAGCCATTATGAAGAGTTTTTGAGTGTCAGTAATTCTAGTAATTCTTCTCAGATCATGAGATACCACTGTGGCTCACAGTAAATGTGGGCTGGTTTTCTACTTCTTTCAAGATAAATAAAATAAACATTTTGCTAAAAATCAACCACTTTTATCTTATGGATATTAATGTGGATACCTAAATCTCACAAAGACTAAACAAAGAAATAGAATTACAGTCTAATTCCACTCATGAACATTGATGCAAAAATAGTTAAAAAATAGTCACGAACTGAATCCAAGAACACATAAAAAAAAATTGTCCACCATAACCAAGTAGGCTTCATTCAGAGATGCAGGGATGCTTCAACATATAAAAAAATCTGTCAATTTAACCCACCATATAAATAAACTGAAAGGAAAATAAGCATTTTATCATCTCAATATATGCCCCAAAAGCCTTTGATAAAATCCAACACTCCTTCATGATAAAAGTCTTGGAGAGATCAGGATCAAATCTCAACATAATAAAAGCAATGTATAGAAATTTGGTAGCCAATATGAGATTAAATGGAGAGAAATTAAAAGTCATTTTACTAAAGTCTGAAATAGTAAAAGGCTGTTCACTCTCTCTATATCTCCAAATAGAGCAATAAGACAACTACAGGAGATCAAGGGAATGCAAGTTGGAAAGGAAGAAGTTGAAGTTTCACTATTTGAAGATGATATGATAATATATAAGTGACCCCCAAAATTATACCAGGTAATACCTACAGTTTTTTTTAAATCAAAAACTGTTCTTTTATTTTAAACGTTGGGTAATTTTTCAAAAAAATAATATCTTCTCAAAGAAAAAGAATACATATAAGATCTCAGCTCTATGACCCAGATACAGTTCTTGAACATGAACCATGTCACTATTGAGTGATTAATACAAACTAGTATATTGACATTTTTAACAGGACTGTAAAACACATGAATTTTTTATTTTATTTTTTATATTAATTGCAGTTTATTCACTTTGTGTCCCAGCTGTAGCACTCTCCCTCCTTTCCTCCCAATCAAACCCTCCCTCCTTTATCTCCTCACATGCCCCTCTCCAAGTTCACTGAGAGGGAAGGTCCTCCTCCCATTACATTTGACCCTAGCCTATCAGGTCTCATCTGGACTGGCTGTATTGACTCCTCTATGGTCTGGTAAGGCTGCTTCTCACTCAGGGGGAGGTGATCAAAGAACCAACCACTGAGTTCATGTCAGAGACAGTCTCTGTTTCTCTTAAGAGGGAACCCACTTGGACACTGAGTTGCCATGGGCTACATCTGTGCAGGGGTTCTAGTTTATCTCCATGCATGGTCATTGGTTGGAGTATCAGACTCAGAAAAGACTCCTGGGCCCAGATTTCTTGGTTCAATTGCTTTCCTTGTGGAGCTCCTTTTCCCTCAGGTCTTTCTCTTACCCACTTCTTTCATAAGATTCCCTGCACTCTACCCAAAGTTTGTTTATGAGTCTCAGCATCTGTTTTGATAATCATGGTAGAGTCTTTCAGAAGCCCTCTGTGCTGGCTTTTGTCCTGTTTCCTGATTTCTCCCTCTTCTATGTCCATCTTGTTTGCCTGTCTGAGTGAGGATTGATCATCTTACCCAGGGTCCTTCTTCTTGATTAGCTCCTTTGGTATACAAATTTTAGTATGTTTATCCTATATTATATATCTAATATTTTCTTATAAGTGAGCATATACTCATATATGTGTCTTTCTGCTTCTGGGATACATCACTCAGGATGATCTTTTCTAAATCCCATCCTTTGCCTGCAAATTTCATGATTTCCTTGTTTTTAATTGCTGAGTAGTATTTCATTGTGTAAATGTACCTCAATTTCTGCATCCATTCCTCAGTTGAGGGTCATCTGGGTTGTTTACAGGTTCTGGTTATTATGAATAAAGCTGCTATGAACATTTTTGAGCAAATGTCCTTGTTGGGTACATGAGCATATTTTGAATATATGCCTTGGAGTAGTATAGCTGGATGTTGAGGAATCACTAATCCTAAATGTCTGAGAAAGCACCAGATTGGTTTCCAAAAATGGTTGAACAAGTTTACATTTCCACCAGCAATGGAATAGCGTTCCCCTTTCTCTACATCCTCTCTAGCATGTATTGTCACTTGAGTTTTTGGTGTTGGCCATTCTAATGGGTATAAGGTGATATCTTAGGGTTGTTTTGATTTGCATCTCCCTGATGACTAAGGACATTGAACATTTCTTTAAACATTTCTCTGCCATTCAATATTACTCTATAGAGAACTCTCTGTTAAGATCTGTACAACATTTTTAAATTGGATTACTTGTTTTGTGGCTTTTTATCTTTTTGAGTTATTTATATATTCTGGATATTAGCCCCCTTATATAAGGTTGGTTGAAGATCCTTTCCCATTCTGTAGGCTGTCATTTTGTCCTGATGAGAGTGTCCTTTGCTTTCAAAAGCTTTTCAGTTTCATGAGGTCCCATTAATTTATTGTTGATCTTAGAGCCTGTGCTGTTGGTGTTCTGTTCAGGAAGTTGTCACCTGTGCCAATGAGTTCTAGGCTCTTTCCCACTTTTTTTTCTAACCTATTTATTGTTTCTAATTTTGTGCTGCGGTATTTGATCCACTTCGACTTTAGTTTTGTGCAGGGTGATAAATATGGATTTATTTGCATTTTCTACATGTAGACATCCACTTGGAACAGCACCACTTGTTGAAGACAGTGTCTTTTTTTCCATTGAACGGTTTTAGGTTCTTTGTCAAAAATCAAGTAACCATAGGTGGGTCTTCTATTAGGTTCCATTGAGCAACCATTCTGTTTCTATGTCAATACCATGCAGTTTTTATTACTATTAATCTGTAGTACAGCTTGAGATCAGGGATGGAGACACCTCTAGATGATCTGTTGTTGTACAGGATCCTTTTGGCAATTCTGGGTATTTTGTTTTTCCATATGATGTTGAGAATTTTTCTTCCAAGGTCTGTAAAGAATGGTGTTGGTATTTTGATGGGAATTGCATTGAATCTGTAGATTGCTTTTGGCAGGATGGCCATTTTTGTTATGTTATTCCTACCTATCCATGAGAATGGGAGATCTTTCCACCTGCTGATATCTTCTTCAATTTCTTTCTTCAGAGACGTGATGTTTTTTCCAAACAAGTCTTTCATTTGCTTGGTTAGAGTCACACCAAGGACTTTGTGTTATTTGTGGCTATTGTGAATGGTGTTGTTTCCCTAATTTCTTTCTCAGCCCTTTTGTCTTTCGTATACAAGAGGGCTACTCATATATATATATATATATAATTTTTTTGAGTTAATTTTGTATCCAGGCTCTTTGCTGAAGGTGTTTATCAGCAGAAGGAGTTCTCTGGTTGAATTTTTGGGATCACTCATGTATACTATCATATCATCTGTAAATAGTGATACTTTGACTTTTCCTTTCTTATTTGTATTCGCTTGCTCTCCCTTAGTTGTCTTATTGCTCTAGCTTGGACTTCAAGTACTATGTTAAAGAGATATGGAGAGAGTGGGCAGCCTTGCCTTGTCCCTGATTTCAGTGGGATTGATTTACTTTTCTCTCCATTTAGTTTGATTGTTGTCTATAGGCTTGCTGTATATTGCCTTTACTATGTTTAGGTATGTGCCTTGTATCCCTGATCTCTCCAAGACTTTAAACATGAATGGATGTTGGATTTTGTCAAATGCTTTTTCAGCATCTAAGAAGATGATCATGTGGTTTTTCTCCTTCAGTTTGTTTATGTGGTGGATTACATTGATGGATTTCAGTATATTGTACTACCCCTGCATGCCTGGGATGAAGCCTTTTTGGTCATGGTGGATGATTTTTTTGTGTGTTCTTGGGTTCAGTTTGCAAATATTTTATTGAGTATTTGTGCATCATTATATATAAGAGCAATATGTCTGAAGTTCTCTTTTTTATGTTGGGTCTTTGTGAGGTTTAGGTACCAAGGTGACTGTGGCTTCATAGAATGAGTTTGGTAATGTTCTGTCTGTTTCTATTTCATGGAATAGTTTGAGGAGAATTGGAGCTAGCTCTTCTTTGAAGGTATGGTAGAATTCTGTGCTGAAACCATCTGGCCATGGGCTTTTTTTGGAAGGGAGACTTTTGATGACTGCTTCTATTCCTTGGAGGGTATAGGATTATTCAATCTATTTACCTCATCTTGATTTAATTTTGGTAGTTGGAATCTATCAAGAAAATTGTCAATTTCCTTTCCATTTTCAAATGCTGTGGCATATAGGCTTTTATAGTAAGACCTACTGATTGTTTCCATTTCCTCAGTGTCTGTTGTTACATTCCACTTTTCATTTCTCATGTTGCTGATTTGGATAGTTTCTCTCTGACTTTTAGTTTGTTTGGCTAAGTTTTTTTCTATCTTGTTGATTTTCTCAAAGAACCAGCTCTTGGTTTCATTGATTCTTTGAATAGTTGTATTTGTTTCTAATTTATTGATTTCAGCCCTGAGCTTTAATAGTTCCAATCGTCTATTCCTCTTGGGTGTTTCTGCTTCTTCTTCTTTTTTTTTTTCCCTAGGGCTTGTAGATGTGACAAAAAGTTGCTTGTGTGAGATGTCTCCAACTTCCTTCTGGAGGCACTTAGTACTATGAACTTTCCTTTTGTCACTGCTTTCATTGTGTCCCATAAGCTTGGGTAAGTTGTGCCTTCATTTTCATTGAATTTTAGGAAGTCTCTAATTTCTTTTTTCATTTCTTCACTGGCCAAGCTGTTTTTGAGTTGTTTAGTTCCCATGTGTATGTAGACTTTTTGTTATTTTTGGTGTTGGTAAGGTCTAGTTTTAGGCCATGGTGGTCTTATAGGATACAAGGGATTATTTTGATCTGCTTGTATCTGTTGAGGTTTGCTTTGTGTCCAAAAGAATGGTCAATTTTTCAGAAGGTTCCTTGGGGTGCTGAAAAGAAGGTATACTCTTTTGAGTTTGGGTGAAAAGTTCTGTAGACATCTATTAGGTCCATTTGGTTTTGGACCTCTATATGTGTATTTCCCTATTTAGTTTCTGTCTACATGATATGTCCCTTAGTGAAGGCGGAGTGTTGAAGTCTCCCCCTATAATGGTGTTGGAACTGATGTGTGATTTAAGGTTTAATAATGTTTCATTCAGGAATGCAGGTGCTCTTGTATTTGGGCATATATGTTCAGGACAGTGATGTCCTCCTGGTGTATTTTTCCTTTGATGAGAGGGAAGTGCTCCTCCTAATCATTTTTTATTAATTTTGGTTGAAAGTCCATTTTATTAGATATTAGGATAGCTATTCCAGCCTGTTGTTGGGTCCATTTGCTTGAAAAACAGTTTCCCAGCCCTTTACTCGGAGATAGTGTTTATCCTTGTTTCAGGGGTGTGTTTATTGGATGCAGCAGAATATTGGTTCCCGTTTCCACAAACATTCTGTTAGTCTGTGTCTTTTTATTGGAGAGTTGAGTTCATTGATGTTAATAGATAATAGTGACCAATGAACATTAGTTCCTTTTTTTGTGGAGTTGCTTGTTTTCTTTTAATTTTTTTGTTGTGAAGTTATCTATATCCGTGTAGTTGTTTTGATTGGATTGAAATTTTCCTTCTAGTGTCTTCTGTAAGGCTGGGTTGCTGTGTAGATATTGTTTTAGTATAGTTTTGTCATGGAATACTTTGTTTTCTCCATCTATGTTGATTGAAAGCTTTGCTGGGTATAGTAGTCTGGGTTGACATCTCTGGTCCCTTAGAATCTGCATGACACCTGCCCAGGCCCTTCTGGCTTTCATAGTTTCTGTGAAGAAGTCTGGTGTGATTCTGATAGGTCTACCTTTATATGTTTCTTGCCCTTTTTCCCTTGATGCTTTTGATATTTTTTTCTTATTTCTGTAGATTTAGTGTTGTGACTATTATGTGACATGAGAATTTTCTTTTCTTATCTAGTCTATTTGGTGTTCTGTAGGCCTCTTGTATGTTTATGGACATCTCGATTTTTAAGTTGGGAAAAATTTCTTCCATGCTTTTCTTGAAAATATTTTCTGGACCTTGGAGTCTGGAATCCTCTTTTTCATCTATTCCTGTTATTCTTAGATTTTGTCTTTTCATGGCGGCCTTGATTTCTTGGATGTTTTGTGTTTGGAACTTTTCTCATTTTACTTTTTCTTTGAGAGATCCATCAATTTCTGAAAATGTATCTTCAGCAGCTGAGATGCTCTCTTCCATCTCTTGTACTTTGTTGGTAATGATTACCTTTGTGTTCCTGATCTTTTCTCTTAGTTCTCCAGCTCCACGATTTTCTCTGTGTTTTCTTTATTGATTCTAATTCTGTTTTCATGCCTTGCACCATTTCCTTTTTCTGTTTGAATGTGAATTCCTGTTTTTCCGTGATGGTCTCTATTTTTTTGTTTGTTTGTTTGTTTCCTCTCTATATGCCACTAATTTTGCCTCTACTCGTGTCTCTATTTGTTTGGCTCTAGTTGCCTGTATTTTTTTGAGAGATTTGTTCATTTCCTGTTTATTTGCTTCCATTTGTGCGGCTATTTCTTTGAGAGATTTTTTTGATTCCTCTTTATGCGCCTCTAATAACTGAATAAGCATAGCTTTAAAAATCATTTTCCTGAAGTGGGAAATAGTAAGATCTGGAGAGGACAGGAGGTCTACAAGGAGAGCAACAGAACCAAAAATTTTGAACACAGGAGTCTTTCCTGAGACTCATACTCCAACCAAGTACCATTCAGGGAGATAACCTAGAACCCCTGCACAGATGTAGCCCATGGCAGTTCAGTGTCCAAGTGGGTTCCATAGTAATGGGAACAGGGACTGTCTCTGACATGGACTGATTGGCCTCCTCTTTGATCACCTCTCCCTCAGGGGGGTGCAGTCTTACCAGGCCACAGAGGAAGACAATGCAGCCACTCTGGATGAAACCTAACATACTAGGATCAGAAGGAAGAAAAAGAAACCCTCCCCTACCAGTGGACTTGGGGAGGGGCATGTGTGGAGAAGGGAGAGAAAGGAAGGGATTGGGAGGCGAGAAGGGAGGGAACTAGAGGGGGGATAAAAAGTAAAAAAAAAAAGTGTAATTAAAAATAAAATAAAATTTAAATTAAAAAAATCATTTCCTGTGTTTTCAATGAATTAAAATATCCATTTATTTTGGGGGTTCCTGGTGCAGCCATGATGTTGGATTTTTGTTGGATGTGTTCTTATGCTGACCTCTAGTCATCTGCTTATCCATAACCTTCGCTGTTTGTTCCTGCAATCTGTACTTCAGTCTGAGTCTTTCTCTGGTGTTTGGAACATTCTTCAGGGAAAATGAAAGAGGTACACTGGTTTGAGAATGTATGTTGGTGTTTCAGTGAGGAAGTGAGGAAGGTCACAGCTCAGGTTCACAAGTGCTGGCAAGCCAATCCGGTATGTGCATAGGAGTGTGCCTTGAGGGACAGGGTGCTAGAGAGTATAGATGCCTAGAATGTGCGGCTTAAGCACAGGAAGGGGTGCGGGTGCTGGTGGGTGCAACGCGCATGGACAGGTGCCCTGAATACCTCAGTGGCTTAGAGGCCTGTTATACTGTCCTCCTCATATTCAGATCTGTCTGAGCTCCAGGGATTGTTTGTCTGGACTCTACAGATAGACCCACAGAACCAGGGTTTCAACATTGAAAATGCTGTTCCAAGAATCCTTTTGTTGCTCACAGTGGGTATGTAGGTGGGAGGGATCCGACATCTGGCTGCTAGCTAGAGGGACCCTGGATCCGCGGCTCTGAATACACTCACTTGAAGGCACACTCACTCTCCAGCCGGCCTAATTGGAAAGCACAAGGGTTCCCCCTGTTCTCTACTCTCAGATTTAGGCCTGCGGCGCAAATGCAAGCGTAAGAGATTAGTCAGCTCAGTAGTAGTACTGCAGCCAGAAAACCAGAAGGCCAGTACAGATGCCTACCAGGAGGCCCTACGAAGCCCTTAAAGCTGAGTGCAGAACCGTAGAGCCGGCTGTCTACTGCTGAGGAACTGGGAGGCCTGCCTCTGTTGTCAGCTACTAAGTAGGGCAGGGAGTTCTGTATGAGGAGCAAGGGGCACTGTGAGCTTCCTCCACTGAGGAGGGAAGCCCTTTAAGAGGAAATGCAGGGGGGTTGACTATTCACCACTCTCAGTCTGAGAAGATGTCAGCAAGTGACCTGGGTCTGAATGGTCTCAGCTCATGGGTTGTCCCCTCTTATCCAGGAAGCCTAAATGCCTATGTTCTGGCTTTAGCTGCCCCTCTACTCACCAGTTTCAGAGTATTGGATCCTCTGCCCCTTAGATATGGTGAGAGGTGGTCGCCACCATCTTGGATCCCCTGAGTTCCTACAGCTAATGAATATTTTCAGCTGGATTAAAAACTGACTCAAAAAAAAAAAAAAGAAAGAAAGAAAGAAAAAGAAGAAAAAGAAAGCCAGTAGTCCTCCTATATACACATATTAACTAGACTGAGAAAAAAAATCAGGGAAACAAAACCCTTCAAAATAGCCTCAAATAATATAAAATGTCTTGATTTTACTCAAACCACTCAAGTGAAAGACCTGCATATCAAGAATGTCAAATATTTGAAGAAAGAAATTAGTGAAGATATAAGATGAAAAGATTTCCCAGGCTCATGTATTGGTAGGATTAACATAGTAAAAATCACCATCCTTCTGAAAACAATTTAGATTCAATGCAATCCCCATCTAAATTCCAATACAAGATTTTACAGACATTGAAAACACAGTCTCGACTGCATATGGAAAAGCAAAATATCCAGGATATCTAAAACAGTCCTATACAATGAAGGTTGACAGAGGGTTAATTTAATTTTTCACATTATTTATTTATCTATTTATTTATTTATTTATTTATTTATTTATATTATTACAATGTATTCACTTTGTATCCCAGCTGTAGGCCCCTCCCTCATGCCCTCCCAACCCCACCTTCCCATGCCCTTTCCCCAGTCCACTGATAGGGGAGGTCCTTCTCCCCTTCCATATGATCATAGTCTATCAGGTCTCATTAGTACTGGCTTCCTCTGTGGCCTGATACAGCTGCACTCCCCCCAGTGGCGTGTGATCACTGAGCCAGACCCTACTCCCTTCCCCTTACTAGGGTCTACTTGGAGGCTGAGCTGCCATGGGCTACATCTGGGCAAGGGGTCTAGGTTATATTCATGCATGGTCCTTGGTTGGAGTATCAGTCTCAGAAAAGAACCCTGGGCCCAGATTTTTTTGGTTCTGTTCATTTCCTTGTGCAAATCCTGTTCCTTCTAGGTCTTTCTATCTCCCCCTTCTTTCATAAGACTCCCTTCACTCTGCACAAAGTTTGACTATGAGCCTTAGCATCTGCTTTGATACCCTGCTGGATGGAGTCTTTCAGTGGCTCAGAAGGCTAATTTATAAAATATATAAAAAACTCGAGAAACTAAACATCAACAAACAGAATAATCCAATTTAAAAAAATAAAGTAGCTCTCTAAACAGATAATTCTCAAGAGGAAAGACAAATAGTCAAGAAGCGTTTAAAGAAATGTTCAACATCCTTAGTCATCAGGGAAATGCAATTTAAAACAACTCTAAGATTCCATCTTACAACTGTCAGAATGACAAAGATTTAAAAAAAAACATAAATTACAGCTCATTCTGGCAAAGTTGTGAAGCAAAAGGAACATTCCTTCATTGTAGGAAGGCTGCAACCTTGTACAGGCACTTTAGAAATCATGACTGTACGTTCTCAGAAAATTGGGAATAGATTTACCTCGAGACCCACAGGGACTTAGTGACTGAACTGTCAGTATGCTGTTCAGGAAGTTGTCTGCTGTTCCAGTAAGTTCAAGGTTGTCTGGTACTATCTCAGAAAATTGTGAATAGTTCTACGTTAAACCCCAGCTATACCACTCCTATGCATATACCCAAAAGATGTTCCACCATACCAAAGGGACACTTGCTCAGCTATGTTTATTGGAGCTTTGTTCATAATCCCCAGAAGCTGGAAACAACCTAAATGTCCCTCAACCAAAGAACTGATATAGAAAATGTACTCCATTACCCAATAGAGTATTACTCATCTGTTCAAGCAAACAAACGCTTCATGAAATTTGCCTTCCACTGAATGAATGTAGAAAAAAGAATCATCCTCAGTGAGGCAAATTAGACCTAGAGAGACAACCATGGTATATGCTCACTTATAAGTGGATTTTAGCTGTAATGTAAAGTAGGCTACAATTAACAGAACCAGAGAGGAGGCAAAGTACCAAGAACGCAAGAGGAGACAGATGACCCTGGGAAGCAGAAATAGAATAGATCTATGGGTGGGATGGTGGCCAGGGGGATGAAAACAAGAGGGATTTAATCAGTGGAGGATGGGGGAAGAGAGTACTGGGAGAGACAACTAGAATCAGAAAGCATCTCCAAGGCAAGGTAGAGACCTAGTGCAATGGAAACTCCCTGGTTGTCTAGAAAGGTATCCATAGCTAAAGCTTGTAGTATTGGGAAGTATGGAGCCTGAACAGGCCATCTCCTATAACTAAGGAAGACTTACAGTAGAGGGATTGAGACATCATTAGAGATACACAACCTCTGACCTACAGTTAGTCCTGCCTACAAGATATGCTGGGGTGAAGGTGGTGCAGAAATTGTGAGAGTGGCCAGCCAACGACTGGTCCAGTGAGACCCATGCCATAAGGGGGAGCCCACCCCTGACACTGCCTGGAGAGCCAGTGCCCAGTGGCTGAATAGCCCAGAAACCTAGGATAGATGTAAACATATTTAGCAAAGAAAGAGGAGGTTAGGGTGGGAGGTGGGGAACAATGAATGAGATGATTTCTAATGATATTCTGCTGTAGATTGTTGTCTAGCCCATTTGTCATATAGCAACTGATGAAAACAGATGCAGAGACCCACAAACCAACCTTTAGACAAAGCTTGAGAAATCCTGTAGAAAAAGGGGAGAAAGGACTGTAGGAGCCAAGGTGTTCAAAAACTCCACAAGAAAAGATGCAGAATCAATTAACTTGTGCTCATAGAAACACAAAGAGACAGAACTCATGACCAGGGAGCCTGCATGAGACTGCATAGGCCCTCTGAATGTATGTTACCATTGTGTCTCTTAGTTTTAGGACTCCTAATAGTGGGAATAGGGGCTGTCTCAGACTGTTTTACCTCCTTTGACCCTTTCCTCCTACTGGGTGGCCTTGTCCAACCTTAATAAGAGGAAAGGTGCCTAGTGTTACTGCGACTTGAAATGCTATTGATATTTTTTGGAAGCCTGCTCTTCTCTGAAGGGAAACAGGAGAGGAGTGGAGGGAGAGGCAAGAGGAAGTGGTAGGTTGGCAATGGGAGTAGAGAACGGAGAGGAAATTGGTCAAGATGTAAAAACTAAAAATAAAAAAGAAGGCAAAATTTACTTGTACTTAAGAAGAATAGAAAACTGATTCAAAATAAATATACATAATATTCCTTGTATAAAAGTTATAATCCATTATTCTAATAGCATAGTGTTTACGACACTCACATAAACAAACTCTATGAAGTGTTAACTAATACCTAAAAAGCAGTAGACCTAAGAGTGAAAATCATTTCAACTGAAAGTTGAATTTTATAATTTACTTCATTGCAGTGTGGAAAAAATATCATTATTTCCCTAGCAGAGTGATAACTAACATTAGTAGTTTATTATTTGAGGCATTAGCAAGCCTACTGAAAATAGATTACAGTATCTCATGGTCTAGTTGAGAATATAATTTTGATATAACTAACATTTGAAACTGATCATGTCCTAAAATATTAAATAATGCTTCCTACTACTACATGAAGGTGCATTACACCATAAATCTACAGAGGTCTGAGGAATAGTGACGTGAAATTTTTTCAAGTCAGTCTTCAGTTTGGTTTAGTTGGGTTTACCTTCTCAGTTCTGATAAGGAAACAGAGTTAACGTTCTTGTGAGTAGTGTAGGCTGCTTGAGGCAGAACTCCAGGTTTGTTGATGTATAAGAAGAAAATAAGAAAATTAAATGTAGAGGACAAAGAGATGGCTCCCTGGGTGAGAGCAAATAGCAGTCTTATAAACCTTAGATCTGCTCATGTTAGCTCAGGTCAGGTAGTTCACACCTCCCTGAAACGTCACCTCCAGGGTCTCCGAGGCTCTCTTTGGTCTTGGTGGATGCCCACACACACAGTCCTATTGAATGGACACACACACATAAATAAATAATAAAATAAGTTAAAAAAGTAACTACAAACCTTAAATCAATAAAGCAAATAGAAACATGTAAATCACTGTTTTGGAAATGTTAAATATAATTACAAAATAATTATGTAGCCTCTTAAGCTATATACTTACAAGTATACATCAGGGAATGAATTTGGAAATGGAATTGATTTTATATTATGGAACATAATTACGAACGTGTTTTCTACGTTATATATTTTACTTATCAGAATATTTGAGTACTATGTTTAGAAAACATTTAATAAATACCTGCATTTAGTAGACTTTTTAAAAAAGAGTTTATTGATATGTATTCATTCATGTGTTCATCTATTTTCTATCTGAGTGAATGTCAGATGTATGCCAGTGTTCACAGAGGGCAGAATAGGACATCAGATCTCCTGGAACTAACATCACAGATGGTTGTGATCTGCCTAACAACTGGCAGCAGGAACTGACTTTAGGTCCTCCAGATGAGGTAATAAGCTCTTTCAGAGTCAGAGCCTTGTTTTCAACCTTTTTGATGGATACTTTTCAACAAACTAATTATATAGTGGTTCAGAAATAGCAACATAACGATAACAACAACAAAAATTTAGAATTCTGATATCATAGTTGTTTCATGGGATTTAAAAAAAAAACAAAATTTTGCTTAAAAATAAGCCTGCACAAAGAGTGTGAGCTTGGAAGAAAATTAATATTCAGATAAAAAGGACAGGGTAGAAAAGAGCCTTATTTTAACGACAGCCACACACAGACCTTCTGAAGTGAAACTAATCTGAAATACAAAAATGAGTAATTTAATAGAAGGGAATGACAGCAGCAAAGGAAGAGGCATATGCATTTTAGGAAATGAAGGCCAGAGAGCAAAGGAATAGGCAGACAGTGTGGAAACTGAAGAGACATTGTAGAGCTTGGAGAGAGTTTCAATTTTACTGCAAGTTCGGTTTAAATTTTATCCATGGGCCATATAAGCCTTTTGAGGAATTTTAAGCAGAAAAGATAAAAGATACAATTAATTTTTTAAATAAGATTGCTTTGTTGGTGGTGGGGGAAAGGATTAGAGCAAGGACAGGACAGCCATGCTCTGTCAGAAGTTACCCTGGGAATGTAAAGGATCAAAGGATGGCAGTGTGAGGGCTGTATCGACAAGGGCAGACTCATAGGTATTTTACTTTGCAGTCACATATGTGGGGCAGCTATGAAATGCAAACCTGAGCCTCTTTTATGTTAAACTACCTAAGCTCTGCCTCTGAAGGCTTCTATTTACTGGAGCATAAATGATTACATTTTTGTGAGGTTATAACAAAGCGTGGGATGGTAAATGTAGGCACTGCTAAATGCATGATAAATTTGGACCCGACTTTGTAATTATACTTTTTAATGGCAACAAAGCTTTTTAATAGAAACAGGAAAGCCTTACTTTAGACTTCCTATAAGAGTACAAGGGTCACTGTCTTCCAGGAGTATAGTGGAGGTACTATGGAAGTGACTAGTTGGTTGGAGAATTTAAACACCAAAATTGTTCAGGTTCATCTTATAACTATCGAAAAAGAGGAAGTTCTGCCACTGAATGTGTTGTATAATCTAATACTTGAGTTTATACTGGATACAAGGGTGAGAATCAACACCATGTATACTTTTTCAGCAGCTTGGGATTAAACGTCAGGTTCGATGATGACTTACTAGGGTAGATGACATCAACAATCTCTTCAAAATGTAGTAATCTGCACAGAAAGGTTTTGAATACTTTTTAGTTAACAGTTCACGATGGCAAAGATGGATCAGAAGCCTCTGTGTATCTACATGGACAAGGAGAGTCAGAATAATGAGAAATAGAAACCCTTCTTTTAAGAGGAGTTGGAGAGTGCTGGAAACCACAAGAAGCTTAAAGGACAGGTGGCAAAGAAGGACAAACAGAACAATGACTGTAGCCTATGTTCTGGTTGTGTTGTGTGGATATATTCTTGTTGTACTTCCAAGCGCGGGATATGGGAAAGCTTTCTCCAAAGCTGATAGCAGCCTCGTGAGAGGCTCCTGATCTTTGTCAGCTGATAAACAGCCTCCTTGTGAGAGGGCACAAGATCCTTGTCAACATGAAGCTGCCTTGTGCAGGGGGCATTATTTTTGCCAGCTGATAAGCACGCTGGTGTAAGTAGGAGCCCAGAGAGAAGTGGGGTGGTTTGCTTTCCTCCCCTTGTAGGGAGAAAAGCTCCAGAGAACTATTCTTGCAACTTCTGCTGAATTGTACCATTTCTGCTAAATCCTGCTGCTGCTACTGCTGGTCCTTGTTGCTACATTTGCTATTGCTGGATTGCTGTTCTCCTGGACTACTGGATATCCTGACAACAATGAGTGGATTCACCTCAAGGAACTATGTCTAAAGAGGGCTACATAAAAAGAACTATGCCCCCTTTTCCCACTAACCTTTCTCACCTACCTGGTGTTGGAATGTTGAAAGGCACAGAGGGAGTAGGGAACAAGAGACGTAAGGACCCCCAAATAAAGTAAGTTAAAAAAAAATCAAAGCCTACAGATGATGTAGGGAATGGGAAAGGGCAGCACAAGGCTTCAGCCGCCACCTCAAAGCAGGGGTTGAGGAAGAAGCAGAGGCTCCATCCGGAAGGTAAGCAGGTATAAAGATGCCGGTAGTCCAGCACACCAGCAGGAAGAAAGTTCTCCTCCCTTTCAAGTTCAGCTGGAGGTGTTGGTAAAACGACCTGTTTGATGGGTCAGTAGTCAGGATGAAGCCCATTTTACTTTGCCCACACTTCAGGTATTTCTTGTGAGCCACTGTATTAGTAGAGCTGTTCAATATGGAACTAGCTCGGAGACCGACAAGGAAGAATCACAATGTCCTTGGTGTCTGACAGGAGATCCTGTCATCTAAGGATAACTGCAGATTCTGCAGCCCTGAGTCCAAGGTCAGATGGGACCCAGTCTCTAGAGCCAAATATGTGCCATTGACTGCAGGTGGTGCTGAGAGACTGAAGCTCCAGCCTCATTTAAAAAGAACAAACAGCATGTTCAGTTTCGCTTCACTCAAGGTATAAAAAAATGATTTTATGTGTGTAGTGCAATCAATAAAATAAAGCAATGACTTTTATAAATCACATGGTCATATCCTTAGATGACACTATTTTTGACAAAGTTATACACCACTTAGAGTAAAAGTCCGAAAGAAATTAGAAACAGAGTATCAAGCTTGTAATAAGCCTATAGACATTACACTGAAGGGAAAATGAAAACATTCACTAAAGACAAGTTTGTTCAGTGTTTGCATTCCTTTTTTTCCTGTTTATTTATTTATTTATTGCAGTTTATTCACTTTTTTTTTAATCACAGTTGTAGTTCCCTCCCAATCCCACCTTTCCTCCCTCTTCTCCTCCCATTCCCCTCCCCAAGTCCACTGATAGGGAAGGTCTTCTTCCCTTCCATCTCACCCTAGCCTAACAGGTCTCATCAGGACTGGCTGCATAGTGTTTGCATTCTTAATTAACATAAATATGGAAAGAAAAAGAAACAAGAAGACAGTAACAGTACCTCTGTTGGTAGAAGATACAATCCTATAACTAAAAAGACTTCACCAGAAAATTCTCAGGTGTGATACACATTGTTGACAAAAGAGCAGAATTAAAAACTCAACATATGAAACCTGGAAGCCTTCTCATATACAACAACAAAAACTTTCAAAAAAAATCAATCAGAAATAAAAATCCATTCAAAATAGTTCCAAAAAAAAGAAACAATGGATATATACACTAAAGGAGATGGAAAACCTCTAAAATGAAAACAGTAAAGCACAAAGAAGTGAAAATACAGAAGAGTCTAGGAAAAGGAGCAAGTTTCCATGCTCACACACTGGTTACACTACCAAGAACAACACCAAGACTGAATGGATTCTCCCATCAAAACTGTGACTATAATTTTCACAGAACTATAAAACAAGTTAAAATTTACATGGAAGCCAGTGTAAGCAGGAAAAAAAAAAAAAACCAGTACTGGAGTCATATCTACTCCTGATTTATCATTACTGTGCAGAGCCTCGTCACAAAAACAGAACAGATGTTACTGGAACAAAACAGACCAATAAAAT
The DNA here is from genome assembly GCF_907164565.1 of Psammomys obesus. NCBI lineage: Eukaryota > Metazoa > Chordata > Mammalia > Rodentia > Muridae > Psammomys > Psammomys obesus. Next base: position 37,469,271 of record NW_026596073.1, on the reverse strand, counting down.
AGAGTAGGGGAACTAGAAACTCTGTTGCTATGCTAGAGACACTTGATTTCTGATAAAAGTCTGAGTCCATGTTGGAGAAAAGTCAATATCTTTAACAAAAGTGGTAAGAATTATAGGAATTCATGAATGGAAAAGTCTCGATGTTCGTGTTTTACTCTCCATAAGATCTTTCCAAATAGATCAAATTTATACAATATGTGAAATTATGAAACAGCCAGGGCAAGCACTTCATGATGCAAGCATGGATAAGGCTTTCTGGAGAGGCCTTCAATAGCTCAGAATAAAACAAAACAAAACAAAACAAAACAAAAAACATCCTGAGAATTACAAAGTGGGATAGCATAAAATTGGAAAAAACAAAAAAACAAAAAACACCACATTTGGGGAATAAACATCCATAAGAGTGAGTATAGATATTTGAACACATATGTCTAATAAGTAACAAATTTGCAGAATGTATAAAGAAAAAAATCAGTCAGCCAATCAATAATTTGGGGGAAAACTTGAAGAGAATTTTGCAAAATAAGAAATAAAAATGATGATAAAATATATTAAATAATTGGAGAGCTCCTAGCTGTCAAGGAAATGTAGGAAAGTATTATACACTGAGATTCCATCCCACATCATTAAGAATGACTAATATTAGTTTTCCTTACCTCTGTCAATAAACTAGGAAAAGAAAAAAACAAATTATCCTAGGTTCCTGTGATACATTGTGGCTGAGCAATGGAACTAAATTACAGTTTTACATTGTAACGGTATATGATGTGCGATGTGCAGTTTATTGTTCAAGTAAATTTGCTAAGTGAAGGAAACAGGCCCTAAGAATACTAATATAATATGATCACACTTATGTAAAAGTCTAGAACTTTTTAAGGAAACAACTAACATCACCCATATTAGTTTAAACCTTATTAATGTGGTGTTAACTTAAGCAGTAACAGAGAATAGATACTATATGGATGATATTCTGCTCTTTGTAGCCTGTCTTTTTGAGGACACTGTAATATGAGACTTTTTCCTTCAAAAGTAATAAGTATTTTCAAGACATTTCATTTGTAAAGTATAAGATGCCAATGTCATCACAAAAAATTTGCATTTCCTACATCCACGCATGCCTATTTGAACCTAATGTACAGAAGTGATGTGTTACAAGATTCAACGGATACTTCAATGTTTAAATTGTACTTTACCCTGCACATAGTGTAAGATACTGTACACTTACTATAATAAATAAAGTTTAATTTATAAATTACTCAAAAAATTAAAAACTACCAGTAACAATGTAGAATAAATGTAACAATGTGTTTAATACCAGTTTTATGTGAAAAAAAATAATCTCCCTAAGATTATTTTTAATCTTAGGGAGCAGGCATGGATACAGTATAATTTTCTAGGCTGTAGAAGTAGCTCAGCAGTCAAGAGTGGTTTTTTTTTTTTTTTAAATTATTAAAGGATCAGAGTTTAGTTCCCAGTCCCCATATCAGATTTCTCAGAACGGTCTGTACCTCCAGCTGCAGGGGCTCCTATACCTCTTCTAGCATTCTCAGGCATCTATACACACCTGGTATAAACAACATACACATACATACATACACACAAAAAAATTTAAATTATTTTAAAAATCAACTTCTGCAATTCAGATGGGAGAGTGCAGAATTTCATCACACTATGTGGTGTACAACTTTAAACTTATGATTGTTTTTTCTAAATTTTTCCACTGAGTAATGTTGGATCATGTTTGAGCACAGTAAACTGAAACCATAGAAGGCAAAATTTGTGGAAGAAAGAAGACATGTGGTAGATTTTTGACAGTTCCAACATGAAAAGAGGTATACTTTTTCAATCAATATAAAAATGTACAATACATTTTTTTTCATGTAGGCACCCTGAAATATGGCGTGTTTAAACTCTGTAGACAAATTGATAACAATTACTAAAGGTAAATAAAAATAAAATTTACCTTTGGGTCAGTTTGTTGTTATACATTTTCCAGAACACAAATGCAATATTCCTGCTTTGTTCATTAGCTTATCTTATTAACAAATAAGTAAAATGTAAAAAGAAGTACAAATACAATAATGATAACTAATGTAGAAGGAGTGGTAATTTTCTTAGAAAATGAATTGCGTTAGGTAGGTACACATCATTTTACTAATTAATAATAAGAGCATTCACCATTAATGCAAGACATAATCATTACTAACAAAAATTATTACGTTTTATAACTTGTCCTAATTTTACTTAATTACAGTTCAGGCTATGTCCAAGAGTCAATAATAATTCTGTTTTATTAGTTTTACCTTTTACTCCTACATATTATACAAGCATAATTACTGTTGATGAATTTGAATGAGTGACATCATGTAACATCTGAACATTTGTAAAAAATTGATGAGTCAGAATCATCTAGGTAGGAAGATACTTAGGCTATAATTCAGTTGTAAAATGCATGCAGTTTTATTCTATGTCTTTAAATGTTGCTAATCCATGTATAATATATTTGACAAATGTCAATTAACAAGGATGTTCAATTAACCAACAAATTCAATTTTCCAATTATTTCAGGGTAAATAGATGCACATTGTAATTCTTGTTAAGAAATAATTGCCACAAATGTAACTTTATTATTTATCTTTCCTTACTGGAAATTGAATTTCTTTGACTTAGAAATTCTGTCTTTTGACAAAAAGGTAAGTAACTCTGATAAGTCAATGGTGTTGAAATACAGAACTCAGTCAAGCATAGGATTTCAAATACAGACTTTTACAGTATATTGTATTTATTATTTAATAGTACTTTGTTTTTTTAAAGAGATATTACGTTGAGATTCACTCATGCATATTTTACTGTTATTAAATCATTTAAATTTATTTATATTAAAAATAGATTATTCTCACATAAAATACAACTCAACTACAGGTTTCCTTCCCATCATTCCTGCTAACTCCCTCTTACTCTACTCTTCCCCAGATTGAACAGGCAAAAGAATCAGAGATGCACCGTTTCCCACAAAAATACCAAGCTAACAAGCAGAGAACCTGGTTCAGACTCCTCCGGGCACTTGGGAAGCAGGGTCAAGAATATCCTTGAGTTCCAGACCATTCTAATTTATGAAGTGAGTTCCAAGACAGATAGGGCTACACAGAGAAATGCTGTCTCAAAACCAAAAACTTAAACCACTTTAAAAAAGAAATTATAGCCTTACCAGGCCACAGAAGATGACAATGCAGCCACTTCATATGAGATCTGATAGACTAAGATCAGAAGGAAGGAGAGGGGGACCTCCCCTATCAGTGGACCTGGGGAGGAGCATGAATGAAGAAGGGGGAGGGAAGGTGAGATTAGGAGAGGAGGAGGGAAGGATTTAAGGGGGGATACAAAGTGAATAAAGTGTAATTAATAAAAAAAATAAAAATTAAAAAAAATTATAGGAATCTACTTTCTCTGTGGCCTCGTAAGGCCACTTGGCCAAGAAAGCAAAAACCAGGCAACTGAGTTCATACCAGAGACTGTCCCTGCTCCCCTTAGTGGATATTAACCATATAATAGAGGATAAAAATACTAAATTCTATAGTCCTAAAAAAGCTAAACAACAATGAGGACCCTAGGGAAGATGCTTAATCTTCATTCAGAAGGGCAAACAGGATAAACATCAGAAGTGGGAAAAGACAGGGAACAGGACAGGAACCTACTACAGAGGGCTTTGGAAAGACTACCCAGCAGGGTATTGCAGCAGATGCTGACATTCATAGCCAAACTTTGGACAGCATGCAGGAAATATTATGGAAGAAGGGAGAGAAAGAAAGATCTGGAGGGAACAGGAGTCCCACAAGGAGACAACAGAGCCAGAAATCTGAGACTGATGAATCAACCAAGGACCATGAATGGAAAGGACCTAGACCTCCCTGCTCATGAGTAGCCCCTGGGTAGCTCAGTCTCCATGGTGGTTCACTAGTAAAGGGAGTAGGAGCAGTCATTGGTATGAACTTGGTTGCCTGCTCTTTGATCAGTTGCCCCTAGCAAGGTGGCCTTACTAGGCCACAGGGAAAGAATTTCCAGTGTCCTGATGATTGCTGATAGACTAAGGTCAGATAGTGGCAGAGGAAAACCTCCCCTATCAGTAGACTAGGGGAAGGATATGGAGAGACGAGGAGAGAAAGAGTGGGACCTGGAGAGGAAAAATAAGTGGCTATAGATGGGATACAAAATGAATAAGTTGTAATAAATAATAATGAAAGTATAAAAGTCTTTTTTTCTTAATGCTATTACATTTCTATTTCTGTCTGGTCAGCCAGCAATGGTTCTTTGTCACTTGCAGAAGCAGACTTAAAATGTCTTCCTGTCCATTGACATGATATACTCTCCGTTCAACAGTTAATTATGTAAATAATTTCTTTTGTTAGATGCTCTGTTGAAATGCACTGCATTTTTTCCATGGCATGTGTCTAATGTATTAAGGGTGAGTAAACTATGTTCAGTGAAAAATAATCATCTTTTAAACTTGATTTCTTATATATTATGTGTAAACATTAGCTTTATAAATCATTATTTGATATTTGACCATGAAGAAACTTTGATAGGGTTTAAATTGAATTTTGTTATTAATGATATTTATAAATTACTCCTGCTAGAAATCAAATGAATGCTCCTTCGAATGCTCATTACCATGACTTTCTAATGGGTTTACTTTTTACTAGACTTTCTTTGAGACTCAATGTTTCCACACCATACATTTCCCTTTTAGGGGTTTGTGTTTTCATTCTGCTTTATGAATTATACTGTTCCAAAAGATCACACATTTCTCCCTTTCCTTCTTTCTTGATTTCTCCAGGTAAAGCACACATACAATCCGGCCTTCTTCTGCTTAATTGTCTCTTCTGACTTCTTAACTCTTAGTATTTTTATGCCTCTTTTTCACACTCTATTTTCTTTTAAAACTATTCCTTATGTTTACCACTTAGGCAAACTCATGGTACCTCGTGATATATAAAACAATTTTTTTTTTAATATAGATTTTCATGGGCATTTTTAAAGTGGGTTCTTCCTCATGTGTGGCCACTGAAATCATTGCTCACTCTCTCATTCTTATTCTGTTAACATTATCTTTCTAGACTATGCATATGTATTGATTACTGCCTTTCACTCTGTGGCATTTTCAGGTTCATATCAGCCTTTAGTTCTTGTGATACCCTCGGCATCTGTTGAAACAGAGAGACTGAGACCACTAATGTAATATTTATGAGAACAATCCTATGTCACACACTTCATTTAGGTTGAAGACACTGAACTTCTGGTCTCTGTGCTTTTTCTCCCTTTTGATTCATCACATCTGTATGTACTTTTAATTGTATTTGAATGATTTTACCTATCCTACTTTTCTTGTCTTAACCTAGTCCACAATCCATGTCCACACCACTTTTACTAATGTCCAGATAATTAAAATAATTACATTATTTATTATATCTATAATGTTTATGAAATTACATCTATAGCTTTATTCCTTATACTGTGCTTAATATTCTTTATGTTTCATAAAAAAGAGATTTCATCCATTAAGATGTTTTCATATCCCAAACATAGAACAACATGGTTTTGTAAGAAAAACAACAACAAAAACATCAGTTCTTGTCACCCAGAACAGGTTTCTATGCCCTAAAAGGCATTGACCAATCTACTTTTCTCCAGATGTCTTAAAAAAATGTCTTTTCATATTTTAGTTATATCTAGAAATGGAATGCCCAGCGTCATGAAGATGGCAAATGTCTACCTTCTCAAGCAGACACATCCAGAGTCAACCCTTTCTCTTCTTGTTTTTTGCCTCCTTTACTCAGTATTTCCTGAGTTCTCATTCCCATGATCTGACAGAGGGTCAAGTCTAGGCTGTGGACTTCGGTTCTGTATTTTGTTTAATATCAGTTCCTTGTATCCTATTATCCTATTTATATGACACTGTTACTTTGGTGATAACTTGCTGAATATAATTGGTTCATACAAGTTCATACTTGCTCCCTGTTCTATCCCTAGCACCAAAGTTTTTCCTTTTTGTTTTCCTCTTCTTTTGGTTTTTCAAAACAGACTTTCTCTGTGTAGCATTGGCTATCCTGAACTCGCTTTTAGACCAGACTGGTCTCAAACTCACAGATATCTGCCTACATCTGTCTCCTGTGCTAGGATTACAGAAATGCACTATGTGCCCAGCAAAGGTTATTTAATTAGACAATAAAACAGATTTTCAGTGGGTGTTTAGGCTTTGTCAGTGCTTGGTGTTGAAGAAAAAGCAGCAATAAATATTGGCTTCAGAAGATGTACACTTTAGTTATTTAGTCTGGATGATAATATGAGAGTGTTTGCTTTTACTTTACCCATATATGAAACTCAACCTTGATTGAGACCTTGAATAAATTTAGGATTCCTTGAGAAACACATTTTTGAGAGTGTGAGATGTTTCTATAGAAACATCTATAGAAGTTTAAGTGAGAAGAGAAAACTCAACCTGAATGTGAGCAATACCATACTTTGCATCTACCTCACTCAGCTTCCCAACTGTAAATGTGTTGTTTTAAAAACAAAATCACAAATTTGATTTTTACCAATAAAGACTCAGGAGCCAAGTGCTGGAGTGAAAACCTGCTAGTTCAGAGAGACAGAGAAAGCACCCAGCTGAATAAAAGCTCCCAGAAGAATAAAAGTCTCTTCTCCTCTCCATGTTGTTTTAAATATATTCCTTTCTTCTCCAGTGTCCCTCTCTGTGTTTTTCTGTTCAGTCCCTATCAGCTGATTGCTAAAACTGCCTCTTGACATATGGTTGACTTCTTTGGTTCTTGTTTACAGAAAGCTCTTCCGTTAAAAGTGTGTGTCAAGGCTGATACACACCAGAACTATTTGTTTACAATAAACAAAAAGCTCTTGGGTTTAAGCTATGAGGGCTTAGACATGCCACAACATGAAACAGGTTTTTCCAGTTCACAGTCTTGGGGTTTACAATGTAATCAAATATCCTGCAACTTGTAGAGCTGCCTTATGGCTCTGCACAGCTGCCTCATCGTCATGCAATTGCTTTATAATTGTAAGTATGTGTTTTTCTATGCACACTCTAGATTCCAAATAAGGATATGGAGACCTATTACATTTATTAATAAGATTCAAGCACTATAGTTGGGCAAATACTTATGTAGGCCTGACCTACTTCCTAACCGCTTGTCCCATTATCTGCCATTTAAATATCACCCTGGTTGCTTCTGCTCCCGGTTGCTTCTTCATGGTGACTTTCATGTAGTCCTCCACATGGTGCCCTTTCCTTCCTTCCTTCACTCTTCCTGGTACTCCTCTCCTGGGATTGTAAGTCCTGTCTCAATTCTTGTGGCCTCTTATAAGCTGTTCAGCTCTTTATTAACCAATTAGTGAGGATGGAAAACAATTTTTACACAAGAGACAGGAGATGCTTCAATAATAATGACAATGCACACATCTGAAATGCAACCAGATCTCTGGGTACATAAATCAGCATTTGATTTCACACTTTACAAAACCATCCACCAACAACCTACAGAGGGCACCACAGTGCCTTCTTGTCATAATGGACTTTACCCTCAAACTGCAAGCCATGGGAAAAAAAAATTAAGGTATTTGTCATAGGTACAATCAAAGTAACAAATTCTCAAAACAGTCCTCCAATATATTTTATATTTGAATGAATTTATTTAAAAAAAACGTTTATGGAGTTATCCATGCAATAGTAGCAGTCAATATTGTTTAATCCATAAAAAATCAGTTACCAAATGCAACTCACCACCTTTTAGAATATAACTAATTTACATTTGGGAGATGATAGTATTTTAATACTCCCATCCCTACACAAAACATACTGGTACATGGATGACCTATTTGTAACAAGGTAATGTACAAGAGTTTTTAAGTTTTTTTGACTGTAAGTATTAAGGACTTTGCCAGGACTTATAAAAGAATGCTAACAATATTGAATTGTATATAGTAAATGCAATAAGTAATCAAATTACTAAATATTTAATAAGTATCCTAACAAACAATGAGGTATAATTTACTGAACATTCATTAAGTATGAAATATTAAGCATTTTATAACTTTAATCTTATAGAGAAGTTTTAATCCAGCAATATGGATGCTCTAGCAAGGGATCACATCTAAAGACCTTCTAGGTCTAGTGATCTGACTGGAATACAAACACACCCTTAGCACACACTTTAATCCTCTGAAATAAAAGTAAGATTAGTTTATAGAAAGAAGCTGGCATGTTTGGAAATGATATCTAATTGAGTGGTATACAAAGTAATGAATCAGAGAAAGATTTAACAGAATGAGCCAGAGATAGGATACACAAACTTTCTGGAAAACAGAAAGAAAGAGAAGCTACTTAAAGAGCAGTACATAGAGAATGAGAGAGTTTATGGAGACAGTACAGTAGAGTTCTGGAGTACAGTACAGTTCTATGAAACTTGGTGCAGTACAGTATAGTTCAGTTGAGTGTAGCTGATTTCCTACAGTTCAGTTTGCAGAGTTTTTTCCAAGAAGAGCATTTCACTGACAAGCATAGAAAAGCCAGCTTGAATCAGTTAGCTTGAAGAGTGTTCTGCCCAGTTGGCGAACCCCAAAAGACCAGGAATAAATAGACTCTACTGTAAATACATGAGGTTCTTTTTATTATAAATCATTACAAGCTGCAACTTGGGCTCATACCCACCACCCACCACCGCCGAAGCGGAGAGAGCTGAGAGCTGAGAGCCACGTGCTCAGGTTAGTTGGGTGATTTAAAGATTTCAAACCATCCCAGCATGCCCAAGGCAGGGGCGATTCCTGCCTGGCAAGCATCTATAGTCAAAATGCTGCATTTTGAATTGATTGGCTATAGGAAGGTCCCCAAACCATTAATGATCTGGTGTCCCTCCCTAGGGGGATGGGCCAGTTTCCTAGTAACTGTATCTCTAGTGGGTGGGGAAAGAATGCAGTAAGGTGGGTTCTTCCCCTCAGGGCATTATGGACCTTACCCAGCTAGTTCAGGCCTTAAACTTTAATAATAACTGCTGATTTTTAATCTTTAGGTCTCTCAAAGAGGAGTTTTGAGCCTGAACACCTGAGTTGAACCAGCCAGCCAGAGGTCAGAAAGAACTAGAAAGTGTAAGCTTATTCAGCAGTAAATCTCAGAAGCAGAAAACATTCTAGGCTTACTTTAGCAGACAGAGGCTAGAAGCTGAAGCCTTCAAGATCTAGGCTTGCAGAACATTCAATTGTATGGAAGCTAGAAGCTTCCAGGTCTAGGCCTAGTGATAGTTAGACAGAAAAGCTTTGGGATCAGCCTAAGGTGCATATTCATAAAGCTTGGGTATGTCTCCTGTCTTATCCCGTTCTCTGAGGAACAAAAACAACAATGACAATATCAATTACAAATAATAATTACAATATCAATTACAAATAACAATTACAAAACCTTTAACACTGAAAGTGCTTATAACAGATAGCTTTCCCTTCATTACATAGAATTCAGCTAAAATGCACTACATAACCGTTATTGAAGTCACCAACCTTCTCATTGGCTATAAACATACACAGACGCAGACACAATGTCAAAGTACTATTTGCCCTTATATAAGATACTCAAAGCTGTAAAGTTACCAATAACTGAAGAGTTTAAGATAGCCTGAATATAACTCCATTTTGAAATAAAGATCTTGACTGGGAACTGAATTCAGGTATCACGAAATATTACAGAATGTACACCTGGCAGAAAACAAAGTTAACTCTCCTAGCAACAGCTTCCAGGAAATATAACAGAATAAATGCTTCATAGAAAATAGAGAAAAATTCCCTGGCAATAATCAATGGGAATCAGTTGAGAATCAGGTGGGAAAATTCTCCCCAATGTTTCAGATATGGTTTAGAAAAATAGCCATTGTGATTATATGCCTTAGCCATTGTGATTATGTGCCTCAGAAAAGGTCACCCCGCCCTGCTAAACTTCACCCAATTCTGTAATGCCAAGGTTTGTGCCCCCCTGCTTGCTGCCATGGAAAACCCCTGATCACAGACTTTCCCTTTAAAAATCCTGCTCACTCAGAGCTCCGGGTCCCACTGATCTACTGCTGCATCAGTGAGACTTGGGTCCCAAGTTCGATTGCTCTCGTAATAAAGCTCTCTTGCTATTGCATCGAGTCATCTCCTGGTGGTCTCTGAGGGTCCTGTGAACCTGGCATAACATAACAAAATTTAAGCAAATAATTACATTTCCCCAAATATCTACGTTCTTGGTAAGTTGTCAAGTCGCCCTTCCATCTGTTTAATAAGCGTTTCTTGAACTTGTTCTTCATACATTTTTAAAATAAAGATTTTCAAGTGAATTAATAATTATACTGTTTTTCCAAAAATGTTCTAATATGAGACAGGTATAAGGAAGTTCTTACTGAACACCAGGAGTGTGAGGAAGTAGTCCAGTTGTCTCATAACAAAAATTCCTGGGTTATCATCTCTTAAATGAAGACCTAAAAATTATCCATTTACCAAGACAAAAGTTCTGCCTTTACAATACTTACAACTCAACCTAAAAACACCGGAAATTTTGCCAGAGTATGTACAACACACAGAAAAAAAACGTTTGAAGAAATTTAAATTTAGATAAGGTATATCTTGGAATGGCTTTCTATTTTGTAAGTTTGTCTCTAATATGATGTAAAGAATGTTTTGTAAAAAGATTAGGTTTGTTATTTCCATCATTCTATGAAATTTTAAGGTTAACAAGAAAATCAGAAGATACTGCCAAAAGTGTAACATTTATGTGGTGGTATTATGATAAATTTGTTCAACAGGGAAATGAAAAGCAGAAAGAATTAAGGTTGAGATGAACCTTAAACATTACATTTAAGCTCACTCTGTATATTAAATATATAACACTATATCTAGTTAATTAGTATGTTAATTTTATAAGCATAGATGACTGCAATTTATTTAGGGCAAACTAATAATGGCTTGCTTATTATGGATGGTTTAAATGTGTACAAACAGTAAAGAAGCCCATGACACACAGATAAGTTCATAGTGGTCATGGTTCCTTATGGCAAAATACCTGTTAGTCAAATTCAAAGTTCCTTAAAAAAACAAAGACAAAAACAAAAAAACAAATTCATTATACAGGTAACATGTATTTCATAAAATTTGCAGTTGTTCTGAACAAGCATGTTTTAAAACAGGCAGAGCCAAGAGGAATTAGTCACCATAGACTCCTCAGTAAAGTCACACCCAGCCTTTCTAATCCTTTCTCCACATGCCCCTGCAATGGGTATAAAAACCATACTGCATTTCTAATTTAGGTATAAAGAATAATTTGATTATTTTACAAATATTAGCCTATGTTAAATTTGAATATTAATTACGTTAACATAATCTATCAAATAATATGTTCTTGAAAATTAATAATATAAACCTCCATCTTCAGACAACAAAAATTTACACATATTTATTTTTGTGGCCAGAAGAAATTTTAACATTAGAAACAATGTTTGGATTTTTATGTTATTTGACATTGCAACTTCATAGCTTAGACTTGGAGTAACAGCTGCTATCTTAAATTTGAATGTGTACATATGTGTTTTCTGGGTGTGGAGTTAGGGAAGGAATTGTATCAAAATAATAATAATCAGCTGTGTCAATGAGCTATTATTATATTCTTTTCAATAAAGTCGCTGTCAATTTTGCCATCAGAAGCCTTGAAAGGAAGGCTTGAAAAGAAGAGTAAAATAGCCTTTAAATAAACGATTACCAAACTATAATCTGCAGTCCCAGAGAGGTTAAATATATAGAAAGGGACAAGGGGGACACATGGATCTCCCTGGGAGGGGAAACAGAATAGATTTTATGAGTGGACTGGGGATGGGCAGATAAGGAGAAAAGGGGCATGTGAGATGAGATTGAGGGAGAGAATACAGGGAGCAACAGCTAGAAAAGAGGGGCATTTGAGGGGTGGTATGGAAACCTGGTGCAGTGGAAGGTGATCTTTTTTTTTAATATAAGTTTTTTAAATTTTAATTTATATTTTTATTTTTTTATTAATTACACTTTATTCACTTTGTATCCCCCCATAAGCTCCTCCCTCCTCCCCTCCCGATCCCACCCTCCCTCCCCCTTTTTCACCCATGCCCCTCCCCACGTCCACTGATAGGGGAGGTCCTCCTCTCCTTCCTTCTGATCTTAGTCTATCAGGTCTCATCAGGACTGGCTGCATTGTCATCTTCTGTGGCCTGATCTAGAGGGACGACTCTGACTAGAATGCTCAATCTGCATCCTGAAGTACAGAGGTTGGACATCAGAAGAAGAAGAAGGCGGGAAACAGCCTAGGGGCCTGCCGGGGAGGGCCTCTTGGGGGCTTTGCCCTGCGGACTGTAGGGGCAGATGCTGAGACTTATGGCCGATGGTCGGGCGGAGTGCATGGAATCTTACCTAAGAAGTGGGAACTAGTAGGATCTGGAGAGGACGGGAACCCCACAAGGATACCCCAATCAAGTACCAGGCATGGAGATGGCCTAGAGCCCCTGCACAGATGTGGTCCATGGCAGCTTAGTGTCTAAGTGGGTTACATAGTGATGGGAGGAGGGACTGCCTCTGGCATAGTCTGGTTGGCCTGCTCTTTGATCACCTCCCCCTGAGGAGAGGGCAGCCTTACTGGGCCACGGAGAATGACAATGTGGCCACTCCTGATGTGATCTGGTGGACTGGGATCGGAGGGAAGGGGAGGAGGGCCTTCCCTAGGAAGGTGATCCTAATGAAGTCCCCAAATAATGAGGGAAACAAAGCCCCAACTGGCCACCTCTTGTTACCAAATGAAACTTCCAGTCCTGGGATTGGGTTATATGAAATTGAATTATTGGCCAAGGTGGTCCAATGGAATCAACAAACAACCTCGGTAGTTGCTTTAATGATAGGTTGCTTTTTGCAAACAGACAGCAAGGCCCATTGTTGAAGAGAACACCTATACCATGTATTGAACATGGCACTTACATAGAATCTTCACCCCTATCTTCTAGTGTCTTTTATATGGGAAGATATTCTGCAGGCCACCAAAAAAGAAATGTAAACATCAGTCCAGCCACCAAGCCTTTGATCTAAAATCTTTTCTGCTCACAAAATATACTAAGTCAATGGTGGCAAAAAACAATGTTTGGTTTGAGTTAAGTCCCACTCCAAGATGAAACCAACACCCAACACTACTAAAGTGACTAAGACCCAAAGAAGAGATAGCTCAGCAGCCTAAGGTAAATCCAAATACTCTTGGTCTTAAAAGAAAAAATAACAGTCATACAATGACACCTAATGATATTCTGCTATACTAATAGGTCTGTGCTTTATTCAGACATCATCAGAGAAGCTTGCTCCTGAAGCAAGTGGGGAAAAACACAGAGAACCACACCTAGGCATTATTCTGAGAGCGAGGAAGAGAGAGGGAGAGAGAGAGAGACAAAGGAGTTTGGAATACACAGTTCTAAATGGGATGTCTCCATCAACTTTTCTCCCATCTGAGCTAAGCGAAACACTTCTCCCTCCAACCACTCAACCTCCCAAACCCATTCCCCTAATCCTCCACCCTCACCTACCAATTCCCCCCCCCCCCCATCAGAGGAGGCTGAAAGACTTTAGAAGCCAGAGGGGCTGGAGGACATCAGGATAACAGGACTTTCTAAATCAGCTAAGCAGGGCACATATGAACTGAGAGACAGAAGCAGCAAGCACAGGGCTCCGCACATACCTTACAGCTTCTGGTTTAGTATTTTTACCACACTCCTGAGTCTGTGAATGAGTGGTGATTCTACTGGCTTGTCCTTTTGCTCTTTTCCTCCTGTTGGTTTGCAACAAGCCACACAAGTGAAATCCAATTTCACTGTGATGACTTTTTTTTTTACCTTATTATGTTTTCTTTTGTGATGCTTTGTTGTTGGCTCTTTGGAGCCCTTGTTTTCTAAAAAAGATAGAAAAGAAGTGGATCTGAATGGGTGAGTATGTGAGAAAGAACTGGAAGGAGTCGAAGGATGGGAAATTATAATCACTATTGATTGTACGAGAAAAATCTACTTTGAATAAATGGGGTGGAGGAGAAAAATAAAAGGATTACATAGGTTAAAAAAGCTTAATTTGATGTAAAAATAGCATAGCATTCACAGACAGCACAGACAATAACTTGCAGTAGGTATAGAGAAGAAAGAAAAAGAGCCACCCTACTCAGATATGCTAAAAATATATGCTAACCAACACGATGTTACGGAATATTCTTAGTGTTTATTGCATAGACAAGATTGCAAGAAAAATGTGAAGAATAAAGGATAATTTGAATGTATGCAGTGCAGTAAAAGAATGGAATTATTTCATGTTTTACTCAAATGAGTACTTTAAGGGAATTGAAAAAAAAAAGTTCACATGAAAAAGAGGAAATTCTGTTCCTGGTTAGTGTCATCAGCTTCTAAAACACCAACTACCATACACAGTAAAAGAACATTTTCAGTGTTAACATTAGAAAAATCTCATTTTCTCAGGAGCAGCAATAATAACATGAGAATGCTGACCTACTCTTTCACACAATACAGTCCAGTGCTTGTTAGGCTCATTAAGCTAAGAATTGCTAGAGAATGCAAACAACGAACAAGGCACAAAACCCATTTGAATTCAGTGTTTCCTCACACCCTAAAGGGAAGGAAAAACCCTTTCTAAACTTTTAACCATGAGTGGTTGTCATCTTGTTAAGAGGGAAGTCTTTCTTGAACAATCTGCTAGAGAGAACTGCCATTGTCTGCAGTTGCTGTTTTGATTATTTTTGAATACCTATCAATCAGCCAGTTTTCTAGAGCCAAATTTGAAGATAATTGTTAATTCTAGCAACAGCAATTATACAGAGAATTGATCCTAGAAATGTAAGTTTTATATTCCCAGGAAAACTGACTTTCCTGAAAGACAACTGGAACCTTCAGTTAAATGCTGGAGCAAACATAAAATGATGGTTTTGGCCATGTGATTCATGGTTAAAAAATGCAGCAGGAATAATATAAAGAAATCTAAATGGAACTCATTCAACTGATACGACACGGATGATGCTCTGTTTCCAAAGAATGATGATTAGTAAGCACTCTGTGATCCAAAATATTCTCATCATAAATCATAACTAGGTAAAGACTAATCTTTTCCTCTGACTGTCATGTTCCCTTGTTTAATATCTCTAATCTAGTGAAGGAAAAGCTTAATTCAACTCTCTGTGGACTATTAATATAATTAGTACAACGGGGCTGTATATAATGCATCGAGATGAATGTGTACCTAAATTCCAATATTCATATCCTGTCACAGATTCTGTGAGGTTAACTTCAAGGTAGTGTTGTGACTCACCATAGTCACTACAAATGATGCTTGCAATAGCCAAATTATCCGAATATTACAGACAAATTGGTCTTGAATATGTAAGTATGTTAAGAGCATCAATTAATTAAATACTATCTTCCTTAACATGCCTTTTATAAACAGATATATCAAGGTCAATATCTATGACTTAAAAACTAAGACTTTTAAGTTATCCACGCTAAATCTTTCTGTGTTACTTGCCTCTCATTACCATGGCAAAATTATCAGAGTAAATGGGTTTATTTCAGCTAACAATTTGCAGAACTGAGTCTATTATGACGGGAAAGCCATGGTATCAAGAACTTGAGGCATCTGCTGACACTACATAGAGTTAGGAAGCAGAGGAAGCTGAATGGAAACACTCAGATCTCTCTTTCTCCTTTTTCTTTTGTTGGAGACCCCCTCCCAGGGGATAGTATCACTCACTGTTAAAGAAAGACCTTTCCTCAGCTCAATTAAGTTCATGGGAATAATTTCTTACTGTAGCCAGTGACTAGCCTATTATAGATACTCTGTCACAAGCATTTGTAGAGGCTTGCTTCACAGCGATTCTAGAGCTTGTCAAACTGACAGTATAACCATCACACCGTCTGACACCTTTTTTGTAAAATTTTGTATGCATTTTTGTAAAATTAACCTCAGAGACATTTTATAGGGTATTGAATAAATATTGATGGTTATCAGCTACTAAATCCCCATAGATGTCTATCACGTGATTAACATGTTAATGCCTTAATATACCTTGCCGCATCTGTAAAGCTGACGGTGAATTCTCACATTTCCGAGTTTATAGATGACTGGACTAAGGCTGAGTTTGAAAGTACGCCATAATTTGTGTAGCTCTCTTTTCATTATACAATTAGGCATCTTTTTAAAGGAATACAGTAAAAATTGGTGAGAGACAGGTGAAAAAGTGTATAAAAGAATGGACATTGAAATTAATTACATTTTTTACCACTCCTGGTAGGTTAAAATAATCTAAATATACCTAGAAAGAGATAACTAGGAATTTTGTTACATTATAATATTAATTGAAGTAGTTTCAGCTAGACCAGAAGACTAGTGGATCTCAACCTTCCAAACATGATGACTCCTTAAAACATTTCCTCATGCTGTGGTGACCCCCAAGCATAACATTATTTTCACTGGTACTTCATAACTCTAATTTTTCTACTGTTATGAACTGTAATGTAAATATCTGTGCTTTCAGATGGTCTTAGACCCAAAGGGGTCATGACTCACATGTTTGGAACCACTGAACTAAAGCAACATATTCAGAAAATAACTTCATTGGTTTAGAAAAATATATAGTGAACTCTAGAAATAATAATAAAAAAAAGTGTAAGATCTAGCACCTTCTCTATATATGCTAAGAAATGTCAGTGGTTTGGAGGTCCTTTTCCTCCAAAGCACTAGGGGAACTAGGAATGTTAAACACACTTTATTTTTTTCTTTTCAAAGAAAAGGGTACACAGTCTGTTTTCTGCCCAGAAGCCTGGGTGCAGATGTGATTAATAGCCTGGTGATCTTTGCACTTTCTCTGCGGCCATGGCCATGACCACATTAGATCCTCCCTGAGACTTTTATTACAAGCTTGTTTCTCTGTTCCCACAGACCCTTATCATAAGCTTATTTTTTTCTCAGTCAATTATAGAACCTATCTTTATTGAAGGTGCCATGTACTTCGCCAATAGTTTCAAAGTAGTCAAGTCTTATGTTTATTTAGCTTACTCTGCTCTATTGTAAAATAAAATAAAATAAAATAAAATAAAATAAAATAAAATAAAATAAAAATAAAGTGATTGAGTTAAGAATGAGCAGAAGAGTTTTTATCAAATTGTGCTGTATGCTTAGATATGTCTAAACTAAACTATACCAGACTCCCAAAGTTTGAACCAACACCAGCTTAGTTATGTTGAACCAAATTATTTTCTTGCCTCCCATAACTATCCTCCTGGCCATGTTGGTCACACAGACCCTCCTAGGGAAATAGTAGAAAAGTTAATTCAATATTTTCTATATGTATCACTTGACTTACAGCATACTGTAATAAATACTTTTTAATTTCACAGATTTAGCGTTTCTGAGATAAAATATGAATGTAGACCAAATGTGTTACATTCCATTAAAATTTAGCATTTACATGCCAATATAATTTTCAAATTGCATTCTACTGATAAGTTTTTCATGTTTAATCCCAGTTAAAGCACTAAATATAAAAAAAGTACATGACACCTGTCTAAATACTATGGTATAGCCAAAATATAAATAAGAGGGAGTAAAGTATTTTTCAAAATTAATTTTTTAAATTCTTTAGCAGTTGGGAAGCTGCAGTACTTACACTGGACAAAAATCAATGAAGTGAAATGCATGAAACATATTTGTTTTTGATTCTTATGATATATTTAGCAATTTAATTGATGAGTTAACCTTCTGATATTGATGAGCTCTTAATTAACTTAAATCTAACAATCTTGTGAAGTGGATATTTTAAGTTAGAACGATTTTACTACCTTTTTCTAAGTGTTACCACATTCATTTTAAATTAAAAAGTATGATTTCTCTTATACCTGAACATAAAATAACGTATATTTACTTGAAAATGGATCAATAAGTTTCAAGACAAATATAAAAATTTTCATCACTAAACTATGAAGGGTTGGAATTTACTGTTACAGACTACATACTTTTTCTTGAATGAGTCTTGACTAATGCTTTTCTGTGTGGTCTGCTTTGATGCGATCTTCCTGATATAATTATATGTGTGAGTGATTTATAAGTTTGTATATATTCAAGACACTGACAACTGTTCTCATGAATTTATTTGTCACAGGGCTACTGACATTTGTATTGTCCATCCCTATTGAAGGATATCACCTTGTGCTTATCAGAACTAACAGGAAAGTGTATTATACAGTTTAATTTTAGGAAGTGAATTTAAATTAAATAAAATATCACTTTATTTTCCTTATAAAATATGTTCCCAGTGACGTTAACTATGTTGAGGGATGGAAGAGCAGACCGTGTTTCTTTGTGGCTTTTATGCTTTAACATTAGTGTACCTCCTAGATATGGTGGCACAAAACTTAGCTTCCTGGGTCCTGAGATGGCACTATTTCTAGACTGAGAGTACTTGGGGCTACAAAGTAAGTTTGAAACCAGGCCTTAAAATTAATGATCCTGCCCTAACAAAAAGTTTGTAAATTCACAAAGCTGAGTTAAAATGCACACATTTTTGGTTTCAAATAAAAAACATATACAAATATACACACATAGATAACACACACATACACACATACATACAAGTTTTCTCCCTTTTAATCAATTTGCAAATTGACCCCGTGTCTCTCAAATCTACTTTAATTGTCAAATAAATGTTTTTTTTTTGTTTTTTTTTTTTTAAGCAATGGCTTCCACTATCCTTCGAGCAACTTCATGTTCCCTAAAATGACATTCTTAAGTTTAAAATTTCTTCACTTTTAGAAGCATGTAAACAGCATATTGAAAAATAATAAATGTATCAATTGGTTCCTCTCCTTATATGTGAAACTTATGAATTCAATTACTAAAAGTATAATGAGGAAAACTAACTTTTGTGGGTCAATCGTTAACTATGTCTGATGTTCAAAAACAACAAAACCAAAGAAAAATAAAAGCAAAAATAAATATGTGATTAAAAATTCCAAGTCACTGATTTCTCAAGGGCACAGTAGCAGGTCTGGCATTGGCACCACTCCCTGGGTGTCAGTTTCTTTTTGTTTGCTTGTTCTGTGACAAGGTTTCTCTGTGTAGCCCTGGCCTTAATCTGGAAATCACTCTGTAGACAAGACTGGCCTCAGCCTGAACTCATGGAAGTCCACCTGCCTCTGCCTCCTAAGGGCTGAGATTAAAGACATAAGGCAGCAAGGTTGTCCGGGCAGGGGTTGCTTCCACCTCCTGCTAATCTTGTGAGAACATTTGCAAAGAATTCTACAAAGGCTTTTAAGCTATGCAAAGAGTCAGTAAGCTATGCAAAGCCCCTTTGGATAATACACAAAAGCATGGGCATTATCAAGGAAGTCCTAATACTTGGGAACAATTCTAATTTCTGCTTAAAATAAGAAGGCATTTACTGAAAGCAGTATTTATTTTATCAGGATTACTCCATGTACACAAGTATGCATGATGCCACTTTAAAGAACTGTTGACCAAGTGCTGTAGGATGAAAACTGATACCCAATATATATTGCTACCTTTTCATTGAATAAATTAAGGCTCTGATAGGCTCAGGTAAGTTTCACCTGACTTGGTACACAGGGACTACATTAGAATTCTAAGAAGAAAAAGTGTGGAAGAGCCTTGAACTCAACGACACAGGAGACAACTTCTGGGCTGTTAGGCCCAAGGGGGAGACCTCCTAGGGGACCCTAACTTTCGGAGGGGGATGAAGAGAACTCAGAAGACCAATCATTGATGCAATAGCATGAGGTTTTAATTCAGCCATCCTACGATCTGCCCCCCCCCCGCCACAAAACCAGCAAGGAACAGCAAGGAGAGATAGAAGTCTGAGGGTTTTAAAGGAAGGATCACTGGAATCTCGGAGGTTGAGAGCTTGGTGACACTGGATTGGGTAGTTGACTTTTAAAGTGATTGGTTCATTTTAGGCGCCAAGTCCTTCTGGTCCTTCCCCGATCGGGGTTGGGCAACTGTGACATCTGGACTGGTTACTAAGCAACGTTATCTCATACAGCAGATCTGGACACTCCTCCACAGTGGGGAGGGAGACCTTTTGCTTTCCTTTGCAATGGGTCTTGTCTCAACTTAACCGCTCCTCTTCCTGCCTTCGGTAAAAGTGCTGGGAGAATTTAGTTTAATATGGGTATGGAATTTATAAAGAAACCTGAAGAGCTAGCCTGTTCCTTTCAGGACCAAAACACAAAGATCACAGGCTCTAAGCTCAACAATCAATAAATGGGACCTCACAAAAGTGAAAAGCTTTTGTAAAGCAAACAACATGCTCAACAGAACAAAATGATGGCCTACAGACTGGGAAAAGATTTTCACCAACCTTAAATCTGACAGAGGGCTAACATCAAGAATATATAAAGAACCCAAGAAATTGAACACAAACTGAAAGGTTTAGACTAGCTTTGTAACCTGTATGTCTTCTAAAGCCTATAGTTTTGAGTTTTAGGTTCAGGTTAAGCTAAAGCCTCTTAGTACCTTTCCAGAGAATGGGAAAATGTGACCTTATCTGTGAGGACAGATAGAAAAAAAAAAAAAAAAAAAGCAAGCAAGCAATGATCTTCACTCCGCAAAAAAAGAACAACCAGACCCTTGCCTTCAAGATAGTGTTTCTTAGCAACGAACCCAGACTTCTTCTGAGTAGCTTTTGACCTCCATCCAAAAGTCCGTAGCCCCTAATCTTCAAGGATGAGCTAACCACCCCCACTTTAAATTGCAGCTGCATCCACACTTGGCAGGACTGGCCAAGCTTGAACACCTAAGACTAACCAATTATCTTACTTTATAGCTTCCTCATCCAATCCTAAATTGCCAAAACTGCAACTTCAAATTTCCCACAATTTTTCTTTTAAAAATCTAAAGGCCTTTGTTTCCCGGTGCCACTCTTTGCTGACCGGCAGTGGTGACTCCATTGCGCACAATGGTTAATAAACCTCTTGCTTTTGTGGGAGTTTCTGGGAGGGGCACGATCTTGAACTCCTGAGCTGTGAGACCCCAGGTCTTACAAAACAAACCAAGTAAGTCTCCAAGGGTTTCCTAGTAAGGGATATAGGGGCTGTCTCTGACATGAACTCAGTGGTTGGCTCTTTGATCACCTTCCCCTAAGGGAGGAGCAGCCTTACCAGGCCACAGAGGAAGACAATACAGCCAGTCCTGGTGAGACCAGATAGGCTAAGTTCAGATGAAAGTGGAGGAGGACCTACACTATCAGTGGACTTGGGGAAGGGCATGGAAAAAGAGGTAAGGAGGGGGTTTGGGGAGGGTATGAAGGAGAGGATACAGCTGGGATACAAAGTGAATAAGTTGTAATTAATTAATTAAAAATAGGGGACAGAGCTAAACATAATTCTCAATAGAAGACTATCAAATGGTAGAAAAATACAGAGATTCTCAATGTCCTTAGTCATGGAAATGCAAACCAAAATGGCTCTGGGATTCCATCTCACACCCATCAGAATAGTTAAAGGAGATCCAGGCAGTCCTGATGAGTCTTGATAAGTTGGGGGCAGATGGCAGGGAAGCAGAACTTGCCCTTTCAGTGGGCTAGTGGAAGGGGATAGGGAGAAAGAGGAATGGAGGGTAGAACCAGGAGGAGCTGAGGGAGAGGTCTACAATCAGGATATAAAATGAATAAATTGTAAAGAAATAAATTATAATAACAATTAAAAATAACCTCAAGTGACAACACATACTCGAGAGGATGTAGAGAAAGGGGAATCCTCCTCTATTGCTGGTGGGAATGTAAACATGTAAAACCACTTTGGAAATCAATCAGGCACTTTCTTAGAAAACTGGGAATAGTGTTACTTCAAGACCTAGCTATATCACTCCTGTTCATATAACTGAAAGGTGCTCAACCATACAACAAGGACATTTGCTCAACAATGTTTTTGAAGCTTTATTCATAATAGCCAGAATCTGGAAACAACCTTGATATGCCTCAACCAAAGAATGGATATAGAAACTGTGGTACATTTACACAGTGGAATACTACTCAACTACAAAAAACAAGGAAATAATAAAATTTGCAGGCAAATGGATGGAACTAGAAAAGATCCTGAGTGAGGTAACCAGAAGGAAAAAGACACACATGGTATATATTCACTTATATATGGATAAGATATAGAAAGACCCAGAGGGGACAGAAGACTCACAAGGAGACCAACAAAGTCAAAAAAGCTGGGCTGGGGAGGAGGGAAGGAGAGAAGACTGCAGAGATTGATGCATCAAACAAACCTTGTGTAGAGAGGACCTAGACCCCCCCTCCTCAGAAGACAGATCAGTCTCCACATAGTTCCTCTAGTAAATGCAGAAGGGACAGTCTTTGACATAAGCTCAATTGCCTGCCCCTTGATTACCTTTCCCTGGTGGGGCAACCTAGCCAAGCCAACAGAAGATGATGAGGATCCAGGCAGTCATGATGGGACCTGGTAGGCTAGGGTCAGACAGTAGGGGAGGAAGACTTTCCCTATCAGTGGACCAGGGGAGAAGAATAGGGGATGAAGAGAGACTGAGGGTGGGACTGGGAGGAGCTGAAGTAGGGGGCAACAATCGGTATGCAAAGTGAATTTAATTGTAAATACTACTACCACTACTACTAATAATAATAATAGAGAGAAAAAAAAAAGAATTCTATCTGCTCCATTGTCTGAGAGTACTCAGTACCTGAATCACCATTCTTTTGCAAATGGATGGAGAAATGGACCTGGAAGAAGATTCAGTCAGCAGTAAGTGTGAAGACTTGAGGATTTTTGTTCTTTGGTTGGGTTTTTAAATTTCTTTGTTTCTGTTTCTGTTTTGTTTTTTAATTGAAAAATATTTTCATACAATATATTCTGATCACACTTTTTCCTTCCCTAAACTCCTCTCACATTCTTCTCACCTTATCCTCCCCTTTAAAGAACAACCAACCAAAAAAGAAAAAGAAAATACAAAAAAAGGAACAAGAAGAAACACAAACACAAAGTACACCCACTAAAACACCCTACATAATTACCACTAGCATTATTATTTCTTGTTTGTTTTTCATTTTTGGCTTTTGAGTGTTGGTGACCTACTCCTAGGTCACTCATACTTTGTCCAGTTCCACTGGAGAAAGCTGATTTTGATACTGAGGAGGTACACATTTTTAATCCCAGGGCTGAGGAAGTGCAGACAGACAGGACCCTGCACTTGACTTTCAGTGAGAATGAGAGACCTTGTTACAGGTATATGGCATTTGAGGTTTAACACCTGAGTTTTGCCTCAGATCTCTAAGTCTGTGTGTATACATGTAAATGTGTATTCTGAACACATAGAGCATGCACACACACACACAACAAACATAGGCATGTGCACGTTTACATGGATGGCAAAAATGGAACTGCGTGAACCAAAAACTCTGAACACATTGATAACTCCACATCGGCCATGTCCACCAAAACTCCCATGGGCATGCTGTCTACTTGAAGAGTAGCAGACCTGAACAACTTACACCTTTTCTGCAGAGCTGAGGAACAGGGAGATTGCAAATGCACTACTCTGTTTTATCAGGAAGTTTTAGGATAATAAAGAATAAATAACAAACAAAAGACTCCTGTGGTCACAGAGGTTGTATTCTGTAACTATTAACAAAAATCAAGCCAGGGGCATGCAAGATATTTAATTTTATTATCATGTTAATACAACTGAATTATTTCTGTATTTTAAGTGGAACATTATCATAGTACTGTGTTAAAGAATATTTTATTCTAGTGGTTCAATATTCAAACAATACTTTTTTTGTTAAGTATTGAAAAGAGAAAAATAACTGAATCAAATGAATAGAACAAATGTTTTAAGATGAACTTTTAAATTACATTGATTTCCAATAAGTGCCAATATCCCAAAACACAACTGAAAATGAAATAAATGTTAACTGTTCCCTGCTTAGGCAGTAGACGTACCAGTGAAAACAAACACAGAGAAATATCCTTTGCACTCACAGGTTTACATACTGTGAAATTCAGAGATAATCTCATTTCGGAGTAAAAGATCTGATAGAACTATGCAGAATAAGTGGGAATACAGGAAGCACAAGGAATAACTGTAAATAATAGTCTTATGTTCTAAACAAAAGTATGTGATTTAATTTTTTCATGATGAATTCAATGAATACAATAGTATTTAATACTTTTGTGGTGTCATAATCAGCTAGCTTTCCAGGGATTAAAGCATTCTGTCTCCTGTGTCCTTACTCTCCCAGGTGGCAGATGGGATGCATGCCCTGGCTTGCATTACTTCAGTACTGAAATTCTAGCGAGCGCTGATGGTCCATTAGCCATTGCCTTCTGCCCAATTTGATAAGGCATTTGCCACTTTGATGCCCTCACAGTACAAACAAGGTTCGCTAATCAAAGCTTCACTGTTGCAGCCTGTGAGAACCAGTCATCATTGCCACAGTTTCAGATCTGGTGCACAACATTAGCACTTCATCTTGTTCCCTTTGATCCTATCAGTCTGACACTTTGATCCATGCATTGTACCAACCGGATTCATCAAAGCTTTCGCACTTTTATTTTTGATGGGAAGTGACAAAGATTTTTGCAAGATAAAGGAGTTACTTTTTCAGTTTTCTTCTGCTGAATTCCTGTGATCAATTATTTCCTGTATAAATTTGGCTTTGTAATATGTTTGTTAATTTTACTAGTGCTGTATTTAAAAGCGTATATTTGTTTTTAACTAAGGCTTGCCAAAAGCAATTAAATACATCCAGAGTGGAGTTGTATATCTCATAATTGTTTAATGTAGCATGAGTGTTTAATCAAAGCTCTCAGTATGCCAGCATCTTAATAGAAACAATTACTGATGTGTAAAGTAGCTAAAGCACTGTACTGATATGAACTATAAGATTCTAGAGTTGCATCTTAGAGAACCACACTTAATTTAACTCTTCTATTAAAAACTGAATTTTTTTTTTTAGTCTCAGTATGACATACTTACGAAGGTTCCTGAGTGAGTATGTTTTAAATACACTGATTATTCAGTAAGATTTGTAGAAATGCTCTCAATTTGAAGCCTGCTTTTTCCAGATTCCTTCCTTACATTTATCCTTTCTGATGAAACAGAACAGAGATAAATCACAGAAGACTGCTAGGGACTCAACTTTTCTTGTCTTAGTTATTAAACATTGATAATGTAATATACCTCTACTCCCAAGTGGGTTTTTATTCACTATTTCTATGATTCATGGATGTATAGTGAGGTAAAACTTGGTTCCTTGGAGGGAAGTCACCCATTTTCTTCTTTTTACCAGCTGCATAATACTCCATTGAGTAAATGTATCACATTTCCTTTATCCATTTTCCAGCTGAGGAAAATCTAAGTTGTTTCTGATTTCTGGCTATTATGAATAAAGCTGCTGTGAACATAGATGAACAAGTTTCTTTGTGGTATGATGGAGTATCCATTAGGTATATGGCCAGGAATGACAGCTGGGTTTTGAGGTAGTTCCGTTCTTAATTTTTGAGAAACCACCATATTGATTTTCAAAGTGGCTGTACAAGTTTGCTCTCCCACTATCAATAAGAGTGTTCCCCATGCTCCACATCTTTGCCAGCATGAGCTGTCACTTGTGTGTTTGCTCTTAGCCATTCTGAAAGGTATAAGACAGAATCTAAGAGTTATTTTTGATTTGCATTTCCTTGATGACTAAGGATGTTGAACATTTGTTTAAGTGCTTTTTGGCCACTTGAGATTCTTTTGTTGAGAATTCTCAGTTTAAATATGTACCCTTTTTTTAAATTTTATTTTTTGGTTTCTTGATATGTATATGTATATTTATATGAAAGAATATATTTATATATATGAATATATATTTCATCTCTTGTATTATATTGGTGATATTGTTTTTGTAGTTCTTGTTTGCTTACCTAGATTTTTTTCATCTCCAGGGTTCCCTAGTTTGTGTTTCTTTTATTCACTCTATGAGTGTTTTCCTCTATTTCTCTAAGGGATTTATCCATTTTCTATTTAAGGACCTCTATCCTCTTAGTAAGATTTTTTTTTTTTTTTGGCATTTTCTTGTGCTTCTGCTGTGATGGAATATCCAGGGCTTGTTGCTGTAGGATAGCGAAACTCTGGTGGAGCCATATCACCCCAGATATTGTTGTACATGTTCTTAAACTGGTCTCTAGGCATCTGGGTTTGGGGTAATTATATGTTTAGGTGTCAATTTCTGAGTTTATCTTTGTTGGATGGATGTTTTTTTTTTTTTTTTTTTCCATAGATTTTGTTTTCTTTTTGGTCTGGCCTGAGTGGCCTGTGGTTCTGGTGACTGGAGAGTCCTCAACTCTAGTAATATGTCTTTGATGGTGTTTTGGTGGCCTGAGTGATCCCTTGGTTTTGGGTGCGCTGGGTGTCCTGGGGTTCTGGGAACTGGTATTGACTCTGAGGTGCTGATGTGGCCTCCAGTAGGATTTACCCTCTGCCAGAACTGTGGACTGGGGTATGGAGCTAAAGGGAAGGGGTGCTGTGGGGTAAGCTGGCTTGGCTCCTAGAAATCTTTAAATATCGGCAGGCAGGATCTTCCCTGACATTCTGGGTATGGACCTGGCCTCTGTCTGCCTGAGTTGTGGGCTGGGATCTGGAGAAAAGGGAAGGGCTAAAAATTGATTTTTAATACAACATATTCTGATTATGGTTCTGCCTTACCCACCACCTCCCAGATACTTGTCACCCTCCCACCTACACAAATGCAAATATATACCATTTGTTATTCTTTCATTAAAATATAAATATCCATTTGAAGAGGAAAAACTAAAACAAACAAGCCAGAAAAAGATCAAACAAACAAAAATAAATAAACAAAGAACAAAATAAGCCAAAGAAAAAGCACAATGAACACATACAGATGCAGAGACATATACATTGGCAAACACAGAAACCACATAAGAACACAAAATCAGAGAACACAATATATAAACAAAAGTTCTTCAGGGTAAGAAATAAGAAAGAAGATTTTTTTTTGGGGGGGGGGGCTCACTCCATTTCCCGGGAACAGAAACTACCAGGAAAGAGCAGCTCCTGTGCCAACAGAGCCCAGTTGAAGAGGCCTGCAAGCATTCTGCCTCCCTTGGCATTTTCCAAGTTCCACCTGCAGGACTTTTCCATTTCCCAGGACCCAAAACCACCAGAAAACAGTAGTGTGCTCCAAGCACCTGGGCATGGTTAACTACCAGGGAACAGCAGGTGAGGATCCTTCACTAGGCTCCTGGCCTGCCAGAGACCATATGTCCCTGAGGTCTGCACCCACTTCCCTCCCACTGCCACAAACAAACAGTATGCCCCCTATGGTGCTCACCCCATTTCCTGGGGCCAGTAACCTCCACGGAACAGCAGTAAGCACCAAACACCATCTTGCGAGCCTGCTCCATTTCCTGGCCCACACCTCCACCTGCATTCTTGAAGACTGACAACCATCAGGGAACAGCAGCCGTCAGGGAGCCGCAGAGACCAACACCCATGATGGACCAACAGTGTGATGCGTGCCCCATATCCTAGCCCCCATCCCCACCTGAAATCCCAGAGAATGGCAGCCACCAGAGACTACCAGTTCTCTCTATCCTGAGAGATGTGCAATCAACCAGGAAAGTGAGAGGACTGTTACCATCTGGGAATACCAGCTAATCCTACAATCTTAAGAGGCCAATCAGACACCACCAGGTTTGCTAACATCAGGGAAAACCAAATGGCTAGAGGTCAGCATAATAACACAAGCATCAAAACCCAGGGCTATATGACACCACTGGAAACTACATTGTCTACCACAGCAAGCCCTGAAGAGACTATCACACCTGAAGTGCCAGAAAACGATCTTAAATTGGAGGTTATGAAAATGATGGAGGCCTTGAAAGAGGCAAATTAATCCATCAAAGAAATACACAAAAAAATATAATCAAACAGGTGAAGGAATAAGTCTCTTAATGAAACACAGGAAAATACAATCAAACTAGAGAAGGAAATGAATAAAAATATTTAAGATTTAGTTGGAGATGGAAAACCTATCTAGAACATGTGCACGCTCTTAGGAAAACTTTGATATGACAGAGGGCTAATATCCATAATATATAAAGAACTTAAGAAAGCAACAAATCAAGTAACCTAATTAAAAATGGGTACAGAGCTAAACAGAATTCTCAATAGAGGAACATCGAATGGCAGAGAATCACTTAAAGAAATGCTCAACATCTTTAGTCATCAGGGAAAAACAAATCAAAATGATCTTGAGATTTCACCTCACACCAATCAGAATGGCTAAGATAAAAAACTCAAGTGACAACACATGCTGGCAAGGATGCTGAGAAAGAGGAATCCTACTCGATTGCTGGTGGGAATGTAAATTTGTACAACCACTTTGGAAATCATTCTGGCTTTCTCTCAGACAATTAGGAATGAGGGTCCATTCTAATAGTTATGGTATTGCCTGCTTTTAGGTAACTTGTCCCTGGCAGGGCTGCCTTGCTTGGCCTCAGGGAATGATGATATTCTCAGTCCTAATGTGATTTGATGTGCTAGGGAAGACTGATAAAGGGGAAGGGCAGCTCACTTTTTCTGTGGGGAAAGGAAAGAAGGGGAAGAAGGGGGAAACTTTGAGGAGAGGAGGGAGGGTGCACCTTTGGAATGTAAAATATATAAAAAATAAAAATAATTAAAAATATACTTGTCAAATTTCTATGTTTCTAAATTGATTGAGTTGCTTCTATACATCTTTCATTTGCTTATATGTATAACTCTAGTAGTCTCACTTCTTTGTCTTTAATATTATTTGAAGTTTTAATGTAATTTCTGCCTTCTCCTAGTCTTCACACATTTTTTTTTTGCTTCTTTTTTTGCATCTTGTTTCAACTTAATCACTTAGGAGAAAGAGAGAGAGAGCAAGTTTGTGCTTCTATCATTTTTAGTAAGTAATGTGGGCATTTCACCATATATGCATAGTGGTTAAAATTTTAAATCAGTTATCAAACTCACTGCCTTCCCAGACCCTCATTCCCTGAAGGGCAATCAATTTTAAAACTTTATGATGTTCAAAAGTACATGCTATTAGAGTTTTATATTATAATTATTTGGTATCTATTTAAATAGTTTCGTTTTCTTTTTGTCGTCTCAAATCTATAAGGTTATATATTCTCCCTTATAATGCTTTCAAGCTCTACTGTTTATCATTTAGGAAAAGAAAACTAAAATGTTGTACAATGTACCAATAATTAAAATATTTAATCAGTTTCCTTCTCTGTTTTGATTTTCTACTGCTTCATGATTGGTTTTCTGATTCCTTGGCTTTCTATCCCTAGAAGCTTTTTGTTTGTATTCTGTTAAGTATCTGAATGTATTACAAGAGTGATGTCAGTTTCCACTCAATTATTTGCTTGAAAATGTCTTTCTGATCAGTGAGGGCATACAAAACTGGGTTGTAATTTGTACAAC
This sequence comes from Psammomys obesus, assembly GCF_907164565.1. Classification (NCBI taxonomy): domain Eukaryota; kingdom Metazoa; phylum Chordata; class Mammalia; order Rodentia; family Muridae; genus Psammomys; species Psammomys obesus. The sequence goes on along the minus strand of NW_026596073.1, from coordinate 37,439,703 downwards.
TCTACTTGGGGTCGTACAACTTTAGATTTTGTTTAGCTAAAAGGTGGGTTTATAGATCACGTTCCTGATGTAAAATGGTGCTCATGAGTTTATTTCTGGCTCACTGTTAAAGAGAAATATAAAATGTTACGTACCTACTTTCTAGGGAAAGATTCTCTTTATAGACTCTCAGGTTTGTATGAGTGAGGGCTGCTCTTTCTGTCTTCATGCCCCATGAGGCTGAGTAAACAAAACTAGACACTTAACAAATGCTCTCAGGGTAAAAGAGCCTCCAGGAATACTTTCAACTTCTGGGATCCCTGCCAGTACTTCGTTTAAGATGATGGGGGAGGGGATAAAACAGTAGCACTTAGCACTTTCCCTAGTTTTAGCCCTCCGTTTACACTATTGAGTGGCTAAATTCTCAACTCTTTCTTCCAAGTGTGATAGTTCCTTTAATTGGCTAATAAAACAGTCAATTGTTCTGCGCACTTTCTCAAGCTCAGGTGTATTTCTGGAAAGCTGGTATGAGGAAGAGGTATCTGAATAACCCAGAGAAGAAGAAGAAGAGGGAGGAGGAGGAGGAGGAGGAGGAGGAGGAGGAGGAGGAGGAGGAGGAGGAAACAAACAAACAAACAAACAAAAACAACCCCCCCAAAAAAACCAGAAGATCCCACAGGACATCTTTGGGAGGTTGTAGCATAGGCTCTGGAGAGACCTCCAGCTGAGCTAGAAAACTCTTGGTACTAGCCTGAATGTCCCAAGATGTTACTTATAAGTGCTTCTTCAGGAGTGGTAGCAGAGATCATTGGGTATCTCATTGCCAGTGGGACTTTTAAAGTGCTTGTAGAAGGGATGGGTTATGCTTGATGGAAGCTAGAAGATTGTTTTAATACACATCTGATTTCTAGGGCAGAGTTTTGATCTCTCTTGCTAGTAGTTTTCTCATGCTGCATCTGGTGAACTCCAGCAGAGATGTAACATAGCACTTTTCCATAAGCTAGTGTCTAATTCCCTAGCTACTGCTTAGAGTCATCCATGAGTGGGAACAATAAGAGCCAGAGAACCCTGCAATAAACTGCTTACTACAGCTGTTAAATGTTGTCAAGATAAAGATGTTTTATGAGTGTTTAAATAAAAGCGATCTAAAGCATAAAAACAACAACAAAACCCACCAAGGTGTATCTATTAAATGAATGGACTGGAAGTGCTTGTGTGCTTCCTTAGAATTTAAATGTTGTGTGTCTTAAACAGATGTTAACATACCTAGACTAATCGTAAATGTTTTGATCTGAGTACCTTTTCATGATGTTAAAAAGATATTTATGTGTCATTATGTTTTAGACTGCTCTTCAATTGGTGACAGCAACAATGAAATCCCAAGAATATATTAACAACAGAAATAATTACTTTGTAACATTTCAGTTTTGCTCATAGAAATTATAAAACATTATGAGCTATAGCAACACCCAATGAGGAGATGTAAGATCATCAGGGGATAAAGTTGGCAGGTATGATTAAAGTTTGAAGAGCAAATTAAATTTCAGAGATTTAGGTTTTTATAAAAAGTAAATTATTTTTTGGCATCTTATTAAGGAAATTTTAAAATTATTTACTGAAATACATGTAAAGAATGAAAGAATGGAACCTGTATTTGCTTTGTCTTGTTTGACTATCCTCTCTTGGAGGCCTGCTTTTTTTTTTTTTTTTTTTTTTTTTTGAAGAAACAAAGGGAAAGTGAATCTGGAGAAGAGGGGAGGTAGTGGTAGGGGCTTACTAAGAGAAATGTAGAGAGAAGAAAGTGAGGTTGGGTTGTATTCTATGAGAGAAGAACCTGTTTCCTTTTTTGCATATGATTTTATTTATTTATAATAAACTACATATAGTAAGAACAGTTGTGAAATGATCAGGAAAACCATATGTAAAAGTTACATTAAAAATATTTAGCTCATTTGTTTTTGGCAAACTTGAAGAAAATACTATCTATCCTGGAATCCCAGATGACTTATTTACATTTATTTTTATATAGTACATACTAGGTGAGACTAAATCGCTATCATATCTTCAATTTCCCAACTTAAAAACATCTTAAGCATTTTCTTAAATTCTAAGCAACTTAAGCCTAACTTTGAAACTCTAATTATTTAGTCTTCAACTCCATCAGAAACTTGAGAGGGAATAAAATTATTACTTAATTAGGAAGTACAGACAAACAGCTTCCAAAGCTAAAAGATGGCAGAGACAGTTTATTACCTGGTCTGTCACCCATTCTTTATAACTTTAGTGTATCATCTTCAGCCTTCTAACTCAGTATATCTGGAAGACGTAACTGTGAAGCAGGAAGTACAAAGGAATTGCTGAATCTGTCATGGTAGAGCTTGGCAATGCACTCAACCTGCATCCAAGTCTTGTCTATTTTGAACAACCTATGGTCTGTAGAGAGAGCTGGGGCATTTTTTTCTTGTGGCTATCTTGCTATTAGCAAAGCTATCTCCAAAAGGGGATTTTATGATGCTCATCCTCTTTATTGATGTGGACTGGGGGTATTGCCAGATGCTGACATATCTGAAGTCAAAAAGGCCTTAAATAAAAACATCTTTAAATGCTATATTCTATAAGTCTCTGAAGTTTTTGATGACCTATTTACATTTATATTTACACAGTGCATAATCATATCTATCTATGTGCCTACTCATCTATGTATCTATGTCTCTATCTGTAGTAAAGTTGGATAAGAAAACATTGCTTGTTTCTAGATACTTACGATCTGTTTAATTAAAAATTAAAATAAAAAGAACATCTATCAGGATCAATGAGGCTCCATCTCAGAGTTGTAAGATGGCTCCACATATATAAATAGCTAAATGTATTTCATCATATAAACAAATTAAAACAAACAAAAAAAATGACATCTCATTAGATGCAGAAAAAAATTATTTGATAAAATCCAACACCTTTTCATGATAAATGCCTAGAAGCAATTAGGAATACAAGGGACATATTTCATCATAATAAAGGCAACTTGCAACAAGCACAATGCCAGCATGACCCTAAATTGAAAGGAACTCCACCAAAATCAGGAACAAGACAAGGTTATCTACTTCCCCCAGATATATTCAATCCATAGCTTGAATCCTTAGCTAACACAGTAAGACAACTGAAGGAGATCAAGCAGATATAAATAGGATGAAAAGAAGTCAAAATATCTTCATTGCAGATGATATGAAAGCAGGGAACTTCTAGAGATGATAGAAAAATTAGCAGGGTACAAAATTAACAAGTATCAGTAGCCTTCTGTAGGCTTAGATTTTTATTTAGGGTTCTTAAGCACCCTTACCTCCCTTACACCCCCCAACCCCCATCAATCTTAGCTGGGAGATTAGTGAGCAAAGGGCTTTAGTCATCTTCTATCTACTTCCTGCTGATCAGGGTAGATGGGTCGTTAATGGATTATGGTATCTGAGTCAGTAGTCAGAAACCAACAGTCCAGTCCAAAAACCAACACAAAGCAGCAAAAGGTGGAAGACTCAGTTCCACTGCCTGGGGAAGCTCTCTGGAACATTTCTCTCTGCAAAGCCAAGTATCAAAGCACAAACATCAGCACAGCTCCAAAAAGTGATGTCTCCTGTGCATCGGCCACTCTCTCTCTCTCTCTCTCTCTCTCTCTCTCTCTCTCTATATATATATATATATATATATATATATATATATATATATATATATCCTCAAAGTACACTCATGGATGTTCTTAGCTGGCCAAAGTCATACCTCTTACATGTGAGGGATCACAGTAAAACATCATGTGCCCTTTATTAAGTCAACCTGGGCAAAACATCAGGTGCCCAGCTTGCAACAAAACATCACATGAACAAAATGAGTCCAGAAATTTTCACTTCAGCTTTCTTATCTACAAATTAGAAATGAACTGAAAAAAAAAATCAATAAAACAATACCTGTTACAATAGTCTAAAATCCTGTAAAATATCATTGGCTAACTAGCCAAATAAGAGAGAATTGTATGACATAAATGTAAGACACTGAAGAAGGAAACTGAAGAAAATATTAGAAAATGGTAAGATCGCCTATGCTCATAGATTTGTAGGAATAATATATTAAAAATGATAATCCTACTAAAAGCAAACTACAAAGTCAATACAATCCACATCACTATTTCAAAAAATTCTTCACACGACTTGAAAGGACAATTTTTAGATTCATATGGAAACAAACAGAAACAAGATAGCTAAAAACAATTCATAAAAATACAAGAATGGATGGAATTATCCCATGGTAATAAAAACATCATGGTATTGGCAGAAAACAGACACCTTGATCAATGGAATAAAATTTAAAATGAAGACAAAGTACACATACCTATAGGCACCTGATTTTTAATGAAGAAGTCAGAAATACACATTGTAAAAAGACCACACCTTCAATAAATGGTATTGTTCAAACTGGATGACTGTATGTAGAAGAATGTAAATATTTCCATACATATCACTCTGCATGTAACTCAACTCCAAGTGAATCAAAGACCTCAACATAAGATCAGATATCCTGAATCTGAATAGAAGAGACTGTCAGTCATTGGACTCATTGGCACAGAAAAATAATTCCTAAATTGAACACCATCTGCAGAGGGCCCAAGAAAAACAACTAATACATGGGTTCTCATGAAGCTTAAAAGCATCTGTTAGACAAAGCTACCCTCATTCAGACAAAGCAGCATTCTATAGAATGGGGAAGATTTTTACCAACTACACAGTGATATAATACATACATACATATATATAACTAAACAATATGGACATCAAGTAAACACCAATTTTTAAAAAATTGGATACAGTTATGAGCAGAGTATTTTCAAAAGATATAACACAAACAGCATTTAGTATTCAGGAAAATGTATATCAAAATTACTTTGAGATTTTTCCTTACATCTGTCTGAATAGCCAAGTTCAATAAAACAAATGACAGCTTAGGCTGGCAAGGATGTGGAGTAAGATGAATTCACATTCATTGTGCAAACTTGTACAGCTTCTGTGAGAATCATTGTTCTTCAAATAGCTGGGAATCAAACTACCTCAAGATCCAGACATACCACTCGGGGCATATATACTATACTTGCTTAACCATGTTCATTGCTGCTCTATTCATAATAACCAGAAAGTATAAACAAATTGTATCTTCATTAATGAGTGAATAAAGAAAATATGGCACATTTTTATATTGGATATTACTCAACAGTTAAAAAAAATTATTAGGTTAATGGATGGAGCTAGAAAAAATTTATTCTGAGTGAGGTAACCCAGATTTGAAAGAGCAAATATGGTACATATTCACTTATATGTGGATATTAGCTATATTTGATAAGCAGGCAAAAATAGATACAACCCTAGAGGTTAGGAAAATACTAAGAGAATGGCGAGAAGATTGGAAATGCAATAGATAATATTAATGGATGAGGTTGATTTGGTGGAAGGATCAAACAGGGATTGGGGGGAGGAAGAGACAGGCTAGGGAGAGGAAAATGGAGGGACAGCTAAAAAGAAGGTCCATTTGAAGTATTTTTGAAAAACCTGATAGAAACCTACACATATGTAAAAGTAGAAAGGTGATATAAAATAGAAAGATGACCTAAGTGAATAATAAAAATTGAATAATAACAGAAGAGATAGAACCAAAGCTACATAGCTCTTGTTGCCAAAAGAAGACTCAAATTCCAGGTTTGTGTTACATTTAATAGAATTGTGGGTCAGATGGGCCCCTTGGGAAACCACAGACAACAAAAATTATTGCAAGACTGTTGGTTACTCTCCAGAAACTGTTGGTAAGACCACGCTGTTGAAGACAACACCTACACAAGTAACATCAAGATGAGCTGGTGTCTGTCTAGAGTCTTTACTCCTATTGACTAGTGATAGGGGTACTAGAATGTACATTGCACATGACCAAAGAAGGGTAAACACAACCCAGCTACAAATCCTTTGCTCAACAAGGGTGACCTGCATGCAAAATATGCTAGTATAATAGTGGCACAAAGTTTGGGTGAGTAACTAACCAATATTTGATTGGATTTATGGCCTACTCTATGAGGTGGAGTTCAACCTAAACACTGCTTGGGTAGAAAAGAACCTGAGACGAGATAGGACAGGGATCTAGGGGAAAACCAAACACTATTTTCCGCTAAGACACCGGAAAAACCAGGGTCAGATGAAAGGGAAAGAGAACCTCCCCTATCAGTGGACTTGGAAAAGGGCAAGGAGAAGATGAGGGAAGGAGGGTGAGATTGGGAGGGAATGAAGAAGGGGGATACAGCTGGAATACAAAGTTAATAAACTGTAACTAATATTTAAAAAAATTAAAAAAGCAGATAACTAAAAAAAAAAAAAAAAAAAAAGAGCAACAAAATGACTCCTAATAACATTTTGCTACAGTTATAAAGCAAAGTCTTTCCCAACCATCATCAAAAAAGATTTCTCTAGCAGGGTATGGTAATAGAGACCTACAACTCTGAAACATTTGTCCCTAAGTAGAATGTCTCCATCAGGGAACCTCAAGAAGAGAGGAGGACCTCCCCTATCAGTGGACTTGGGGAGGAGCATGCATGCAGAAAGGGGGGAGAGGGTGGGACCGGGAGTGGAGGAGGGAGGGGCTTATGGGGGGATACAAATGAATAAAGTGTAATTAATAAAAGTTAAATAAAAAATTAAAAAAAGAAAGAGAGAGTGCAAAGATAGTAAGAATCAAGAGAAGGAGAACACCACGGAAATGTACTCTTCTCAACACAGAAGACCAGCGTACACAGGAGGTCTCAGAGACTACAACACCATGCATAGGGCCTACATGGGCCTGGATCTCATGAGTTCCACTGCTAAGAATGGAAGTGAACACAAGCCTCCATCTCCAACCCAGAAGCTACCTCCAATTGATAACCATTCACAAATAAAAAATCACTTTTCTGACCCTAGCTATGGCCAGAGGGCAGGGGAAGGGAATTCTCCCTTTCAGGAGATAGGAGGGAAGAGGAATGAAGGGTGGGGCAGGAAGAAGATGAGGGAGGGTGCTACAATCAGTATATAAAATTAATAAATTGTAAAAAAATTAAAAAAAATTACTTTTCTCCCATCCAGTCTCACTGGGTATACAAATCAGTAGGCCAAAACAAAGTAAAATTAATGGTATTTTTTCAGTTATTTTGTTGTTGTTGTTTGTTGTACACGCTATTTGGGATTCTATTTTATTTTTATTTCTTTTCTTAAAATTTATCCATTTTACATCTCAGTCATAGCCCCCTTCCTTGTCTTATCTCGGTCTCACTCTCCCTCCTTCTTTTTCCCTATCCCCCACCCCGTAGTTCTCAGAAAGAACAGGAGGGACCTCCTACCTTACCAACTGACCTTAGCCTATCAAATAATATTATGAATGTGGGAGTTTGAATTGAAACTATCCTTGTTATTATAGGAAATTATGACACCAAAGTAAGTAATAGTTAATATGAAATTACTCACAACTGGACATATTGAAAATCTCTTAGTGTTTTTTTTTTTTATTTTCATGTATGTGTATTTTGCCTGTATGTGTGTATGTCTGTGGATGCAGTGTTTGCTGAAGAGGACACTGGATCCCCTAGGTATGGAATTTTTGAATGACTATGTAAGTATTACAAAATAACTGTGGTTCTCCGCAAAAACAGTCCGTGCTTTTAACCATTGATCTATTTCTCCATGCCATAATTTTAATACTTAATCATTGTCTAGCTATTTATGTTCTTGAGATTTTAAATCTGATTATTTAATAAAATGTATTTAACTACCACAAAGAAGAAAAAGCCATATATCTTTTCATATATCTTTTCCATATATCTTTTTCCATATCAAACTTAGCCTACTCAGTATTTCTCCATATATCAAGTCAGCATCGCTGCAAGTCTATAAACAAGCTGAGTGAATTTTATATGAATCATTGCTTTTCATCTTCTATAAACTTTTGCATGGATCCTTTTAATAGTAACACACACACATATACACACGCACATATATTTGCCATTGATCAAGAAACAAATCTCATTGTCCCTCAAACAACATCTGCTGAGGCAGATTTGTCCTGTGGAGAGAGTTCCAGATCTGAATTGCACTGTTCAAGCCATTTTCAGTATTCAACTAATAGCTAGTTCCATTTTTGGGACTATATTTAAGTATTCACTCTTGATTCAAGTTGTCTTGCTCTAAACACAGAAGCGAATTTTTAGATGTCCTAGCTTATTTTCAAGTCAAAATTATAATAACCCACTGCCCAGTCCTACCAGAACTGACCTCTACTTAGTAACCTGAATACTGGGTAAAATATAGTGTTTTAGAGACTTGTTTTCTATTGTTCACTCACACATCTCACACTCAAATGACAAAGTCCCAACTGCAGTAACTGTGGGATGCCTTGACACAGGAGATCTTGCTTCATCTCTGGCTATATGAATATACACTCAATTACTGTGTCTAAAAATGCTACATTAATAATGAATGCAATATTGGAGAAATGCTTAACGTTAGGAGAAAGTCCTCTTCTTTCAGTGACCTGAGTTCAGTTCTGAACACACGAATCAGGTTGCTCACACCTTCTTCTAACTGCAGCTCTCGGGGATCTGATACTGTATTCTCCTCTCCACCAGCACTACATAAATACATATAATTGAAGAGAAAACAAATCTTTAAAAATAATATAGACATGAATTGATACTAGGATAAATACGATGCTAATAAATATCACAGAGGAAGCACTGTGGACATTGGTTTATTACCACGTCAGCTAATTTTATCTGTGACACACTTTCTCTTATGTTGCATAATGTCCAGAGTAATAACAGGCAGATGGTAAATATGAATGTGAAAGAAAGGAAAATTTAACTTTATGTAGATGGGCTCTCTGAATAATCATCCTATTAAATTTAATAGCCTACTTGAATAAGCTAATTTACTTTAATGGCAAATACTTTGTTGGCTCATCTGCCTTATAGTATGTCCACTCAAAAATTTGTATCCTTCTTTTTTCACCTAGTAAGATATAATTCATAAGTTCATAAATTTTCAAAGAACTCCCATTTTGCCACGGTCTGAAATGAGTAATTGGAGTGGTAACTGTGAAAATCAAACGCTTGTGTTTAGCTTTGGAGTTTTCCAGGCTCAGCAGCACCTGTATGTGTCTGTTGTGGCTGCCCTAACAGAACACAGACCTGGTGGCCTGCGCAGCACAAATTTGGTTTCCATCGCTTTGGAGGCTGAAGGCTGAGTGAGAGCATGAGCAGATCTGGGTTCTCCCGAGGCATCTCTTCTGTATGGGCAGATAAATGCCTCTTACCTGTCCTCACATGTTGGGCTCCAAACTTCTGCCATGTGCTTCTCTGCATCTTCTCTTCATCCTCTCTCTTTCTCCGTCTCTCTCTCTTTCTGAGACAGGGTTTCTCTGCATACCCTTGGCTGTCCTGGGCTGGCTTTGTGGACCATACTGGCCTGGAAGTCACAGAGATCCACCTGAACCTGCCTCCCGGAGTGCTTGAATTAAAGGCGTAGGCGACCCCACCCAGCATTCTCTTCTCTTATGAAGAAGAAAGCAGATTGCATTAGGACCGAACCCCACATTCTAAAGTTAACTGAGTCTTTAGAGGTCTGAACAGCAAACAGTAACCCTGTGAAAACAGGGGCTCTGATTTCAACATGTGCAGTTTGATAATGGTCACAATTCAGCCCATAACATTCCTAAATGTGCACATTTTAAGTTCAAGATGAAAATATAAATGTTCCTCTGATTCTTCTACCAACCCCTCTTCTGTGATGGTCCAGGAACTATGTTGTGTAGATGTTTTAGTTGAAACTAGGCTCCACAACTTTGTATTTCAATTGGTTGTGGCTTTCTATAGTGCTCTTTGTCAGTTGCAAAAAAGTTTCTTTGATGAGGCATGAGGCTTACTCCCATCTCTGGGTACAAGGATAAACATTTGAATGTAGTTTGAGATTATGCTGTTTTACCAGAGAAGCAGTAATAGGTTCTCCTCCAAGCTCCTTCATGTTCTCATGTCAATCAATGTATTTGAATTCATAAGAAGACTGCAGAGCACGTAGTGATGGTCCCTAGGTCTAAATCTTTAAACTGGGATGCTCATGGTGACCTCTACTGACCTTTCATTGGGTCATAAAAGAACAGCTTTTAATCGAAAACTAATATCCACTTGATGGCATTCCAGGTCACATGACAGAGAACATACCTATTGTTTGCTACAGACACAAATCCAGAAGTGGCCCATGAGATATGTTAGGGCTTACATGGGGATTAGGGTGGTTCAAGAGGGAACTGAGATGGATAACTGGGAGCCAAAGGGGTGTGTGTGTGTGTGTGTGTGTGTGCGTGTGTATGTTTTAGATGTATTCTTGCTATGAACAGATAGAAGGGCAATAGCATGTCAGGTGCCTTCAGGAGAGGACACCCTCCATCATCAGAGTCAGACAACACGGAGAGGTTTATGAAGAGTATCTGGAGCCCACAAGCAGTCAGGCTCTTTGCTTTCCCTGCAGGAGGCATGAAGGGGTGGGGAACATTATGTGGCTACTCTTTGCTGTGCATTCACTTCCCTGGCAAGTGTAGCACCCTGGGATTGATGTCTCAGGAGGGTGTTTTCAACATCTGTAGAGATTCCTTCTTCCACTTATGGACACATTCTTTTTTTTTTATTAATTACACTTTATTCATTTTGTATCCCCCATAAGCCCCTCACTCCTCCCCTCCCGATCCCACCTTCCCTCCCCTTTCTGCATGCATGCCCCTCCTCAAGTCAACTGATAGGGAAGGTTCTCCTCTCCTTTCTGATCTTAGTCTATCAGTTCTCATCAAAAGTGGCTGCATTGTCCTCTTCTGTGGCCTGGTAGGGCTGTTCCCCCCTCAGGGGGAGGTGATCAAAGAGCAGGCCAATCAGATTATATATGGACACATTCTAAGAGGATAGTTCAAAACAGCATGCAGGTGCATTCTTTTGCAATTGAACTATTAAACAATGAAAGCTACACATTAACAGAAAATGCTAATGAAAATATAAAAGTTAAATTGTAGTTAGAGCACAACTGACATATTTTAGTCATTAAACCAATTTCAGGAGAAGGGATTTTTTTTAAAGATGTAATTGTTTTTATTGAGATATAAATCACATACCATAAAATCTGCCCTTTAAAAGTGTACAATTCAGTGGCTTTTTTTGTTGTTGTTGGTTTATTTTATTTTATTAATTACACTTTATTCACTTTGTATCCCCCCCATAAGACCCTCTTCCCTCTCCTCCCTGTCCCATCCTCCCTCCCCCTTCTTCACACATGCCCCTCCCCAAGTCCATTGATAGGGGAGGTCCTCCTCTCCTTCCTTCTGATCTTAAGTCTGTCAGATCACATCAGGAATGGCTGCATTGTCATCTTCTGTTGCCTGGTAAGGCTGTTCTCCCCTCAGGGGGAGGTGATCAAAAAACAGGCCTATCAGATTATGTCAGAGGCAGTCCCTCTTCCCATTACTATGGAACCCATTTAGACACTAGACTACTATGGACTACATCTGTGCAGGGGTTCTAGGTTATCTCCATGCCTGGTACTTGGCTGGAATATGAGTCTCTGGGAAGACCCCCGTGTTCAAATTTTCTAGTTCTGTTGCTCTCCTTGTGGGGTTTCTGTCCTCTCCAGATCTTACTATTTCCCACTTCTTACATAAGATTCCATGCACTCTGCCCATAGTTGGCCATAAATCTGAGCGCCTGCTTTGATAGTCTGCAGGGCAGAGCCTTTCAGAGGCCCTCTGTGGCAGGTTTCTAGCTTGTTTCCTGTTTTCTTCTTCTGATGTCCACCCTCTTTGCCTTTTGGGATGGGTTTGAGCATTTTAGTCAGGGTCTTCTCTCTTAATTAGTTTCTTTAGATGTACAGGTTTTAGTAGGTTTATCCTATATTACATGTCTATATGAGTTAGTATATACCGTGTGTGTCTTTCTGCTTCTGGCACAGCTCACTCAGGATGATCCTTTCCAGGTCCCACCATTTACCTGCAAATTTTATGATTTCCTCATTTTTCATTGCAGAGTAATACTCCATTGTGTAGATGTACCACAATTTATGCATCCATTCTTCAGTTGAGGGGCATCTGGGCTGTTTCCAGCTTCTGGCTATTACAAATAAAGCTGCTACAAACATGGTTGAGGAAATGTTCTTATTGTGTACTTGACCTCTTTTGGATATATGCCTAGGAGTGGTATGGCTGGATCTTGAGGAAGTGCTATTCCTAGTTGTCTGAGAAAGTGCCAGATTGATTTCCAGAGTGGTTGTACAAGTTTACATTCCCACCAGCAGTGGAGGAGAGTTCCCCTTTCTCCACAACCTCTCCAGCATGTGTTGTCACTTGAGTTTTTCATCTTGGCCATTCCGATGGGTGTAAGGTAAAATCTCAGGGTCGTTTTGATTTGCATTTCTCTAATGGCTAATGAGGAGAAGGGATTTTAAGCAGATTTTTTTTTAAGTTAGGTCAGCTCATTCAATGATCCCAAATATTTAACAAGCATTATTGTCCGATTTTATTATAGGCAGTTCAGCTTCAATGTGAGATGGTAGTTGGTCTTTACTTTCATGGAAAGTCACAGAGAGTTTAAATACACCAATGACATTATTGGAAGTAACTTCTAAAGGTCATATAAAAGTGAACGGGAATGAGTGCATCAATGGAACGTAGTAAACCTGGACACATTAGGTATGTGGGATGAATGGAATTGTGTGTGTCTATGAACTGAAACATAGATTTGTAAGATCATTCTATCTTTGAGAATGTGGATGTGTAGAAAGCTCTGCATAAATTGAAATGAAGTTATTTTGAGAGTAGATGTGAGCTTACATTATATGTACATATACATAAATATTTATATATGTATGTATATGTACATATAATGTCTGAGAACATATACATATATATTTATATATATGTATATGTACATATACATATATATTTATATATATATGTATATATATGTATATATATATGTATATATATACATATATATATATGTATACATATATATGTATATATATATGTATATGTACATATAATGTCTGAGAACATTTCTTATGTAGATCCTGAGTAATTATTAAACTTCAGCAAAGATGTTGGGGTGGATATGTCTTGAAGTAAATAGTTCATTAGTTGCTCAAAATTAAAGTTATGGGAATAGAGAGTGCAGGTACAACTGCATTTGGACATGCGTTTTGACTTTCAGATTTTGGTATTGGCTATTGCATAGTGGCTATTACAAGGTACTATCGGAGCCTGGAGATAAGCAGTTAAGATCACTTGCTTCTCTAACCGAGGAGTGGAGGTGGGCTCCCGGTGACCTATATGAGGCTCATAGTTACCTGTAACTCCAGAGGCAGGGCTTTCCAGCACTGTGCTTGAACCCCAAGGGCATCCACATGTATGTGAACACACAGACAAGGACACAAACACATACACAAATAATAAAATAAATCTTGTTAAGTGACAGGAAAGAAACAAACATACACATGTGTACTTTAAAGTCAGAAATAAATGAATTTCTAGATGCGTAAGCTTTAAAACTTGCTGATGGAGTGATTCATTAAGGAGATGGCAAAACCTGATCACACGAATTAGCCACAAAAAACAAATTTTAAAAAGATCAATTTCAATCAAGTGGCAGCAGCTGACTGCTACAGTTTTACTTTACAGCCAACTTAAGAAGGCTTTGGTGCTGGGGCTTCATCTACTTATTTATTTATTTATTTATCTATTTATCTATTTATTTATTTATTTATTTATTTATTTATTTATTTATTTATTTATTTATTTATTTGATTCAGTAAACTGTTAAATTGAATTCATATGGAAAGTCATTCTCGGGAAATGTGCCCTGATCAGACAGGCGAGGTTGTAAATTGTAACTTTTATTTCCTCATCATGAAAGCCCTTGATATAAATAAAAGCTTCATTGATCACATATAAAATTACAACATTAAATGTCAGGTTCAGTTAAAAAAATGCTTTTGGACAGGCAGAATGGAATGAAATAAAATCGCCTTGCCAAGCATGCATATCTCTAGAGTAATATATTTACCACAATATTGTCTCCCATATTTCATGATTCATCTAGAACCATGAAATTATTTCTAGGTTTAAAAATTTGGAAGGTCACAGAAGAGCATTGAAAAGCCGAGATTTATCTGGGAATGCACAGCATAGTATTGCTGAAATAGGTTTCCTTTCAAAACTAATTGTCAATTTTCAGTCTTTTACAGAAAGAAATGAGGATATTGATCCTAAGTCCACAAAGTGTCGGTCTTCTTTGCATGTCCTCGGCTTTAAGAACCTGAAGACGTTCCGTGACAATGGTTGCACTCACACACATCCCAGGAATCTTTGAATGAACAAGGCAACCTAGCTTAGTAAAACGAGGCCCATTTGCTCTCAGATTTGGTTGTGATCTGCCCCTTCCTTTGTCCCCGTTCTCACATCATGTCTCCCCCACAGCTTTACCTCTGAGACTCTGAACACAGATTTTTCCACACAAGCTTGGATTTTGTGATTCTCAAGAAACTGTTTTGAAGAGAACAGTGGGTTTCTTGGAAAACATACTCAGTGATAGTCAGACTCATTGATGGATAAACCCTGATCAACTTGATTTAATATAAAAAGAAGTATCTAATAAGAGACTCTCAACAGATGTAGTGATACATCCTGATTGAGAATTTTAGTAATATAGTCTTATAGTTCATAGTCACATTATTTGGATTAATGTATAGCTTACACATTTCAGCAATTACTCTGGCTAAATCGAAAGGATTTACCTGCTGATATATTTTAGTTGTTTGAATTTATTTTTACCATGTCTAGTATGTAAGAATAACATCAACACAAAATAAAGAAAAAATTCAAATTGAGGGGAGAAAAACACATACATTAAGAATTTTTATTATCAACCTGGAGAGTCTCCAAATGCATTACTGCTTTTTAGTCTTCTTAAATATATATAGTTTTTTTTTTAGTTATCATGCAGAAGTAATAATGTTTCTGTGTGTGTTCAAACAGTATAAATTGTGTTTTGAGATATACATTTAAAGCAGAATGATTGCATCAAGGTATTTCATGTATGCACTACTTCACATAACAATATTTTTATTTTCTGCTGGCTCACAACACTTACCTACCAATTTAGAATTTACTAGTATTTGACATACTAATTTTAACTGTAGTTTTTAAAGACAGGTATGGTGGTGCACATCTGTAATCCCAGCACTCAGGGATGCAGAGGCTTGTGAATCTCTGTTAATATGAAGCCAGCGTGGTCCACAAAGCAATTCTAGGACAGCCAAGGCTACACAGAGAAACCCTGTCTCAAAAAACAAAAACAAAAACAAAGACAAAAACAAAAACAAAACAAAACAAGAAAAAAAAAACAGCAAAAAAAGTTAACTGTAGTTTCTACATGTTCACTAGAGCTCATTAATTCCTTCCTCTCCTTTAACAGAAATCTGTTTTTTGACTGGTGCCTTGACAATACCCTGATATTTCAGCCTGTCATGAACAAAGCTCTGTTTGTATGTTGAATATTTTTAACTCCACAAATAAGTGATATCATTCAGGAATTTTCTTTCTTTGCTTGGACTATAAACAAATGTCTTCTAGCTCCCATCAGTTCTGACAAGTGAATAGATTGCCATACATTTCAAGGCTGAAGATAATTTCATTGTGTAGTACACCATATACCTTTAATCATTAATCCGAAGAAGTACACTCAAGTGGGCATATACATTTGTTATTGTAAATGAAACCATAACAAAAATTGGAGTGCAGGCCACTCATTAGCACACTGATTTAATCCCTGCACTTATTTTTACGCACTCATACATACTGACCTTAATTTGCATACCTTTTGGCCATTATGTGCCTTCATTTGAAAAATCTCTATAGGTCACCACTGGTTATGTTAATTTGCTCATTTGTTTATTCAGTGGTGACTTTGAAGCTCTTATATATTGTAGATGTTAACCATTTCTCAGACATGTCATTTATAAATAATTTCTCTTTTTTGTGCCTCTGTACACTGTTTCTTTTCTGTGCAGAAGCTTTGAATTTGATGTAGTTGCATTAAAAAAAAAAAACCTTTTTATTTGCCTTTGTTTTGAAACTATATCAAAAGAGGTTTTTTCCAACCCAGTATCAAGGAAAATTAATTTGCCATGACAAACACTTTTATATCAATGGACAAAATGTATTGTTTTGTGATATTCTACTTATGCCCAAAGTGACTCATTCTGGATGATTTTTCTGTTGTACATGATATTGTATAATGATGATTAAAAATACATTTCAGGAAAAAGATTTTAATTTTGAAGCTACATTTAGTGAAGATACAGAAGAAATGACAAGTGATAATCCTGTATCATGAAATCATTTATTGTTCTTCATTAGTTCGAGTGACCATTTGCATTTATATGTAAATGCAAGTGGCTTGTAATTTACTTAAGGTAAATCATTCTCCAGGACAGCCTATTCAGAATACATGTGAAACTATGTATTAAAAAAAAAAATTAAAGTGTGCCAATAAGTAGGGCAAACTACCCATTTAAAGTCTGAAATCTTTTAAGTATGACTAATCAAATAAACTTTACTTCAATTTGATTAATTTTACATAATCACACCTGCCAGTGGCCAGTCTGTTACTACCACTCTAAATGGCCGTGAGAATATAACTTTCTTCTTTTCTTTCTTTTTTCTTTTTTTTTTTTGTTCCTTGCTTTATTCATTCATTCATTTATTTATTTATCTTATTATTATTCATTACAATTTATTCACTTTGCATCTTGGCTGTGGCCCCTTCCCTTGTTTCCTCTTAGTCCCATACTCTTTCCCTTTTCTCCCCCTATGCCCTTCCCCTAGTCTACTAATAACTGATAGGGGAGGTCCTCCTCCCCTACTATTTGACACTACCATATCAGGTTTCATCAGGACTGTTTGGATTCTCTTTCTCTGTGGCCTAGTAAGAAACTGGTTTATTTACACAATGGAATACTACTCAACAATTAAAAAATAAGGAAATGATGAAATTTGCAGGCAAATGGATGGAACTAGAAAAGATCATCCTGAGTGAGGTAACTCAAAAGCAGAAAAACCATACATGGTATATACTCATTTATAAGTGCGTATTAGCCGTATAATAGAATAAACATACTAAAATCTATAATGCTAAAGAAGCTGTTCTTTTGGGACTTTTAGACAGGGTTTCTCTGTGTAACCTTGACTGCCCTGGACTCACTTTGTAGACTAGACTGTCCTCAAATTCAGAGAGATCCGCCTGCCTCTGCCTCCCTGAATGTTGGGATTATAGGTGTGCAGTTTAATTACTTTGTAATGTCAAGTTTATGGTTTTTACCTTTTTACTTTATATGAAGGAAAGGAAATTAATACTTCAAGTTTATTTCTTTTTAATTATTTTTAAAAATATTTTTAAGGTAAGCCTTAGCTTCAAAATATTCTATTGATATGTATCATTCATTTTCTACAAAGGTTATTTGTGCACTGAAAAGTTTTGTTTGATTCCTTATTTTCTCATTAATTTATAGGTCGCTACTAATTATAAAAGTATTTTCTCTTTCTTACTGATTACCCACTGGAAAATTGTCTTCAATAACTATGTACTTTTTCCTAGTGTTGTGTGTAGATTCATTGGACATTTACTGTGCTTCAGAAAGAAGTCTGTCAATGGCACATGTGATACTTTGACTATAGTTCTGGTCATCACCCTTATACTCCTTTTCTTATTTCTCTGTCCTTTAGTTAGTCCTGTTTGTTCACCTAGACAGTTTTACTTCTACTTCTCATGATTGATCAATCATAGCTACTGAGTAATCATAGGTACTGAAGGTTCAAGAGGATGGTGACCAAGTCACTCTCTTCAGGACTGTATTCTACATAAAAATCAAAATACTTCCTAGGGAAAGTATAAACAGGGCTTTATTATTTCACAGATTTTTTTTTTGGATAAGATCTATTTCTTTATTGTTTAAGTTTGTTGTTTGTCCTTTTTTCATTTTAGGCAGAATTTTATTATTTATTATTACATTTTGGCCCTGAATTCTTTATTGTCTCTTGCATTGTAAAATGACTATAATTAAATTCAGTTACCCATATACTCAAAATGTTTACTGCTTGGTGCTGCATCCTGTAGCTCCTCTATTGAGACCCACTTTAGTTCTTGGTATAACCATGGCTCCTCTGTTAACACCTGATACTTCATTATCAGGAAAGGCTCTGAAGTCCCCCAACCGCAGAACCAATCAAATTAAAGGTCAGGTAGAAAAGCTTAATCCAGCTAGTCAAAATGATATACTGTTGTTTCCTACACATGGATACTTGGTTGCATTTTCGTTACCTGGTTGTTACCTAGTTGAAGTATGTTTCCTAAATTTGATTATAGTTTTGTTGTCTGGTTGCTAGCTGATTATTTTATTTTACTTTTTTATAAAAAAAAAAAAGCCTGCCTTATTGGCAGACCAATGTCATAGTCTGGATCCAGAGTCCAGATTATGGCCCCTATTGGTCAGTATCTGGTTAGTGTTCCATAAACCACTGTTGAGCTGATTATGGCGTCTGAGTGGCCACTGAGCGGTTATTCCAAAACCGTAACAAAAGATAATTATTTCACTGTCTCGTTATCAGTAATCAGCTTCATTTTTGTGGATGTCAATTTTATTTTTCCATGTAAGAAACTTCTTGGATCAGTGATTAGGAAATGTGCATAACATTGGAGGGAGAGTGCATAAATTCCGAATGATATATATTAAGTGTACGACATTAATAAACATACAGTGTTAAACTGTGCTTTAATCTACTGTTGACAGTCTTCACAGGATATCTTGAATGAAATATTTTTATTTGCTTCTACTTGAATTACCGCATACCTTTAATTATTATGTTTTTTTTAAAATTTACTGTAACTATTTATTAGAATTTAACTATGTTTTAACTAGAGTTTTATTCGGCCAAACCTATAACTGAATAGGTGCAGAGCTTCGGGCTTTTATTCACCAATTCTGAAAGTCTATTCTTTTTTTCCTACGTTTTGCAATTTATCACTTTGTATCTCAGTTGTACCCCTTCTCTCCCTCAGTCTTTTCCTCCTGGTCCCACCCTCCCTTGCTCTTTCTTCCCTATCCCCCATCCCTAGTCCACTAAGAGAAGTTCTCCTCCCCTACTGTCTGATTCTAGCCTATCAGGTCCCATCAGGACTGTCTGGGTTCTCTTCCTCCTTGGACTAGCTAGGTTGCTCCACCAGGGGTTTCAAGGAGCAGGAAACCTAGTTCATGTCAGACACTCTCTCTTCTCACCTTACTAGGGAACCCACATGGAAACTGAGCAGTCTGTGGGCTACTTCTGAGCATGGGATCTACGTCCTCTCTATGCATGGTCTTTGCTTGATGCATCAGTCTCTGAAGTCTCCCCTGGGCCCAGCTTTTTTGGCTTTGTTAGTCTCCTTGTAGGGTTCCTGTCCCCTCAGGGTCTTTTAACTCCCCCTTCTTCCATAAGGTTCCCTATGCTCTGTACAAAGTTCAACTGTGAGTCTCTGCATCTGCTTTGATCTCCTGCTGGGTGGAGTCTTTTGGAGGACATATGAGTAAGCTCCTTTCTTGTTCTCTCTTCTACTGCTTTTAGTGTCTATTCTGTTTTCCTTTCTGAATGGAGAATTAAGCATCTTCCCTAGTTTCCCTTTGTTATTTAGCTTCTTTAGGTCTGTAGATTTTAGTATTGTTATCCTGTATTATATGGCTAGTATCCACTTAGAACTGAGTATATACCATGCATGTCTTTCTGTTTCTGGGTTACGTCACTCAAGATGATCTTTGAAAAATGGGGTACAGATCTAAACAGAAAATTCTCAACAGAGGAATATCAAATGGCTGAGAAGCATTTAAAGAAATTCTCAACATCCTTAGTCATCAGGGAAATGCCAATCAAAAGGACACTGAGATTCCATCTCACACACATCAGAATGACTAAGACAAAAAACTCAAGTGACAACACATGCTGGAAAGGATGTGGAGAAAGGGAAACCCTACTCCATTGCTGGTAGGAGTACAAACTTGTACATCCACTTTGGAAACCAATCTGATGTTTTCTCAGAAAACTGGGGATAGTTCTACCTCAAGATCCACCTTTACCACTCCTGGTCATATACCCAAAATATGTTCAACCATACAACAAGGACATTTGTACTGCTATGTTCATAGTAGCTTTATCTGTTATAGCCAGAATCTGGAAACAACCTAGATGTTCCTCCACTGAAGAATAGATACAGAAATTGTGGTACATTTATACAATGGAATGCTAATCAGCTATCAACAACAAGGAAATCATGAAATTTGCAGGCAAATGGGTGAAAGTAGGAACGATCACATTTGATTATTTTAATATTATTTTCTGTTTCTTTCTTTGAGGTGCTAAGAGCTACCATAGATTCCCATATAAGTAATATCTTGTGGGAATAATATATCATTTCTTTTCTCTCAGGAGACTAGATGTTCAGTATTTTGGGGAGGTGGGAAGAAATACCTTGGTCATTTTCATTTTTTTTTCCTGCACTGAATGCTGTGGATACTCTCAGTCTTTCAACACAGGCCCCACATACCATGTCCCAATCGAGTCTATTGAAGTTTAAGAAATCTTAAAAGTATATGTTGTATGATTTCTTCTTAAATAATCACTGTATCTCACCATTAGAAGATATGGTCCAAGGATCCCTGTGAATGATTGATACAAGAATTACCAAAGCCTATGTCAATATGTTTTCTTTCTATACACTTACGTGTGAATGATAAAATTAAATTTATAAATTTAATCATAGCAATTTAATTTTAATAATAAAATTAAATTTATAAAGTAATCATAGTACACTTTTAAAGTAATAACCACAATGCTATGTGATAATTATGATAATATATTATTCAAGGCTATGCAAATATGGCCTTTATTATAAGATATCTTATGGTTATATACATTTTACAAACTGTTTCCTTTCCTTGTTATATAGAAAGCACTTTTCCAAAAGTGAAACCCTGAAACTTTTCTTTTGTATTCAAGAATCAGTATTTCTGGGATCTAGCAGCATTTGACTCTTGTTAACTAATGCTCGTATGTCTTTTAGATACTAGTCTTCCCTCTCACCCTATAACACAGAACTATTTGGTTCCCTTGAGAAGATAAAATCACAGTAAATATTTGAATTGCCTTACATATTTATTTTCCTATTAAAAACCATATGCCTTGGATGTCATCCAAAAAATTCACAGCAGCTCTGGTTATCTTCACAAATTCAAGACAGTTAAATTTTTCAACACAGAACAAAAAGTACTCATAAGATCCACTCCTACCTGGAAAACCATTGGTAGTTCATGGTCGCTGGAAGAAAGACAGTCAATTTACTTTGCTAGTGTGGCACTAGTATGGTGCTCTTGCCCATGAGATGACTCCACACTCATGTACATATGGGCAGTACTAATTCAACCTGATGAATTTTCTTAAAAACGTAATAAAATAGAATATGAATTTCAGAGGAAGAAGGAAGGGAGATCTATTTTAGAAAATAGAGCATGAGAATAAAGGGTTCATGTGATCAAGATATATTGTATACATGCGTGAAATTTATAAGACTCAAACATTATTTCTAAAGAGGTATACCCTGTGCTTTACTCGTCTTTTAAACTTTCCAATTAAACAGGAAACTTCAACCTCTTTAGAGATTTATTGAAACCTTTTATAAAATATATGTTTTAGAAATTTTTATCATATTGAAGAAGACTACAGAATAATTCCTTCTGATGTAATTTATATTGTAATGATTCTTAAAATAGTTGCCTGAATTTTATTGTAAATATACTATTTTATTACACTCATAGATGAAATTCAATATTTGTGTGTGTGTGTTTCCTTTGGACTTAGTATGTTTTATGGGATTCACAACATATATTTGGATTTTTGTCAATGTTTATTTTATTCAAAAATTGATAAGTATGAAAAATAATATATTCATTTTTGTTTTAAGATGTCCTACAGAAGTTCTTTAGAGTGTTCTCTGTACTGCAGAGAGCAGTAATTGGAGTGTTCATAATTGTCTTCATCATCATTAGATTGTTTTTGGGTTTGTGTATATTTGTAAATTGAGGTGTAGAAAATAATTTCTTTTGTGATTCAAATATAGTTTTGCAAATTTTAGGAAACATTCATTTGCAATTCCACTATTATTTCTTATTTCTGGGATGATTTTTTTACTTTGCTTTTTATTTAGCATATGTTTGTTTTTATATCGTTATCTGCCTTATTATTTTTATTTTTTCTCTTGTTCATTTTACTTGCATTTTCTTTGTATTTATTCATTATTGACTGGGTTACTTTCCTAAGTTGCCTTGAATTTTTCAGATACAGCTTGCTCTTTGACACAAAAGAGAGGAATACCACTATCACTTATTTTTCTAATGTCTGCACTTTGGTAACCCTTCTACTTTTTGGTTCAATGTATTTTCTTTCTCTATATTTCTCTTGGATACCCTCTTGACTTTATACTTATCAATTTAATGATGGGTATTGTCTCATTTGGATTTCATACAGATGGATTTGGTTACCATTTTCAAAAAAGACTCTCAAATCTTGAACTTCCATTTTGTCTCTCTCTCATTGAGAGAGGTGTCTGGTTAGTTTAGAACTACGTAGATCAGTCTGGTCTTCAATTAAAGAGGAATCCCATCGATGATTCTGTCTTCTGAGTCCTGAGACTAAAGGCCTGTGCCACCATATGCTTTTTGTGTATCTATTAATGGCAATAGAATTTTCTGTATTAAAAAAATCTACTTTAATAAATTTTATAGATATTGCCTCATTGTTATTTATTATAGGTCCTGTAAAAACAAAGTACAAAACACACCAGAAGGTTGATCTAAATAAACTTCAGCTCTGCCTTTTATGATTGTATGGGCATGCCTTCCTGTTCTTCCTAATGGTTGTTTCAATTTTTAGATTTGTATCTCAAAGTCTACTGTTTTTTTTTTTTTTTTTTTTTTCGTTATTGCTTCACCTTATATGGCATCATGTTGTGGTCAATCACTGAGTTTACATATATGATCTCTAGCTCTTACATAGCCTGTGATTCTGAGGATGACCTTGAACTTCTGGTTCTCCTGCCTTCAGTTCCCTAGTGTTAGGATTACAAAACTATGTCAGGAAAGGCATGTTTATGGGGTACTATGGATTGAAACTGTATCTTTTTTTGGAATAAAAGGTAAGCATTCTCCCAATGGAGCTACTTTCCCAGCCCCAATATTTTAATTTAATAAAGAAAATAAACAACACATACCTTTATAATGAAATAATTCATAATATAAATACTAATGAGAAAAGAAAATTATGCTTTTGATATTTGTAGTCATTATTTTATCATTGAAGAGGACTTTTTATAAGACACATTCTTTAAAGTTGTTTCAATACTGAAAACAACCAGGTGGATTTTGTGAATTTACTGAAAACATACCCATTTCAACACATTACACATTTGGTGCCTGCAAACAATCTTATACAGTCTTTAAAAACATTAATTACTAAAAACAAAACAAAACATTAATTACCGTCTTGGTGTCTGAATCATAGTAGCAAATCTGATATTATATAAAATCAATTGAATTAAAGAAAATGTCTTGCTATGCCATTTATTTTCATGTTATGTTTTGATAGCTTTTAATGCTGTTAACACTCTTTACAGATTTTTAAAACATCTATTAAAATTTGTCAATGTATATGCCAAGAACTCGCTGACCACAGAAAAATAATAAGTACATTAAAATTGTCTGTCTAACTTGCTTCCTTAAGATGCCAGCTGCCAGCCTATACACTATGTAAATAAACACTCAATGTAAATGTGTTAAGGATAATATCATGAAGTGGTTTTAAAAATGACACTCTTGTAATTTAAGCCTTTGTTAAAATTTCCAATAGTACATAAAACGGATTTTGTAATTTAAACTATTTTTTTCTGAGTGTGTCAGCAGAAGAGGAGTTCATTAAGGTGATACAGATCTTTTCCCAACCTTATCCAGCTTCACAAGTAGAAGTGTAGCAGACTATTTATGTGGCAAATTCACGGAAACTGCTTACTTAATATAATGTGCCATTCATGCTATCTATTTCAAATTATATGTTTGGATTCCCACAGAACCAAAATTCAATCTCCTTTGCTACAATTTCAGCAAAATTTATCTTTAAATATAAATCCTGAGAAAGAAATAGCCTGGATTTTGAATTTGCAGTTCCACAAGACAAAAAAACAATATAATATGTGACATGATAGCCACCATTAAAAATTAACCAATTAGAATAGTGTATAAAAATGGTAACCTTATTTTAAAGTATGTAGAATTTATTTTTTATGGCACTAAGAACCCAATGAAGAAATCAGTGTTTATTTGTAGAGCATTTTATTATTCAAATAACAATGGAAATATAATTTGCAAATGCTCAACCAAATATCTTTATACATAATTATTTCACAAATAATATTCACACATGTATTTTAAAACACTAATCTTTATTTTACCTAAATTATGTGTTTACTAACTTCTCCCTTTTGTCTGATCTTCTTCATGAACAATATAAAACAAAGCAAAATGAGCCAAATCCCACCACATTGTCTGTAAGTTCCCTCATTGTCAGTTATACTTAATTATTTTCTCCATTAGTTAATGCAAAGCTACTTGAAATCATTCCTACAGTAATCATTAACACGAATAACCTTTGACTAAATTCTCATTGTATGTGTTTATTTTGGGATCATGAATGTTCCAATATTTCTAAAGAAGTAGAGCTTGTTATGCTTAGATCTCAAAAGACCCAAAAGACAACCAAGAGGTTGACCATGCATGCAAGAACAAAGAGCCTTTATTTCTGGGCTTAAGGTCAGGCTCCTCAGTGTGCAAAGCATTGAATTAGGAAGGGAGCTCCGAATAGCTGCAAAGCTAGGTTGTATTATGGTTTGAATAAGGAACGAAACTTTCAGTTACACGATTGGATTGGTTCGCATTTAGCAGAAGCAAGCTTATCGTAAACTGGTGGGTACTGGGGGATGGAGAGAGTGGGGCACTTCATGGAGTGTGCAAGTAACCAGGTGTGCCAAGGAAACAAGGAGAGCTAACAGAAAGTGCTCAGGTAGCAATATCATTCTGACTAGCTATGCAAAGGTTTCTAACTAACCTTTAATTTGATTGGTTAAATGCTTGGGGACTTTTCAAGGCGGTTACTAGATTATTGTTTCTGATTTTCAGGGAGGTTTTGAGTTATTGTATCTCATTTCCATGGACTATAGTTTCATGTTTTCAAAAATAGAAACATGATCTAAGCAACTGTGGGAACATTACCAGGAAACAGAAACTCAGGCCTACAGTATCTTATGAAGCCTGTCATGGCAACACAGCAGCTGCATTGCAGCTGCTGCTGGGGTCCTTCAAAGCCAACATATAATACTAAATGATTTTTCTCTCTACTGGTGACTTATCACTCTCCCATCAACACTTTACAATTGTGTTGATATAAATTTTTATACATAGCCAATGATAATCATTGAAAAATTTTGACTCATGATTTTTACTTTGTGTTTTGAATTTTTTATTTCTTTTTGTATTATTATCATGTATTCAATTTGTCCCGGCTGTGGCCCCCTCTATCATATCCTCCTAATCCCACCCTCCATCCCTCTTCTTCCCCTATGCCTCTTTCCTAGTCCACTAATAGGGGAGGTCCTCCTCCCCGTCTATTGACCTATTAGGTCACATCAGGACAGGTTGCATTGTCTTCCTCAGTGGCCTGGCAAGGCTGCACCCTGCAGGGGGAGGTGATCAGAGAGCCAGTCACTGCGTTCATGCCAGAGAAAGTCCCTGATCCAAGTACTAGGAACCCCACTTGGTACTGAGTCTATGGACTGCATCTGAGCCTGGATTTTAGTTCCTCTCCATACATGGTCCTTGGTTGGGGTATCAGTCTTGGCAGGGCTCCCATGGCTCAGTTTTTTTTTTTTTTTTTTTTTTTTTTTTTTTTAGGTTTTTGTTTTGGCTCTGTTGGTCTCCTTTTGGAGCTCCTATCCCCTCCCAGTCTTTCTATTTCCCCATTCTTTCATAAAATTCCATGCCTTCTGCCCAAAGTTTGGCTATGATTCTCAGCCTCTGTTCAATACCGACACATATATCCAAAGTATGCTCAACTATACAACAAGAACATTTGCTCAGTCATGTTCGTAGCAACTCTATTTGTAACAGCCAGAAGCTGGAAAAAACCTAGATGTCCCTCAATGGAGGAATGGATACAGAAACTGTGGTACATCTACACAATGGAATAATACTCAATAATAATACAAGGAAATCATGAAATTTTCAGGCAAATGATGGAAACTAGAAAAGATCATCTTGAGTGAGTTAACCCAGAAGCAAAAGGCACACATGATATATACTCACTCATAAGTGGATGTTAGACATACAATATAGGATAACACACTAAATCTCAACTCTTAAAGAAGCTAAACAACAAGGAAGACCCTAAGGAAGAAGCTCAATCCTCATTCAGAAGGAAAAAGGCGATAGACATTAGAAGCAGGAGAAGACAGGGAACAGGAAAGGAGCCTACCACAGACTGCCTCTGAAAGACTGCTGTGTTTCGAATTTTGTTAATAGTAACTTATTCATCACAAATATTTTTTTTTAATTTTTTAATTTTATTTTTAATTATACTTTATTTACTTTGTATCTCCCCTCTAGTTCCCTCCCTCTGCTCCTCCCAATCTCATCCTCCCTTCCCCTTCTCCACACATGCCCTTCTCCAAGTCTACTAGTAGGGGAGGTTTTCTTTTACTTCTTTCTGATCCTAGTCTGTTAGGTCTCATCAGGAGTGGCTGCATTGTTTTCCTCTGTGGCCTGGTATGGCTGCTCCCCTCAGAGGAAGGTGATCAAAGAAAAGGCCAACAGTTCATGTCAGAAGCAGTCCCTGTTCCCATTACTATGGAACCCACTTAAGCAACAGAACCAAAAAATTTGAACACGGAGGTCTTTCCTGAGACTGATACTCCAACCAAGTACTATACATGGAGATAACCTAGAACTCCTGCACAGATGTAGCCCATGGCAGTTCAGTGTCCAAGTGGGTTCCATCACAGATATTTTTGTACTTTACTGTACTACCCTGAGGAAGATAACAATTGCTGCTATTCAAAGATCATATTGCTTCTTAAAAGACTTTCTTTAATATCATTTCAAAAAAGATGAAGCATGTTGAGTGGCTTTTTTTTTGATCATACCTAATGGAGAGTTCTTGCTTGCAACTATGGTGACAGGTTTGCAAGTCTATATATAATAAAAAAGATAGGAAAGCCTGAAAATGCAATGATTTAATGGGTCTGAATATACAGGATCTGTTTTGGATGAAGGGAACTTTGGGAAGCTGAAGGCTTAGGCATCTTCTGAGTTGTATATGATTGAAAGACTCAAACTGAGATTTAAGTCTCTTTGGCAGTCTGGAAAGATTCTGTAAGTATCAATCCTTGTTTACATAGAAATACAGATTTTTGAAGTGTGCTTTGTATATGTATAACCCTGTATGTGAACCTGTGTGTGACCCTGTGTGTGGATAAATATTCCCTAGAACATCAGAGGAAAACTTTGGGCAATTGTCCTGATTCCAGCTTCACTAAGACAGGGTCTTTTTTGTTGTATCTGCCAGGCTGTCAGGCTCGTGAGCTTCTGGTGATTCTCCTGTCTGCTTCCCATCTCACTAAATTCTGACTGTCCTTGTGGAAACATGTATCCACACCTGGCTGTCCATGGCTTCCAGGAAACCAAACTCATGTCGTCATGCTTGCAATGCAAAATTTTTATCCACTGAGTCCTCTTCCCAGACCTCAGATTAGATAGTTTTGGAAAACAGATAGCAAAATTAATATGTTCCTATAAGACATAGTGTCTAAAGGGGGAAATAAACAGAGAGGAGCCTGTAATTGGGAATTTGTTAATTTCTTTGGCATTGGAAATACTGGATTTGTTTGAAACAACTAAAGCTTAGAAAACTCAAAGGTTTCTAAAATTAAACTCTTTCTTTCTTCCTTCATTCTTTTCTTTTTTCCCCATCTTTCTCTCATTTATAACATATATTCCAGAAACTTAACTTTTGGAGAATTCAACATTAATGATTGTACAGCAAAAAAACTTCACGTTAATTGCATTTAATGAACATTACTTTGGGAATTTACTTTGAATTTGAATTATTTCATACAACTTTAAGTTCTTGTTATGTTTTTCTCCTTCATAAGGAAATGATTTTGTGTTCAATTAGTGCAAATTGTTTAGACATTTCTGTCAAAGTTTTTCACCATTTTGTGTTTTTATCCTTGTGAATCAAAAATAGATGTTTTACCATGTTTTATATTTCTGTTTTCTTCATTATACTCTGTCATGTTTCTTGAAAAAGCAAATCATGCTGTTTGGATCTTTTCATAGTCTGTATTTGGAGATTTCATCTAGTGTGATTCATCTCATGTTTGTGAAGGGAACCAGAACAAATGAAAGCTTTCACGTATTGCTGACATCCTTATGGTTTCTCATCTTTGTGAATGGCTTCTACAGTTACTGGAAAAAGAAAGGGTTTCTATTTGTCTTGAAAATACAGGGTTTCTTGTACCTGTAAGTCAATCCATG
Source organism: Psammomys obesus (assembly GCF_907164565.1). NCBI lineage: Eukaryota > Metazoa > Chordata > Mammalia > Rodentia > Muridae > Psammomys > Psammomys obesus. The sequence continues at coordinate 37,410,934 of NW_026596073.1, read as the reverse complement.
TTTATACAAATATCTCCATAATGTCAAGCCCTTTCTTCATCTCTTACATATATAAAATTTTTCTCAATTATGTATTCTTTCAAGGCACTGAAGACATTATGCTTAGTGAGGTCCTTCCCATACTACTTACCAATATAGTGGTTGTCTCCACTGTAAGGCCTTTCATGACATCAAAGAGAATGGTGATTAATAAAGAGAATGCCATGTATTTACAGACATGTTTCTTTCCACTGTGAATAATTTTGTGATATTTAAAGGCTTTCCCACATCACTTTCATGCATAGGGGTTTCTTTATGATCAATCTTTTCAAAATATTGAAGGGAGCTCTGAATACCAAAGGCTTTATCATAGAGCCAACACCATAGGGTTCTCTCCAGTGAGGACCCTTTCATGGTATAGAAGGAACTCTGGTGAATAAAAGCTTTCCCACATTGCTGGCGCACTTGGGATCTTACTTCACCATCAGTTTGTCAATGTATTTCAAAATTACTCAAGGAAGAAAAGGCTTTATTACAAAGATTACATGCATGGGGCTCTTTATCAGTGTGCTACTCTCTGCCACCAACGTGCTCTTTTATTGTTTATCCAGTGCAAAGTTGTCAGTCTTGAAACAAAATACAAAGAAACAACTAAAACAGACTTAGTAGGATATATGGCATGTGTTTATAAGCAGCATAGGAAAGATACACATACATACACACATACACGTAACAATAATAAAAAAAAGATGCTATTAATGACTATCAATGAGAGCTGTGGGGACATTGACGGGATTTAAGGGAGGATGACTGGAGGTGCTTAAGAGAGAAAAGGTAAATAAAAGTGATGTAATTCTATAGTCAATTAAAATGTATTAAAATAATAATAATAATATTGAAAATGGGTGAGAAGATAAGCACTGCGTCTGGAAGAAGGGAGGGAGAAGAGCATTGGTTAATATAATCAGAATATAATGCTTGAAATTCTTAAAGAACTAATAAAATTTATATTATGAAAGTGATCAAACAGTTCAGTGTTAAAATGGTGCATCAGAGGTGTCTTTCAGGGAAATGGGTGATTAGAAGAGTGAAGGTAACAAAGGAGATAATAGAATCTGAGGAGACAAGGAGAGTGAAAACAGTGGGAAATGAGAAAGTGGTCACAGGGGAGATTAAAAAAAATTACAGCAGGCAAGAAGGCAACAGTGAGAAAGTAGAAAGCCCTTGTGTTTGAAAGCTTGGCTTTAGAGAGGAAGAAAGACATAAACCTCAATTGCAAGGCCCCAGAGTAGCTGAATCTGAAACATGCTTCTGCACACATTACCTCTGGCCACAGCCACATGATATGGATAATGACATGGAATGGTTTTCCCATGCAGATTTTCATCATGCAGATAGTCTCACTTTCTCACCTAATATTCCAAACAGCTCCAAAGGAACTGTGACCTTTTAGGAAGTTCACCTTACAAGAGTGATTTTCTCTAGATCCTTCCGAAATAAAGATACACAGAGACTGAGTGCAATACAACCTTGTGGAATCTGACTGCTTTAAAAGAGAGTCAAGAAAACTAGAACATTGAAAATGACTACAAAAATTCCAGAAGGATTGTAGGAGGTCAGATGATAATGAGATCATAGTCAATGTGGAAAAATATAGCTGAATTCTGGAATACAAATGAATACATTATCAACAAAAATACATATGGAGTAAAACCATGTAAAATATATATTCCTATCCTAGGTCAGACTATACAAATCAGAGAAACTTTAAGAATGCAAGACTATAAGGCATAGTTATGTTAAAGTCCATGAAAAAAAGTGTTCTAGACAGAAAGCATGTGTTTATAAAGCACCATGGCGAAGGTTTTCAGGCATTCAGAGAAACACGGAAATACCCACTGAAGGTTTAGTTATACTTGTAATCAACATGGTAAAGACTTTTCCTGTTCCAGTTTATTCTTCACATCTGAGAAAAGCTTTCTACATGTTAGCAGTGTGGTAAAACCTGCAAGGTGGACTTGCCTTCAATACCGAGAATGGATTCACAGTGAAGAGAAACCTTATGGATGTAAACATTGTGGGAATTTCTAATATGTTCTTATATGTCCATGATACTTCCAAAGGACACTTCCAAGTGATTAACAGAAGCCAGAAAGAGTGTGTTTTCAAAGAGTGTGAAAAAACAAAACAAAACAAAATAAACACTCACGATTTGCAATTATTTGTAATAACATGAAAAATTTTACAATGGGGAGAAACCCTACACAAATAATCAATGTAAAGCATTACTTGGTATACTTTCAATATAAGGACATAAAGGAATTCACAGTTGGGTAAAACCTAGTGAATTCAAGCTATGTGTTAAATCTTCACATAATCACAGTTTCTTTTAAAAAAGATCTTAGGAAAAGAAGTTTTTAAGATAGCTTTCTTTCTTAATAAAATCTAAAAACTGAGTAAAGGAACTGAGTAAAGGAAATGTGCAACTTGTCCCAAATGTTTCTCCACAGACTCCAGAATCCACCAGAAATGTGCTTTTCTTTCACCTTTCTATATGGCCAGTTGCAGGATGAGTTTGAAGTCTGACTATTGGGAAGAGTGTGGCAAGATGCAAGCTGACAGGCAGACCCAAAGCATCTGAATGAACCCCGCTGCAGGCTGTGTACATTCAATACAGGACAAATGTGTACAAGAAAACAAAATGGGCTTTTTAATGAAGAAGCAGGAAGAGTGGAGAATAGAAAGGAGAAAACCCAAATTGCAACACCGGGGACTCTCTGCCCATCAACTCATCGATTCATCTGTAAAAGCATAAGCGGAAATCTAGTCTGTTGGCCAAACTCCAGCTTGTCATTAATAATGAAAGGGCCTGCCTTTCATTAGAGATTAAAAGCTAAGGTTCTACAGAAACAAAATGAGTTATTTGAAAAGCAAAGTCACTATGAAACAGATGAAAAATTGAACAATCTGCAAATGAGAGGAAAAAAAACCTGAAATACCCTTTAAGACAACAATTAAACAAGCATATTAAAAACCTTACTAAATATCCCCAAGGATAATAGGGAGAATATGACAAAAGTACAGTTATAATAGAAATACAGGCACACTAGTAATAAGAGTCAAAATAATGATAAAAAATAGGTTATATAATAAGGGAATTATATGTTTATACTATATAATAGGGTAAGGGAGAAGTTATCTGAAAATATACTTTTATGTTAATATTTGTTGAAAGTAGATAAAGAGACCAGGTGTGTTGCATTTCCTTAATGCCAGCACTCCAGAGGCATAGGCAGGTGATCTCTGAGACGGTTAGGCCAACCTGATGTTCAACAAAATTCCATTCCAGCTAGGGATAAATAATTAGACACTAACTCAAAAAACTTAATAGTTTTAATAATCAGAGAAGACTCATGTGACCTTACCGTAAAATACACACAGATCTCATTTTTATTACCTTATTAAGTTAATCTGTTGGACCACATTTGTTGTCCAACCTATAAATACTAAACTCTCTGAGTTTTCATCATACCTTTGGCCACTCAAAGCAAGACTTTTAAGTTTTATCTGGGGCCTGATGAAAACTGAAGTTGTAATTTTAGATTCCAAACCCTCTCATAAAAAGCTGGAGGTGGGGAGATGCTCATTTTTAATTCCATTACTGTGATACAGAAATAAGGAGATCCTATGGGTTGGTTAGCTTATAATCTCTGTGTTCAGTGAGAGACCATGTCTCAAAAAATAAGGTGAAGAGTGGGAGAGACAACAGTGCTGACATCTGCACTGTGATGATTGCATTTAGTCCTAATCTCTCACATGTATTAGTACACACAAAGAGGAAATGTTTCATCAAAGTTGTTCCATAGTTAATGTGTCTTAGTTATTAATTATTATTTCATGTTTTAAATATTACGATTTGTTTGTGCAGCCACCTGTTAAGAGAAATTTCTTGCCTCTGTATGTATTTTGGGGGCACTGTAAAAAAAATTCTGTGTGTATTCTTAAATTTAGTTTCTACACTTTTTCTTTTATTTTTTATTTTTTGACAATGTTTTCTTTTAACTTCATACAGTAGTTGAATATGGGAAAATCTGTGGTTTGGATGTATGAGAGAAGAACCTACTTTTCAGTAATATGTATTTTTTTGAGTCAGCTTTCTTTCTGTAGGCTTGGCTATCTTTTCTCAGTTTGTAGTCCATGCTCGCCTCAAACTCACAGGAATCCTCCTGCTTCTGCCTTCCAGAATTACAGGCATACACCACTGCACCCAGCTGAATATATGTTTTGTTATACATAAATTTTATTAGAAACATCCAAACATGCCTTACTTGGTGTTCCACATATTTTTGGGGTTTCTGAAAGATATAGTTCATGTTTCAGTTTTTAAGAAATAGTGCTAGAATATCTACCAACATGTATGTTTAGAAGTATGTATATTTGAATATATATTTAAATGATTTGTGTGAGAACATATTTTCTGTTTCTGTATATTAATATGAAATACTATGAGTTACTAGGTAAATAACTAATGGTGTTTTTAGTTTTTACTGAAACTTACAATGTCTTTGATAATGGTTTCACCATTTTGTATTCCTACCAGCGATTCATAGAGGTTACTATTTCCCTAATTTCATTGGCATTCTCTTTGATATTGTTTATGTTTTGGTGTTTTGGGCCCTCTCATAGGTATGCAGTTGGAGTGTTTTAAGCTGAAAGTCCTTAACAGTGAATGATGACAAGCATGATTTATTATAATTTATATGTCTCCCTTGGTAATGTTTGCATTCATGTACACTTACATTGATTATGTTAATAATCTCAGCAAATCTTTCTGGGATATAGCACTAGTTTCAGTGAATCTCCATTACAAGTGTGGAGAAATGAAAACTTGGTAACACAGAGTCTTTTTATCCATAAATGTGTGTTGCACTTTCATCAAACTAATCTGGTTTCTCATGTCATTTATTTTTCATTTTCCTTCTATGGATTCTGTGCAGGTAATTTCTTCCACATTTGTAGCTATTACTTTTAGTATCAATATAAATGGTATGTATTTTTAATTGCAAATTACATTTATTCATTATAGATCATTAGTAAAGCAATTAGCTTTTGTAATATTAACCTTATATCCTGCAGTGTTGATATGATTAGTTATTAGTGCTGGAAAATTTTGTTTTGTTTTGATAAACTTCTTTTTCCAGGGTTTTATGAGGAAAATTACATCATCAATGAACAGAGGTAATTTAATTCATGCCTTGTAACTCTGCATTGGTTGGGTTGCATGCTTTCTTGTGGTCTTCCAGGACCTTGTTAACAGCTCTTGGGTGTGGCGCCTCTATTGCTTCTATGCTTACTTAGTTCAGCAAAGAGCCTCTATTGTCACAGCATGAAGTATGATGTCTCTAGAACTATTTAGTAAATATCCATTATGATGATCAGTAATTTCCCCCTTAGTCCTCAGCAACAAATGATTTGACTTAAAAGTTTCAACTTTACAAAAGATGGAACACATTATTAATTCAGTGGAAAAAGTTCTCTCAGATTTAAATTTGGTTTATGCCTGGCTTGTCCTAGTGGTCTCAATGCTGCAGAGTGGAAGCATGCCACAGGTCTCCTCTAAGCACATGACCACAATCATAGCCTACTGAAAATGTACTATGTTACTAGCATTTGATGCTGAGTAATTTCTGGGTTAAATGCATTTTCAACTAACAATACTGTCCACTTAGAATACGTATTTTAGGTTAAAATGCATATCAGGCTGAGGAGTGAATGCAGAAACAAATATTATAATGAGAGAAATACCATTTCCTAATGGAGTGGGAGACTGGTTTAGGGTTATGTGGTATTGTGTGGGCTTCAGTTCAGAGTAAAGCAAGAGTAAAGAAAGATTTCTATGTTCTAGGTATTTGTCTGTTTGCATGTTTGAGGAGGAATGATGTTGGTAAAGACCTTGAAAAAGAAATGGAAACAAGGGAACTGCAAATGTATGCATGGAAGAGAATGACTAACCACAGGGACTAATTATGGTTTTCTCTTCTCCAAAAGACTGAAGTGCAAATTCTGGAAGTCCCTTTTGAAAAGAAAACATTAGCTTCCATGCTTCCTCCAGGAAGGCTTTGTATGGCTTACAATTAGAGTTGAACTTCAAAATCTTTCCCCAGAGCCAGCCTTCTTACTGTATTACTGGCGGTGTCATCTGTCATCACACTGTGTCATAGAAAGCAGAACAATACAAAATTAAAGCCTCAACCCTCATCTCGTTTTCTTCTGTTTGCTTTCTTCAGAGAAGGTGCACCTCTGTACCTCTCGCTGGTATGAAACTCACTGCGCCATAATGCAGGTGGACTATTCATTTGCCTTAGCTTCCCCAGTTCTACTGTCATTAGCATGAGCCTCATCACCCAGCTTCCTGTCTCTTTGCATACAGTTTTGAATCCAAAATTATTTTTATTAAAATGAATTTAAGTGAACTGTTATGCATTGTTCAAAACAAAAAGTTAAAATATAGCTTTAGATTCTTCTCAAAGCCATTTCTCAGCTATGAGCATTCACAGAAAAATATCTATGTACCCCATACATGTGTGGCCATAAGGAAATGGCCTTTCTTGAACCACTTTCAACTGAGCATATCTTACATAAATGTTGCCCTCTCCAGAGTGTCTTAATTATATTAAAAAAAAAAAACTATTGCAGGAATTTTAAAATGAACTGTATTGGTAAACAAAATTTCTTGAAGCATTTATGTTAGTTTTATGGTCTTCTCGGTTTAATTTGTATTTTCATTCTATTATATTGAAATATATTCAAGGGATCAAGTTTATTTTCTTGTTCAAATTGTATAAAGGCAGCAGTATATTAATTTTTAAGAATTCAAAGATTACAATAAAATATATGAATGCTTAAAGATGATTTAGATACTGTGTTATAAAATGGTATAAGATAATTATTTAAACTTTTTGGGTTACTTCTGAAAAGTCTTGTTTATGGCTTACATACTTAGAGAAACATAGAGACTAATAAAATAAAAATAAGATTATCTTCAGAGAACATGTATTTTTGGAGTATCAAATCTTGACTCATATTTTTGTGTTGTGCTACAATTTAAATGTTATTCAACTGCAGATTTAGTCAATAACATCTGGGTACATTCTTTAAAAATGTTCTTTTGAGTCATTCCCAGTTGAATTCTTTGCAGGAAATGATTTGTCTTCATGAATAAAACTCTAATCCGAAGCTTAGCAAAATACATCAAATAGACTCTTGCAATGAAAATGCCTTTCTTCTTCATTCCCACAGGTACATGTTCCCTTTCTTCTGTGTGATGCCTCAGGATGTAATTAAGATAGACCAAAATACAATCTAGACACACAAAAATCCAAGCATGAATTTTACGGGAAATTCTATCCACTTTTTTGTACCCAGACTCATGCAGCCCATAAGTGAATATCATCTGTCGTTAATTGGCTGGCTGTTACATTCTATTTCCATGTCATCTGCAAAACTCCCCTCACCATAATGGGGTTAAAGAGTGTTAATTCCTGCCCAATTTGTTCTTTAAATGTTCACTAATCTTTGTTTACATGTGTAATGTGCGTACATCTGTAGAGATTAGAGTGCTGATTTGGGAGTACATTATCCTGTTTCCACCTTGTTTGAGAGTGCTGTTATCTTGCTTTTTGAAACTAGGCTTTCAGGACCAGGAGTGTCAATGGATTGTCCCATATCAAAATCCCAACCCAGTAAGTAACATGAATTTGCAGAACCTTAGACTGTGGCCTCTATCTTCTCTGTGGGTTGTTGGAGTCTGGAACTGAGTTCATCAGACTTCATTAAAGGCAGTTTCACCCAATGATCTGGCTTCCCAGCACAGTTAAGTTAAACTGGTTTTTTTTTTTTTTTTTTTTTTTTTTACTTATTTAAAACCATGTATTGAGTTGCTCTAGTACACAACAAGGACATTTGCTCAACCATGTTTGTAGCAGCTTTATTTGTAATATCTAGAACCTGGAAACAACCCAGATGTTCATCAATGGAGGAATGGGTACAGAAATTGTGGTATTTTTACACAATGGAATACTACTCAGCAATCAAAAAGGAGGAAATCATGAAATTTGCAGACAAATGGTGGGATCTAGAAAAGATCATCCTGAGTGAAATATCCCAGAAGGAGAAAGACAAACACGGTATATACTCACTTATATAGACCTATAAGATGTGATAAACATAATGAAATCTGTACACCTAAAAAAGATAATCAATAGAGCGGACATGGGGTAAGATGATCAATCCTCGTTTAGAAAGACAGATGGGATGTGCATTGATTGTATGACAGGAGTCTACTGAGCGCATTTGAAAGACTCTAAGTAGCAGTGTTTTCAAAGCAGATACAAAGACTCATGACCAAACCTTTGGCAGAGTACAGGGAATCATAAGAAAGAAGGCGAGTTAGTCTGATGGGGAAAGGATAGGAGCTCCACAAGGACCAAATATATCTGGGCACAGGGTCTTCTCTGAGACTGACATTCAACCAAGGACCATGTATGGATATAACCTAGAACCTCTGCTCAGATGTAGCCTGTGGTAGCTCAGTAACCAATTGGTTTCCCATAGTGAGGGGAACAAGGACTATTTCTAACAGGAACTCAATGACTGGCTCTTTGGCCTCCCCACCCCCCAAGGGAGGAGCAGTCCTATTAGGCCACAGAGGAGAGCTTTGCAGCCAGTCCTGAAGATACCTGATAAAACAGGATCAGATGAATGGGGAGGAGGTCCCCCCTATCAGTGGACTTGGAAAGGGGCACGGTGGAGAGGAGGGAGGAAGGGAGGGACTGGGAGGGAATGAGGGATTGGGACACGGCTGGGATACAGAGTTAATAAAATGTAACTGATAAGAAAAAAATAAAATTCAAAAAAAATAAAGTAGCAACAAAAATAATTTTATGGTTGGGGGTCACCACAACATGAAGAACTGTATTAAAGAGTCATATAGCATTGGGAAGGTTGAGAACCACTGGTTTAAATCCTGACTCTTCCAACACTGACCATTATAAATCATGTAATTTATGCTGCATCTTTTAACGATAAATGTTTTGCAATTGCTATAGGACAGAAATAAGTATCTGAGGCCTCCTTGACAGAAAATTGTTTAACCCCAAAATTCTCACAGTGTATTTTTCTTTACTATGACAAAATACCAAAGATAATCAACTTAAAGGGAGGAAAGGTTTTTCTTCGCTATAGTTTTAGAGGTTCAGTGCACAGGGCTTGGGTCCTACATTAGTGCAATAATGCATGGCAGAAGAAGGATGTTCACTCATGATGCTTGAAAACAGACAGGGTGGGTAGAGAAAGGGTCTGGGTCTCAGTACGCCCTTCAAGAGTGTTCCTTCACTGATTTAACTTTCTCCCAGTAGGCTCCACCTCTCATAGGTGTCAGCACCTCCTAGTGTGTAACAGGCTGGGCCTGAGTCTACAGCATGGACTTATGGGGAGCATGGGGGATCTAAATTCTAGCAAGTCCTAGGGAGAAAGTTGTTTAAGATGCAAGTTCTCAGGTGCCTCTGCAGAGCTGTTGAGTCAGACTGTCTGGGATTGGGTATAATCCCTGTATGGGTACGTGACACACTTTTCCAGTATGAGAACTTCTGGATTAGTGAGGGTAGGAGAAGCTACCTAATGGAGGTAATATTTGAAAGCCTGTTGAGAGCTTGAATATCTCCAAATGACAAAGCATTAACTCTGCAAAGCAGTACATCCAACTTTGGAAACCTAACCTTGGTGGTTTTTTGTTGTTTTTATTTTGTTGTTGTTTGTTTTTCCAAGACAGGGTTTCTCTGTGTAACCTTGGCTGTCCTGGACTCACTTTGTAGACCAGGCTGGCCTCAAACTCACAGATATCTGCCTGCCTCTGCCTCCCTTAGTGCTTGGATTATAGGTGTGTGCTACCGAACTTGGCTTTGATCTTGGTTTTAATGTAACTTTGACACAACCAGCCAATGTCTGGATTTGTCTTGCTGGAACCATAGGGAAAGAGTCAAGTCCTTTCTACTTGCTTCACCATTACTATTGCTTGCTAGTAAAGCTAAAGTGTCTACCATCTTTTTGCTTCTAGGTGCCACACACAGTGGTAAAGACTAATGTGGTCTCAGACAGATACTTTTAGAGAGTTATATTGTTAAATTTATACAAAGTATATTTGCTATTTTCTCCTACTTCTTGGTCTTTCTTTTTGTATGTATGAGGCTCTCTCATATCTGTTCTTTTTTATAGCCCCAGCGTCAGTTACTTCAAAAATGTTTATTTCAATTTATGTCTTCTGCCATTTTCTTTTATGTCATTATTAAATGGCCATGAATAATCAAAAAAAAAAAAAAACAAACATGTATTGAGTTGATTATTCATGAAAATGAAAAGAAAGAAAAAAGGAACACCAAAAGGGGGGCAAGATGGTGGCGCCGGGAGAACATTGTGTCTGAGAAGCTGGACAACACTCTCTGTGCAACGACCAGGACACTGAACTCTGGGCCCTAAAACTACAGTGATCGTGTTTCCCAGGTGAGGGGAGGCTCCCACAGCGTGGGAATCGGTCGGGTCCACTCTCAGGCCGCCCAGCCAGAACCCAGAAGAGATCCTGGGTAACATGGGCTTTGGGTCTCCTGGCTGGTGCCATAAGCCTGCATGTCCCGATCATTTCCCAGGCTGATTGGTGGACACAAGGGTGCCAGAGACTGAGAGTCCCAGTCGCAAGAAAACCCCACCGAAAAGTAAAGTTGTGAGACTAATCACGGGTCACCCAGTCTTTCCCTGGAAGGTCTCGCTGACCACGGGTACCCACCACCAGCACAACTGAGCTCCTGCTACAAGTGGAGAGCAGCTGCGGGCCCAGACTCAAAATCCCTACTCCCTCTTCAGAGGAGGCAGGAGGCGTCCAGCAGACTCTGCCACAGACCACATTGTCTGTGCCTCAACCCGAGATCAGGGCTGAGAAAACCCAATCCTTTCGGGCACTCCCCCAAATGCGACCATAACCCTGCCGCGGCCAAGTAGAAGGGTAAAGAAGCGCACAGCGGCTTCACAGTGCCTGGACCCCAGTGCTGCCGGCTGCTCCTAGCAAACAAACTTCAGCTCCTGATCTGGGACTGTGGTCATTCAACACATCCTGAGATTCTCCTGGGTCCAGCGAAATAAGGTCTAGCACCAAGTCTTATCACCGGCACCCCACCCCCTCACCCCTGGCAGAGAAACCCCGGCTCAGGATCCGATTGAGAAGCCCCAACTCCTGCTGGCACTCCCCTGAGAGCACTTCCATAAGCTTGCCCTAGCAGAGGGGAAGGTCAGAGGGGAAGGACAGAGAGGCAGCCTGCCAAGGACACAGCACCCTCTCTCCAGCTCACCCAGCGGCCCCTAGCAGAGAAACCCAAGCTCTGGATCTAGGGCATTCACCCTTACGTGATACTCTCTCGGGATCAGCAAACATAGGTTCTTCCGCCAGGCTGCTTCTGGCAGAGAGATCTGGGCCCAGGATCTGGGATTGAGAATACTCTTTCCCGCACTACCCTGGGACCAGTCAACATAACCCCTCCTAGCAGAGGGAAAGTCCAGAGAGGCAGCATACAGGAAAGGTGGACACCGAGTCCTGCGGCCACAGTGTCACAGAGCTGAATGTTAGCCTACCCGTGCATTCTCCGCAGCAGGACCAAATCAGAGAGTAGAGAGCAAGGGGAACCCCTGTGCATTACAACTGGTCCTGCAAGAGAGTGAGTGAGCCTTCTAGGGAGAGTATGCCCCAGACCCAGGGCCTCTCCACAGAAGCAACCAGACAGGACCCCTGCCACCCACACCCCTAGTGTGGGCATCATAGGGATTCTTAGGATAGCGACCCCAACATTGAAGCCTCTGCCTTGTAGGTCCACCAGTGTAATCCAGGCAAACAATCCCTGGATCTCAGACAGATCTGCATAATAGTGGCCTGCAGGCCACTGCAATAGTCAGAGAAACCACGTATGCACAATGCGCCCGCTAAAAGTGTATGTGAATAGCACCAGCGTCACATTCCTTACTTAGGCAAAACTGAAACCACAACACACACTCCCAAACCAGTGAACCTCTCTCATCTTCCTGAAAAAACAGTCCAGAAAACAGAAAGAGACGATCATAGACCGAACTACAAACTCGAGGAACAGACAGTGAGGGTTATAAATAACCAGATGGCTAGAGGCAGACGTAAGAACACTCCCAACAAAAATCAGGACATAATGACCTCACCAACAACCCCACAAAACAATGGACACTTCAATTCACTAGATATACAAGAAAACGACCTCAAAACTATGTTTCTCCAGCTATTAGAGGCCCTTAAAAATGAAATGAACAAAGCCCTCAGAGAAATAGCCAAAGAATTCGAGACAAACCAAGAGGAAACAAATTGAGCTCTCAGAGAAATGACCACGAAAATTGAGGCAAACAAAGAAGAAATGCACAAAGCTCTCAAAGAAATGTCCACACAAATGAAGGCAAATAAAAAAGAAATAAACAAAGCTCTTGGAGAAAACGGGCAAATATAGCCAAAGAAGTAGAGGCACAATTAGCGATACATCTAGAGGAAATGAACAAAAAAATAGAAGCTGTCATTGAAAAGCAGGACTCCACATTCAAACAGATGAAGGAAATGGTGCAAGACATGAAAACAGAATTAGAATCAATAAAGAAAACACAAATAGAGAAAAACCAGGAGCTGGAGAACATAGAGAAAAGATCGGGAACTACAAAGGTAAGCATCACCAACAGAATACAAGAGATGGAAGAATCTCAGGAGCTGAAGATACATTTGCGGAAATTGACATGTCTCTCAAAGAAAAAATAAAATCAGAAAAGTTCCAAACACAAAACATCCAAGAAATCAAGGACACCATGAAAAGACCCACACACCAATGAATACTCGATTTTTGACAAAGAACCCAAAACCATTCAATGGAAAACAGACAGCATCTTCAACAAACGGTGCTGGTCCAACTGGATGTCTATATGAAGAAAAATGAAAATAGATCCATATTTATCACCCTGTTCTAAACTAAAGTCCAAGTGGATCAAAGACCTCAACATAAAACTAGATACTCTAAATCTGTTAGAAGAAAAAGTGGCGAACAGCCTAGAACTCATTGGCACAGGAGAAAACTTCCTGAACAGAACACCAACAGCACAGGCTCTAAGAGCAGCAATCAATAAATGGGACCTCATGAAACTGAAAAGATTCTGTAAAGCAAAAGACACCGTCATCAAAACAAAACGACTGCCTACAGATTGGGAAAGAATCTTCACTAACCCTTTATCTGACAGAGGACTAATATCGAGTATATACAAAGAACTAAAGAAGCTGAAAAGCAGCAAACCAAGTAATCCAATTAAAAAATGGGGAACAGAGCTAAACAGAGATTTCTTGACAGAGGAATATCGAATGGCAGAGAAACACTTAAAGAAATGCTTAACCTCATTAGCCATCAGGGAAATGCAAATCAAAACGACCCTGAGATTTCACCTTACACCTATCAGCTTGGCCAAGAGGAAAAACTCAAGTGACAAGACATGCTGGAGAGGTTGTGGAGAAAGGGGAACCCTCCTCCACTGCTGGTGGGAATGAAAACTGGTACAATTACTCTGTAAATGTATCTGGTGCTTTCTAAGACAATTAGGAATAGTGCTTCCTCAAGACCCAGCTATACCACTCCTAGGCATATTCCCAAAATATGGGAATATGTACTTGCTCAAGTACACAAAAGGGATACTTGCTCAAACATGTTTGTAGCAGCTTTATTTGTAATAGCCAGAACCTGGAAACAGCCCAGATGTCCATCAAGGGAGGAATGGGTACAGAAATTGTGGTAATTTTACACAATGGAATACTACTCAGCAATCAAAAAGGAGGAAATCATGAAATTTGCAGACAAATGGTGGGATCTTGAAAAGATCATTCTGAATGAAATATCTCAGAAGGAGAAAGACAAACATCGTATATACTCACTTATATAGACCTATAAGAAATGACAAACATAATGAAATCTATACACCTAAAAAAGATAATCAATAGAGCGGACATGTGGTAACATGATCAATCCTCGTTTAGAAAGATAGTTGGGATGTGCATTGAATGTATGACAGGAGTCTAATGAAGACTGAAAGACTCTAAGTAGCAGTGTTTTCAAAGCAGATACAAAGACTCATGACCAAACCTTCCACAGAGTACAGGGAATCATATGAAAGAAGGAGAGTTAGTATGATGGGGAAAGGATAGGAGCTCCACAAGGACCAAATACGTGGCACAGGGTCTTTTCAGAGACTGACATTCAACCAAGGACCATGTATGGATATAACCTAGAACCTCTGCTCAGATGTAGCCTGTGGTAGCTCAGTAACCAATTGGTTTCCCATAGTGAGGGGAACAAGGACTATTTCTAAGAGGAACTCAATTACTGGCTCTTTGACCTCCCCACCCCCCAAGGGAGGAGCAGTCCTGTTAGGCCACAGAGGAGGGCTTCACAGCCAGTCCTGAAGATACCTGATAAAATAGGATTGAATGAATGGGGAGGAGGTCCCCCCTATCAGTGGACTTGGAAAGGGGCACGGTGGAGATTAGGGAGGGAGTGTGGGATTGGGAGGGAATGAGGGATTGGGACACGGCTGGGATACAGAGTTAATAAAATGTAACTGATAAGAAAAAAATAAAATTAAATTAAAAAATAAAAAAGAAACACCAAAGATTACCTCAAAATTACTGCTTTAAAAGTGTCACAAGATGGAATTTTATGTAAGAAGTGGGAAATAGTAAGAGCTGGAGGAGACGGGAACTCCACAAGGAGAGCAACAGAACAAGATAATTTGATCACAGGGAACTTCCCAGAGACTCATACTCCAACCAAGGACTATTCGTGGAGATGACCTGGAACCCCTGCACAGGTGTAGCCCATGGCAGTTCAGTGTCCAAGTGGGTTACATAGTAATGGGAAGAGGGACTGCCTCTGACATAATCTGATTGGCCTGCTTGTTGATCATCTGTCCCTGAGGGGGGAGCAACCTTACCAGGTCATGATAGAGGACAATGCAGCCACTTTTGATGAGAACTGATAGACTATGATCAGAAAGGAGAGGAGAACCTCCTCTATCAGTGGACTTGGGGAGTGGCATGCAAGCAGAAAGGAGAGGGAGGGTGGGATTGGGAGAGGAGAAGGGAGGGGCTTATGGGGGATACAAAATGAATAAAGTGTAATTAATAAAAAATTAAAAAAATAAAGTGAAGAAAGAAGAAAAAAAATGTCACAAGAGAGATAGGTCTGAAGGTTTCTTTTTTGTTGGGTCTTTGTGTGGTTTCAATGTGACTGTGGCTTCATAGAATGAGTTTGGTAATATTCTTTCTGTTTCTATTTTGTGGAATAGTTTGAAGAGAATTGGAGTTAGCCCTTCTTTGTAGGTCTGGTAGAATTATGCACTGAAACCCTCTGGCCCTGGGCTTTTTTTGGAAGGGGGAATTTTGATGACTGCTTCTGTTTCCTTGGGGGATATAGGATTATTCAATCTACCTGATCTTGATTCAATTTTGGTAGTTGGAATCTATCAAGAAAATTGTCCATTTCATTTAGATTTTCAAATTTTGTGGAATATAGGTTTTTGTTGTAAGACATACTGATTGTTTGGATTTCTTCAGTATCTGTTGTTATGTCCCCCTTTTTGTCTCTGATTTTGCTGATTTGGATAGTTTCTCTCTGACTTTTAGTTAGTTTGGCTAAAGGGTTTTCTATCTTGTTGATTTTCTCAAAAAAACAGCTGTTGGTCTTATTGATTTTTTTGAACTGTTTTCTTTGTTTCCAATTCATTGATTTCAGCTCTGAGTTTGATTAGTTCTAATTGTCTATTCTTATTGGTGTGTCTTCTTCTCCCCTCCCCCCCCCAGGACTTTTAGGTGTGCCACTAAGTTGCTTGTATGAGATGTCTCCAACTTCTTTCTAGAGGCTGTACAGCAAAGGACACTGTCATCAGAACAAAATGACAGCCTACAGACTGGGAAAGGATCTTCACCAATCTTATATCTGACAGAGGGTTAATATCCAGAATATATAAAGAACTCAAGAAGTTAAAAAAAATAACAAATTGAGTAATCCAATTAAAAAAAATGGGGTACAGATTTAAACAGAGAATTCTCTGTGGAGGAAAATCGAATGGCAGAGAAACACTTAAGGAAATTCTCAATATCCTTAGTTATCAGGGAAATACAAATCAAAACAACCCTGGGATTTCACCTTACACCTATCAGAATGGCCAAGATAAAAAAAAAAAAAAAAAAAAAAACTCAAGTGACCCCTGTGCCCAGACTTTTTGGATCTGTTGCTCTCCTTGTGGAGCTCCTGTCCTCTCCAGATCTTACTATCTCCCACTTCATTTATAAGATTCCCTGCAGTCTTCCCAAAGTTTGGCTATGAGTCTCAGCATCTCCTCAATACAGCAGGGTAGATCCTTTCAGAGGCTTTCTGTGGTAGGCTCCTGTCCTGTTCTCTGTTTTCTCCCTCCTCTGATGTCCATCTTCTTTGCCTTTCTGAATGGGGATTGAGCATCTTAGCCAGAGTCCTCCTTCCTGGTTAGCTTTCTCAGGTGTACAGATTTTAGTATGTTTATCCTATATTATATGTTTAATAGCAACTTATGAGTGAGTATATATCCTATGTGTCTTTCTGCTTCTAGGATACCTCACTCAGGATGACTTTTTCCAGTTCCCAACATTTATCTGCAAATTTCAGCCAAGGACCACTCATGGAGATGGCCTGGAACACCTGCACAGAGGTAGCCTATGACAATTCAGTATCGAAGTGGGTTCTATAGTAATGGAGACAGGCACTGTCTGTGACAGGAACTGATTGGCCTGCTCTTTGATCACCTTCCCCTGAGTAGGGAGCAGCCTTACCAGGCCACAAAAGAAGACAATGCAGCCACTCCTGATGAGACCTGATAGACTAGGATCAGAGGGAAGGAGAGGAGGACCTCCCTTATCAGTGGACTGAGATAGGGGTGTGAATGGGAAAGAGGGATTGTGGGATTGGGAGGGGAGGAGGGAGGGAGATACAGGGGGGATACAAAGTGAATAAACTATAATTAATAAGAATACAAAATTAAATAAAGAAGATTCATACAAAAAGAACCTCAAGTGACAATACATGCTGGAGAGGATGTGGAGAAAGGAGAGCCCTACTCCACTGATGTTGGGAATGTAAACTTGTACAACCACTTTGGAAATCAATCTGGTAATTTCCCAGACAATTAGGAATAGTGCTTCCTCAAGATCCAGCTATACCACTCCGAGACATATATCCAAAATATGCTCAAGTACACAAGAAGGACATTTGCTCAACCATGTTTGTAACAGCTTTATACATAGCAGCCAGAAACTGGAAAAAACCCAGATGTCCCTCAACTGAAGAATGGATACAGAAATTGTGGTACATTTACACAATGGAGTACTACTCAGCAATTGAAAAAAAGGAAATCATGAAATTTGCAGGCAAATGGTGGGATATAAAAAAGATCATGCTGAGTGAGGTATCCCAGAAGCAGAAAGACACACATGGTATATGCTCACTTATAAGCAGATTTAGACAGATAATATAGGACAAACATACTATAATCTGTACATTTAAAGAAGATAAGCAAGAAGGAGGACCCTGGGTAAAATGATCAACCTCACTCAGAAAGGCAAACAGAATAGACATCAGAAGAGAAAGAAAACAGGGAACAGGACAGGAGTCTACCACAGAGGGCCTCTGATAGACTCTACCATATTGGGTATCAAAGCAGATGCTGAGACTCATAGCCAAATAGGAGCTCTACAAGGAGACCAACAAACGAAAGAAATCTGGGATCAGGGGTCTTTTCTGAGGCTGATACTCCAACCAAGGACCATGCATGGAGATAACCTAGAACCCTTGCTCTGAGGTAGCCCATGGCAGCTCAGTATTCAAGTGGGAACCCTAGTAGGGGAACAGGGACTGTCTCTGACATGAACTCAGTGGCTGGCTGTTTGATCAGCTCCCCCTGATTGGAGACCAGCCTTGCCAGGCCACAGAAAAAGACAATGTAGCCAGTCCAGAGAAGACCTGATAGGCTGGGGTCAGATGCAAGGGGAAGAGTACCTCCTCTAACAGTGGACTTGGATAGGGGCATGGGGGGAGATGAGCAAGGGAGGGTTGGATTAGGAGGGAATTGAAGAGGGGTCTACAACTTGATACAAAGTGAATAAACTGTAGTTAATACACAAATTAAAATTAAAATTAAAAAAATATAAAAGTCTAACAATATGAAAATCTCTGATAAAGCAAACGAGTATGTGTGTCGTCTTGCAAACACCTGCTTTACACTTTGTTTTGCCATAGCATTAAGTTTTAATATTGTTATTATAATTAGAGTTATAGCTAATAAGCTCCAGAAACAAAGTCATTAAAATGATTACAGATTTCAGATTTAACAATTTTATATCGGATAATCAACTAGAATGCTGATACAAGGGAGATATTAATTTTCCCTGTAGTCATTAGATTTATGTAGCTCATTATATAAAGTTTGGACCTTTCCATGTTAGCATGCCTGTTGATATTGTCATTTTTATTTTCAGATTTTAAGCTACCTTTCAAAGTGGCACAGTCTCAGGCAGACTTCCTGTACCTCTGTCTTTTATAATCTTTCTGCCCACTCTACCATGATGTTCCCTGAGCCTCAGGTACTGGAGTTTTACTGTAGATATACCCATTATTACCAAGGATCCCCTGATCCAATGATCACTGAATTTTGTCCAGTTGTAGCTTTCTGTGATGGTTTCCATTTGTGTAAAGAAGCTTCTTTGATGAGAGTAAGAGCTACACTTTTCTGTGGGGGAAAGAGTATGTTTTAGAATGAATTTAAGACTTATTCTAGACAAGCAAAATAGTGGGAGTGGGTTTTCTTCCAATATCCATATCATCAGAATCCCAGAAAGTTGGTCAGTCAAGTTTTTTTAGTGCCAAGAATGTTTCTTTCCCATTGAACAGGAATTAAGTCCCATTAGATGTCTGTTAGTCTCTGTATGTACCACTCTTGCACCGTTAGGTATATATTTCTATGAAGGTCACTGTGGTAATTAATAGGCCAGAACTGTTAGCAGTGTTGTTTGAAGTCCTTCCTTTGCAGTTTGCATAACAGTATCTGGTACTATGGACACTAGCCTATAACAAGGAGGCTTTCCAGGTTTGCTTCAGCTGAAAACATCTGAGAACATTTTCAGTAATAGGCGCTGACTTTAAACTTCTCCCAGACAGCCAAGAGCAACAGCTCTTGTCTAAATTGTTTAGGTGTACTTCTTTGAAACCACGGCTCAAATGGAGCTTTCTCATGTCTAGCATGAGAAATATTGTCATATAATCTACGGCTTTTTGTGGGAAGTAATGATTGCTCAAGTGTTATAATTTTAAAATACATATGTATGCTTATATTTTATGTAATTTTTGACAAATATAAAACATTCGTCTAGTTTTTGTCAAACAACTGTGGTGTTTTTCTTTTTGTTAACCTCCTTTCCTCTCCCCAGTCAGAGCACTCCTTCCCCCTTCAATTCACTTTTGTCTTGATTTTCCCCTTCAAGCCTCATATCCCATGACTCCTTTATCCTTTTGGTTTGTTTCTTCATTTAAGACATGTAATATACTCATATCTGCAGATTTGGAGCTAGGAACTACTGATAAGTGAGATGATGTGGTGTTGTCTTTATATATCTGTGTGACTATCGTCAATAAAATATTTTCTAGGTCTAGTCATTTACTTGTAAATTTTATGATTTAATTTTTCTTTATACCTGGATAATATTTCATTGTGCATATGTGGCATATTTTCATCTTGTCGTCATCTTTTAAATAACATAAAAACAATAAAAATAGAATCAAAAGTTTGCATCCATATATTTGTGTATCTAACTATAATAATCAAGAAATAGAGGCTTCAAGTTGATAGGGAGTGGGAGTAAACATGGGAGGGGTTGGAGGGTATAGAAGCAGTTGGAGGGAGGAAACTCAAGGAAGAAAATATAATCATATTTAATTGAAATGTAGTTAAATCAGGGATTGTATGAAAGTGTATTTTATTGGATTTTGATTGATTTGGAAATCAATTAATTGTTGGATCAAGCAATGAATGAAAGGCATACTCAATAAAATTTTGCTCCAATCAATAAAAAATCATGATTAAAGGCCTGAAGATATGCTTTCACCATTAAGATTTTGTAGTGCCAATTATTGATTGTTGATCTTAGAGTCTGTACTGTTGGTATTCACTTTAGGAAGTTGTTTCCTGTGCCAATTGGTTCAAGGCTCTTCCCCACATTTTCTTTCAATCAATTTAGTGTGTCTGGTTTTATGTTGACCCATGTGGACTTTAGTTTTGTGCAGGGTGATAAATATGGGTCTATTTACATTTTTCTACATGTACACATCCAGTTAGACCAATACCATTTGTTGAAGATGTTATCTTTATCCCTCTGTATGGTTTTGGCTCCTGAAAATGTACCGAAGAGCAAAGAACTCCATCAACAGAACGAAATGACAGGTTACAGACAGGGTAAAGATCTTCACGAGCCCTACATCTTACAGAGGTCTACTATCCAGACTATCTTAACACCAAGAACAAGAAGATAAACACCAGCAAACCAAGTAATCCAATTTAAAAAATGATATACAGATCTAAACAGAGAATTCTCAACAGAAGAATATCGAAGGGCAGAAAAACACTTAATTAAAGCTCAACATCCTTAATCATCAAGGAAATGCAAATCAAAACAACCCTGAGATTCCACTTCACACCCATCAGAATGGCTATGATCAAAAATTCAAGAAACAACATATGCTGGAAGGGTTGTAATAAAGGGGAACACTCCTCCCTTGCTGGTGGGAATGTAAGTTTGTACAATCACTTTGGAAATCAATCTGATGCTTTCTCAGACAATTAGAACAGTGGACTTGGGAAGGGGCAGGGAGGAGAGAAGGGAGGGAGAGTGGGATTGGAAGGGAATGAGGGAGGGGGCTACAGCTGGGATACAAAGTAAATACCTGTGATTAATAAAAAAATAAAAATTAATAAAAAGAAAAAAAGAAATAGTGTTACCTCAAGATCCATTCCTGGGCATATCTGAAAGATGTTCAACCATACAACAAGAATATTAGCTCAGCTGTGTTCGTTGCAGCTTTATTTGTAATAGCCAGAATTTAGAAACAACTTGATGTCCCTCAACTGAGGAATGGATACAAAAATTGTGGCACATTTACACAATGGAATATTTCTCGGCAACGAAAAATCAAGGAAATCATGACATTTGCATGCAAATTGATGGAATTAGAAAAGATCATACTGAGTGAGGTAACCCCGGAAGCAGAAAGACACATATGGCATATACTCACTTATAAGTGGATATTAGTTATATAATATAGGTTAAACATACTAAAATCTGTACACCTAAAGAAGCTAAGCAAGGAGTACCCTGGGTAAGAGGATCAATCCTCTTTCAGAAAAGCAAATGGGATGGACATTGCAAGAGAAAGAAAACAGGGAACAGGACAGGAGCCTACCAAAGAAGGGCTTCTGAAAGACTATCCAGCAAGGTATTGAAGCAGATGCTGAGACTCATAGCCAAACTTTGGACTACAGGAGGGGAATAGGGGGTGAACAGAGAGGGAGGATAGAACTGGGAAGAGATGAGTGAGTGGGCTACAGCAGGAATACAATGTGGAAAAGTTGTAGTAAGTAATAATAATATTTTTTAAAAAAATGATTTTGTAGTGCTTTTTCAGAGGAACTAAGTTTAGTTTCTACCATCATAAAGGGTGGCTCACAGTCACCTATAACTCCTGGTCTAGGGAATCCAGCATCTCTGGCTACCTAGGAAACTTTAATTACTTGCAGATACACACAGACAGACACATACGCACCCATATTTAAAAATAATAATAAAACTTTAAGTAAAATAAACTCATGATTACAAGCTAAGTATTTATAGATGATATCCCTAAAGTAGCACAAAATATGTAAGTATGTCTCATAGTATAAAATATGCTAAGCCAATGTGACTAAAGATGACTATTTTGTGTGTGTGTGTGTGTGTGTGTGTGTGTGTGTGTGTGTGTGTGATATACAATTGCTGCGCATGGGAAACTACCACTGAAGAGCTGGCCACACTAGAATAAATAAGGTAGTGAAAACTGCTACTGCTTCATCTCATGTTTAAAAATACATATTTTACTATTTAAATCAAATGACCTTTCTTTTGCCCACCAATGTTAACGCACCCTTTCCATCTATAAAATCTCTTCTTGTTAGCTACTTATATCATTATTTGGTGATTTTACATCACTTACAATTAAAAATTTCTATTTTTTTCCATCAGTCATTGATATTGCTCTTGGTTTGGTATATGGAACCTACACATCACAAGGGTATTAATGACAATAAAATCTTTTAATTTCTGGTGGGCATATGAATTATCACTTCTGTTCTTAGATAAAGAAAAAAACACGAACAAATTTAAATTTACCAGAGTTTCCTGGAACCATCAGAGATTTGAGTCACAGGGCAAACCACCAGACCAAAAGTGGAAAGGCAGGCAAGCAAATAGTCACAGCCAAGATCATTTTGCCCAAAGCAAAAGCCATTGGAGCCACAAAACAGTAGAACCATTTACAGGGCAATTTTGACAAATTAGTGGAGCAGGGAAATGGGCCAGCATAAAAATAGAAACCGCTTGAAATCTGTAGGCTTAGAGAAGTTCCACACACTCTTACATTTTTAACTCTATAAACTGACCACCTTCTCCTGGTGGTGAACCAAAAACATCTTTGGCTTTGGCAAGGAATGATTGAAGAAGTCAATCGAAATAAAGCTCTAACATTTTCTTTATCAAAGATATGGCCTACTTGGAAAAAAAAATATGAGTTGTGGAACATTGGCTTGGAGACTAGATAACTGATTTTCTGTCAGCATAGAGAGGACAAGTATTGCACTCTTCCCATCCTGTTGTAGATTCAGTCTCTTTGAATACAATTCTTGGTGAACATGTGCTAGTCACAGTGCTTGTCTTTGAATGCTGACACCTATATCTGATGTGTTCTCATTCTTCAGATAAATGTGTTAGTATCCAACTCAAAAATATGATTATTTAAAAGCCAAACTTTTGAAAATTATCCACACTCTTTAGAACTGTTGCAGTAAGCATTGGAATTCAGGCTGCAATTATGAGCTGGAACAAAAAGACTCTATGCTGAGTGTATTGTCATGAAATGAGTTGAAAGTCAGACCTAACAGGATCTGATTACATCAGAGTTTTAAATTGTTGAATAAATGCACAGAATTCTAGAGCATTATATAACTTAAAATACAATGTTAGAATATGTCTAACAAAGAATACAACCATTACTAATTAAAGATTTATACGAATGGCAAATACTGTACTATCTCTATGAAATACCACTAAAATAAAAACAATTTGGGAGACATTTTTCTGCTGCACCTTTGCCAAAATTCAAATACACATTATAGTTTTTATAATGTGGAAAAATATAGCATACACCATTGTCACTATGAACTAATGTATAATGTCATACAGTGATAACTTAGTCCTCTGCATCTCTACTTGTATTAATCTTATAAAACAGAAACCCTCTTTCCATCAATGAATTTTGAGTACTCAGACAATTTAGTGAAATGAATTATACAGTATTTTTTTCTTTCTTAAGGAACTGCTTAACAAAGCACAGTAGCGTGAGGTTCAAATTATAGCATATATCTTCATTACTATTATTTTTAGGTAAAATTGAATTGAATGCATATTTCATTGAATGTATATTCCATATTTTGCACACACATGTATATAATATATATTTATTATATAGATACCTGCTAATGTACACTTGGTTTGTTCTCTTTTAATGATTGTGAACATGGCCTTTATGAACATGAGTGAAATAATATATATTACAGAACACACATTCAATTCTTTGGACTTAATATCCAGCAGTGAACATGAGTATTTAATTTACTACAAGTGGTGGTAGAAATAATTTCTGTCTTCTTTCTAATCTCTAAACTTAAAAAGAGACTTATGTTACCAAGTATAGATTGTAATGTTCTGTTTTAAAATATACAATGAATAGAATGAAGTTTTACCTAACATATTCATTAGTTTAAATGTTGCTTGTCAGTGATAGTGAATTTATTTTAGATATGGAATTTCTAGATTTATATTTCATTATAGGTCACAGTTAAAATATTATAACAAATAATATTTCAGTTACAGTTTCAACAGCCTCAAGTATCTGATCACTTTGCTTGTTTAGTATATTAAAAACAAGTAACTTAGTGAATTTGGGACACAACTGATATCTACTTGATTACAATATTTCATTCTGACACTCTAAAACAAAAAGTGACATTAGCTTTTTTCAATTATCTATTCTCTATTTTTTTCTCTTAATACATTATAAGAGGCATTTAAAAAATAACAGAGACTGTCTCTGACAGGAACTGATTGGCCTGCTCTTTGATTATCTCCCCCTGAGGAGGGAGCAGCCTTATCAGGCCACAGAGGAAGACAATGCAGCCACTCCTGATGAGACCTGATAGACTAGATCAGAGGGAAGGGGAGGAGGACCTCCCTTTTCAGTGGACTGGGAGAGGGACACTGGTGAGGAAGAAGAAAGGTAGGTTTGGGAGGGGAGGAGGGCGGGATGTATAGAGGGGATACAAGGTGAATAAACTGTAATTAATAAAAATTTAAATAAATAAATAAATAATAAATAAATAAATAAATAAATAAATAAATAACAGTTTTCAAAAAAATTTAGCTTGAGGTTAGCATATTGTCCAACCAAACTCCAGTGTTAAACTCCAGGGATAAAAAAATGACCCTGGTGGAATTCTGGACAGCGATTACCACCCAAGAGTACAGTGTCTTTGCAATAAATTCTGTTGTGACAGACAATGGGAATTCTTATAATCTATATCCAACTTGCTGTGTTGAAATTTCTATGATGATGTTTATTCATTTAACTAGCATGAGCTCAAAATCTAGAATATTCTCTTAATTATGTTTATCAATTTAAAAGTCTATCTAATAACTCAACAGTGTCGTGTATTATTTCTGGTAAAATAGACGTAATTTAACGGGTTTTGGTGGAATTGATTATAGCTCATCAAAGGTAGGCTTAACTGACAATATAAGAATGCTAAATTTGGATATTTTAAAAAAAATGTGGGATGTGACATTTGCTAACACTATTGATTTTATTTTAACCAATAAATTCTCAAGTTATGGAAAAATATCTTTGTCTAGATCTCTTAGTGAAAATATAATGATACTCAAGATTACAACACAAAATCAAATGTCTTCTTCACATAAATTTTCTTTTCCTTTATTGTCATGTTTCTACTATCATAGATAATTAATAGGATGCAAGAAGAGAATGAAGTACTGGATGCCTTTGTCCACTGAATTTCTAGGTATGTGGTTAGGGAACATTACACAATGATTTCACATTTTTGTTTCCATTTTTAGTCAAGGAAGGTTGTTGCTTTTTTTTTTTTCTATCTAAGTTTGAACACACTCTGTTTGCCCTTGTGGTAGTGCAGAGATTATAGGTATCAACTAATACAAAGTGCTCATCCCATTGCCTGACTAGGTTATTTATTGTTATCAAGGATAAGATGTTTCAAGTACTTAAAGTATTTCTAAAATGATTCTAAAATTGTCATTGTTACTCATTCATTAATGGAATAAATCACATTTGGAAAGACTAGAATCCTCAAATAATAACTGAATATTCTTTATGGCCTACAATTCACACAATACTTGCTTAGATTTTCAGGCTTGAATTAAATTTGAAACAAACAGTTTTAGAGTGCCTTTGTGGCATTGTGCATGGCACCAGAACTTCCACATAAAAACCACTCAGAAGTCATTTAAAAGAAAATGTTCATCCCAAAGCTTTTCAGTAATCACTTGCCTTTCATTATAGAATTATGTCTTAATATTTTGTTAGAAATTTCTATTCAGGAACAAGGAGGTTTCCTTCTCTTCCTCATGCAGTTTCATGAGAAGTTGTTTGCTATAGCACTGTTCACTACCCTCTGCTATGTAAAGGAACAGCAAAGAACCCAAGGTGAACAAACTTCTTCCTTCTTCCCTTGTGTGTGAATGGGCATAAATAAGGGAAAGAACATTTTTAAAATTGCTTACTTAGACCACCTCAAATTACAGAGGAAAATTCTGTCATAGCGTGATTCTACCAAAATTCCAAGAATTGTTTCCTCACCTTTATATGCAAGTTTCACACATCTGTCATCCTTTGAATCTCTGCAGTATAAACTTGTTTTGAACCAGTCAGTAGAGGAATAAACTTGATGCATGTCCCACTTTTTCCACACATGTTCTGCTTCCTAACCCATTCAGCTCCTACAGCTGCTGGGCTGTTTTGCAGGCATTCAATGAAGTCTTATGAGGAAAAACTACATAATACCTACACTGTGTTCACTGGGCAAAGCCTCTACAACTTAGCCTATTTTTTTCCATGCAAAATTTCCACCATACCTATAGCTCTGAAAGATTTACTAAGTACCTACATACATTTTTGAAGAAATTCCATTAAGTGGCTTAGCAAGAAGCAGATGAAAGAACATAAATTACATTTGGAGGGGAAATGTGTCTTTAATTAGAGAATTTCTCAACTACCATATGGAGAAAAAAATATCTTTAAACTTTCCTCATATTTATCTTGTAGCTCTTTGGAGCCCTAAAACAACTGCCTTGTTCGTCAAGTAATTTTAAAATTTGTAGCCTCTGAGCTTCAGTGATTCTAGGTTTTCAAGGAAATATTATTTTCTTGGGGTGGATAAATAGCTATTTATCTAATTCCTTGTACCAGAGAGAATTACAAATTTTCTTTTAATTACACAGAATATGAAAATCCATCTACTTCAAGTATGTGTACTATGAATAAATATAAATATCTATCAAATCTATTTGATAGATCCGACAGAATGAGAAACAAGAATCACAGGATGGTCATATAAAA
The DNA here is from genome assembly GCF_907164565.1 of Psammomys obesus. Classification (NCBI taxonomy): domain Eukaryota; kingdom Metazoa; phylum Chordata; class Mammalia; order Rodentia; family Muridae; genus Psammomys; species Psammomys obesus. The sequence continues at coordinate 37,383,839 of NW_026596073.1, read as the reverse complement.
TAACAAGACTTTCCTGATAATAAAATATAATCTGCATGTTGATACTATTTGAAATTTACTTTGATGGGAGACGAGGTGGATCAGTGGTTAAGGCAATGGACTGCTCATCCATTGTGCTCTGCATGCATGGTTTCGAGTCCCACCCTTGTACAGTAGGTCTATACATTATGTCTTTCCAAATCCTAAATTACCCAAAAACTTATTTTGCTCTTCAGAATTATTATCTTGTTTGTATTTGAAACTTCCTCATGACTTCATTTACCTTTTGAACTTGTTATCTTCCTGTGGGAATACTAGACATATTCTCTATGATGGTCCTGTAAAGGCATGTGTTAGTTTAAAAACATATTTTAGCAAGATGTTCCTTGGGTTACTTAAATTAAATTTCAACAGAAAGGAAAAATATGTGATTTATAGAAGTGGATGATTCTGAGAAAAGTGAAAAAAAAAACCCTCATTACTTTTTCTCACTAATTACTGTTTGAAAAAGTCTCTGGATCCTAATTCAACATGATAATAAAAAAGTATCACTTGTTGATTTAACTGGTAGAATGAAAAAGTTCAAAAGAACAGACCTTGATCTCTGTATTAACTAATTCATTATACAACTTAGACATTTCTCAATCTGTAATTCTGTGATAAATTTTATGGTAAGACCAGAGAAAAATTATTTTTGTGGGGAAGTGATAATTGAATTGTAGAAAGAAAGAGTGGAATGCTCATGATTCAGTCTGTAATTTATGCAGTTATTTTCATAATAAACCATTGAAAAACAGTAAAAATAATCCTTTTTTAAGTGTTAAGAATTGTTTATTTTCAGAAATTTTCATCTGATATTTTTAGAACACTAACCAACCATAGGTAACTGAACCATGGAAGGCAAAACCATATATAAAGAGTTACAATCACATATTTTTGAGGAGGAGGAGTCAAAGTGACCTGAAACATTCCGTAACTGCATTCTCCAAAGTACCTAACACTGTGCTTGCACATAAAAATACACAATAGTTTCACATGGGCTGGAAAGTATCATCAGCTCAGCTGTGTATAACAGTATACCACGGCAGTCTCATCATTTTGGAGAAGAGGCCAATTTGATCTCTACCAGCTCAAGGGCAGCCTGGCTAAATAATGGATTTGAGGCCAGTCCCAGGTAACACAGTGAGATCATTTAAAATTTTTTTTTTCATTAAAATTTATTTATTTACTTTCTTTAAAAAATATTATTATTTATTACAATATATTTAATTTGTATCCCGGCTGTGGCCCCCTCCTTCATCTCCTCCCAATCCTACCCAATCTCACTTATGTTCCTCCCCTAAACATCAGAAGCAGGAGAAGACAAGGAACAGGACAGAAGCCTATGACAGAGGGCCTCTGAAAGACTCTACTGATTGAGATAGCGAAGCAGAGGCTGAGACTCATGGCCAAACTTTGAGCAGAGTGCAGGGAATCTTATGAAAGAAGAGGGAGATAGAAAGACCTGGAGGGGACAGGAGCTCCAAAAGGAGACCAACAGAGAGGGGGAATGGGGAACCTGAGCCCTGGGGGCCCTGCAGAGACTCATACTCCAACAATGCATGGAGAGGACCTAAAATCTCTGCTCAGATGTAGCCCATAGACTCAGTATCTAAGTGGGTTCCCTAGTAAGAGGAGCAAGGACTTTATCTGGCATGAGCTCAGTGGCAGGCTCTCTGATTACCTCCTCCTGGGGAGTGCAGCCTTGCCACACCACAGAGGAAGATAATGCAACCAGTCATCCAAAATATTCTCTTAAAATATTTATTTGGCATTATAATCATCACTCAGTTCTTAGAACCTTTGTAATTTCTTATGTAGCAGAACTGTACAGTTACTAAACATTTTTAGATGAGAATACTCCATTTATCTAAAAATATATAGATCTCAGTTTAGCTTTTCTCCCAGTTTCCCTTACTTCATAGGTCATTTTATTTAAATATCACTATTTTTTCTTTTTATAGCATTAAAACAATTAATATTTCTACCAAATGAGTTTTCCCTGACATGTCTCCCACCCTTGTTGATATATAAAGAAAATGTTTTATGTCATTTGTGTTAATAATTGTTTAAGATGTGCAATAATAGGAAACTGACTGAGATTTCAGAGACACCGCTCAGACTATAAATTTTTAATTTAGCACTGTAGGAACCTCACTTGTTTTCCTTTTATTACTCATTTTGCTCCTGCCTCCCACGTTGTATCTCTAAAAGTGAAGTGATTTTAAAGCTTTTTTTTCCTCCTTTTTTTTTCTAGAAAGAAATATTTTTATATGGAGGTTTCTCCAATGTTTTATATAAGTCGAAAATATAGGGCAAAATAGATAATTTAAGAATTTCCAGCTGTAGGAGATAGCAGGGGATGGCAATTGGTGACAATTTAAATATGAGATCTTTGAATAAATGCAAATCATATCTATTAAGATACGTACAACTTATAATTTATTGCTTGTGTTCAATTGTTAACTGTTACAACACAATGTGAGAGAGGTCTTTGTGGGAGCAGTAACGGTTTTGATGCTCAACGTAAACAAGTGTTTTCAGGGATGTTCTTAAGTAAAGATATCTTCATACGGTCACATAAACAGAACTGTATTTTCAGCACGCACCAGATCATACATGTTGTGATCTTGTTATCTTTACTTGAAGGCTTAACATAGCTTGAAATTCTCTAAGAAGTAACTCTCAGTTGAAAGTTTCTTCTTTTTTTTTCTTCCAGACTTGATTGGCTGGTGGGCATGCATATGGAGGATTGTCTTGATTATTTATTGACGGAGGAGGCCCAGTCTAGGGTGGGTGGCACCATTTCCAGGCAGGTTTTCCTGTTTGTTTCAAAAAGCTGCCTAAACATGAGCCTATGAGCAAATCAATTAGAAACGTTCTTCCATGGTTTCTGTTTCAAGGCTTTTTTGTTTGTTTTGTTTTGTTTTGTTTCCCTCTGGGATTCCTGTCCTGTCTTACTTCTATGATGTGTTGGGACAAAGAAATACAAGCAAGTCAAACAAATCAAATGATTAAATTATATTACTTCTGATTATACTATTTCATCACAACAAGAGAAATAAAACTACAATGATCATGTTAAGTAAAACTTTTTTCTCCTGCCAACAATCAATATCAAGTGCTTTGGGTTAAAAACATTATGAAGTTTGTTAAATACAGTTTCTTATATGAAAGGAATCCTTTGAGGTTATTGCCACTACTCCTGTTTACCTTTTAGAATTGCATGGCTTGACCCTATTGCTGAAGACACTACATAAATAATGAATAATTCAAGTTGGTATGGATCTAAGAGTTTCATTTCTTGTAGACTGATAATCCTAGAAGGCGCTATGAATGCTATTGGGGGTGAAAAATAATAAATTCTTTCACAGCTATGAACCTCAGGAGCAAGGTATCTGGCAAGATACACCTACTGGTGAAATAATAGTAAGAAAGTTATGATTGTAATCAATGACATTTTCCTTGGGTTTAAGAACCAATATACAAGATGGAACTAATGCCTTGTACTATTAACTGGGCCTAAACCTGATGTCCGATAAGGCCCTAGACACAGAAATAAAATGTTTTCTAAGTTTTTAATCTTCATATCTTCAGATTTTCTCAAATTTCATCATAAAACTCTTATTTCAATGTATTGTAGAGAGCATTTAGTAGACACGAAACACATATGATCAACATGCAGAGAATGACTGTGAATTTCTCAGCACCAAATTGACAACTATATTTTTAATTCCTACACTCAAGGATCAGCGATCATTGAGGAAAAGGCAGCGAGAATGATTGTAACCATGAGAGGTGGTAGGTGTCTTTGGTGAAACAGTATTTGCTGGGCACAACACTGTCGTTATACACCTGAATTCACAACAGCTGCGACTATATGAACTAGACATGCACAAGATGACATGAGCTGTGATACCAGTAGAAAAGGGAGGCGTTCACATAGTTCAACTATGATCTGAGGAGTTATTGGAGAATAACAGCAGCTGAAGAAAAGAGAGCCAGTTTTCTTCAGGGATGCAGCCGCTAAGAGGCTTGTCCATGATATGGTGATGGTTTTTAAAACATGCTCACTAAAGAGACTCAGTAAGTATCAAGGAAGAACACATAAACGAGTATTTGTAGCAGGCAATGAGAAGAAATTGCAGATGAGAGGAGGGTGGCTTTGATCAAATCACATTATCTGAATGCATGCATAAAATTCTTAAAAACATAAAAAATTTAAACTTAGAAATATACAACTTTTATCTAGTTATAAATAGATAAAATAATATTCTGAAGTATATATCATATTCATGTGCAATTTTCATGTATTGATTTTTCATAAAAATGTCTATAATAATTTTGATATTGTGGATAAAATGCCTGGAATATCAAAAACTAACTCATAAACAGAAACTTCAAGGATTATTTAAGTTGCTTTTTTAAAAAAGATTTTTTTTTAACTTATTCAGTGTATGAGTGCTCTATCTGCACATATGCATGCATGCTAGAAAAGGGCATCAGATTCTAATATAGATGGTTGTGAGCCACCATGTCGTTGCTGGGAATTGAACTATGGACCTCTTGAAGAGCAGACCATGCTCTTCACCAATGAGCCATCTCTCCAGCCCCTTAAGTTGATTATGGTATTTTGCAGTACTATGTTCAACTTTACCTGTGAGAAAAGTTTATAGATAAATAGATTAAGATGTATTTGAGAAATAAAAAAAAAACATGTCAAGAACATATATGTATACATAGTATAATATGTTTCCTATTACTGTGTAATATTCTAGTCACAAACATTATATGGCTGTCATAATTATACATAATTTGCAATACAGTTCAAAGTGTACTTATTCCCCACTATGTTATTTATTCTCAATGATGTTTTTTTTAAGACTTTTTGATCACTTCATCGGCTAAACTGTTTGAAATAAGGTATCTTTCGTGTTCTTTTTGATGTTTGAAATACATTCATTTAGATTTTACTGTCAGTCTCCAGTTCTTTTCATATGGTCGGACGATGTATTCTGAGGATATGGTTTAATTCATCCTGTCCTGTTGGCTTATTCCATCTCTTAGCGAGGAACTACACAACAGATCGAAGAGGCACTACTTCTTTAATGCCTATGAAAAGCTGAAAAGTGTTTTTTGCTTCATAAACTAAGGTTCTTAGTCTTATCATGCGCTAGAATCTATTTGGGAACACCCTGTATCTGAACACCAGTTGTATGAGCAGTAGGCTCTTCACAGTTACTAGGCTATTATCATGATAAATAAGTTACTGCTTTTGTGGGTTGGTCTGTAGCTTAGGCAAAACATTGTCAAGCATGTAGAAAGTTTCAGTTCAATTGCATTGAATCTGTAGATTGCTTTTGGTACGATGGCCATTTTTACTATGTTAATCCTGCCAAGCCATGAGCATGGGAGATCTTTCCATCTTCTGATATCTTCTTTTATTTCTTTCTTCAGAGACTTGAATTTTTTTTTTCATACAAGTCTTTGACTTCCTTGGTTAGGGTCACACCAAGGTACTTTATGTCCTTTGTGGCTATAGTGTAGGGCTCTGTTTCCCTAATTTCTTTCTCAGCCCTTTTGTCTTTTGTATACAGGAGGGCTACTGATTTTTTTTTTGGGGGGGGGGTTAATTTTGTATCTGGCCACATTGCTTAAGGTGTTTATCAGCTGTAGGATTTCCCTGGTAGAATTTTTGGGTACACTATCATATCATCTGCAATTAGTGATAATTTGACTTCTACCTTTTCAATTTGTATCCCCTTGATTTCCTTCAACTGTCTTATTGCTCTAGCAAGGACTTCCAGAACTATGTTGAAGAGAGATGGAGAGAGTGGACAGCCTTGCCTTGTCCCTGATTGTAGTGGGATTGCTTTAAGTATCTCTCTATTTAGTTTGATGTTGGCTATAGGCTTGTTACATATTGCTGTTTATATACCTGATCTCTCTAATACTTTAAATATGAATGGATGTTGGATTTTGTCAAATGCTTTTTTCAGCTCTAAGGAGATTATCATTTTTTTCTTTCAGTTTGTTAATGTGGTGGATCACATTGATGGATTTCTGTATATTGAACCACCCCTGCATACCTGGGATGAAGCCTACTTGGTCATAGTGGATGATACCTTTGATGTGTTCTTCTATTCAGTTTGCATGGATTCAATGCTATTCCCATCAAATACCAGCACAATTCTCTACAGATCTTGAAAGAAAAATTCTCAGCTTCATATGGAATAACAAGAAACCCAGAATTGCTAAAACAGTCCTCTACAATAAAAGTTGCTAGTGCTAAGCAAGTCTGTAAAGAAGCTGTATTGCTGGATAAATATGGGACCTACACAACCAGTCTATGAACAGCAAATCCTACCTAAGAAATCTCAGAATCTTTCTAGTCATAATCACAGAAACATGGATGTCAAAACCATGCAGCCTACTTAAGAGAAAACTCCACAAATGACTATAAAGATTAATGGGCAAAAAAACAGCTCCCAGGGAAGAAATCATGAAGCTGCCCATTTGACTGCTGAAGATACCACACGCCTTTCAGATCCTTGTGAGACCAAAATGCTGAGAGAAAACACAAGTACCACCCGTGCCGCCATTTCCAAGTCAGTCTGAAGGTTCACCCTGATTGAACTTATGTAAGTCATAGTCTGTGGACAAGTGACCACCCATTTGAGGGGAGCTATGTCTCATAGATACTGATGGCGAAGAGTGTGTGTGTTCCTAATTCTTCTCTGTATTACTGAGGTTCTTTTTATTGAAGTCAGCCTTGTTTTGTTCCCCCTATTGCACGTTGAATATGTTGTTGATTGGTTAAAATGCTTCAGCTGTGACTTGCTCAACCACAAAAAGCTACACCCAGACTGAAATACAAAAGCAGTCACTGTACAATGTTTTTTTTTTTTTTTTGGTTGTCTATTTGTTGGGCATACAGTAAGTATCATTTACGTAAGCAAGAACATTTTTGAAAATGTACATATGAAAAATGAATATATGTAACTTTTAAAAAGTAAAAAGGTACACTTTTGTAAACCAAAACAAAATAAAATAAAATAAAAATAATAAAGTCTTCTCTAGGACTTTGTGAGAGAGTCAAATTGTGTGAATAATTGGCACATTCTTTTAAGACCTCAACCTAAAACTAGACATAATAAATCTGTTAGAAGAAAATATGGGGAAGAGCCTTGAACTCATTGGCACAGGAGACAACTTACTGAAGAGAACATGAACAGCACAAGTTCTATGATCAACAATCACTAAATGGGACCTCATAAAATTGAAAAGCTTCTGTAAAGCAAAGGACACTGTCATCAGAACAAAACGACAGCCTACAGACTGAGAAAGTTCTTCAAGAACCCTATATCAGGCAAAGGGCTAATATCCAGAATAGAATATACAAAGAACTCAGAAGTTAAAAATCAACAAATCAAGCAATCCAATTAAAAAATGGGGTACAGAGCTAAATAGAGAATTCTCAGCAAAGGAATATGGAATGTCAGAGAAACACTTAAAGAAATGTTCAACATCCTTAGTCATTCAGGAAATGAAAATCAAAAGGACACTGAGATTTCATTTCACACCCAACAGAATGGCTAATACTAAAAAAAAAAAAAAAAAAAAAAAAAAAACCCTCAAGGAATGACACATGCTTGGAAGGTTATGGAGAAAGGGGAATCCTCTTGCATTGCTGGTGGGAATGCAACCTTCTATAAACACTTTGGAAATCAGTCTGGTGCTTTCTCAGAAAATTAGGAATAGTGCTTCCCCAAGACCCAGCTATACCACTCCTAGGCATGTACCCAAATAGTGTCCCACCATTCAGTAAGGACATTTGTTCAACTGTGTTCATAGCAGCTTTATTTGTAATAGCCAGAATCTGGAAATAACCTAGATGTCCCTCAATGGGTATGGATACAGAAATTGTTGTATATTTACACCATGGAATACTACTCAGCAATGAAAAAAAAAATAATGACATTTGCAGGCAAATGGATGGAACTAGAAGAGATCATCTTGAGTGAGGTAACCCAGAAGCAGAAAGACACGTATGTTATATACTCACTTATAAGTGAACATTAGCCATAGAGTATAAGATAAACATACTGAAATCTATAGCCCTAAAGAAGCTAAACAACAAGGAAGGCCTTAGGGAAGAGGCTCAAACCTCATTCAGAAAGGCAAACAGGATATACATCAGAAGTCAGAGAAGACAAGGAACTTTCCACAGAGGACCTTTGAAAGGCTTTACCCAGCTGGGTATTAAAGCAGATGCTGAGACTCATAGCCAAACTTTGGGCAGAGTTCACAGAATCTTATGAAAGAAGGGGGAGACAGAAACATCTGGACAGGACAGGAGCTCCACAAGGAGAGCAACAGAGTCAAAATACTTGGACCCAAGGGGGCCTGCGGAGACCAATAGTCCTATCAAGGACCATGCCTGGAAAGCACCTAGAGTCTCCGCTCAGAGGAAACCCACAGGCTGTTCAGTTTCCAAGTGGGTTCCCTAGTAAGGGGATCAGAGGCTATCTCTGACATGAACTCACCTCCTCCTGGGGTGGGGGGTGCATCCTTGCCAGGCCACAGAGGAAGATGATGCAGCCAACCCTGATGATACCTGATAGGCTAGGAAGGGGAGGAGGTTCTCCACTATCAGGGGACTAGAGAAGGAGCAAAGGGGAAGAAGTGGGTAAGAGTGGGAGAAGACGAGGGAAGGGAGTACAGTGGGTATACAAAGTGAATACATTATAATAAATAAATAATTTTTTTTTAAAAAAAGTTAATTTAAAAAAAGAAAATAATGAATCATGGCATCTTTTCAATGGTGGTTTTGTTCAGGGACATCTTAGTAATCAAAGAAGGGGTAAAAGAAATGATGAAATTTCAAGAAAAGAGATTTGGGATATGGACTTGGGACAGCATACCCAGCATACCTCATAAAGGATAGAAGGACACAAGAATGATGTGCTAGCCACATCAATAAACAAGGAACATGGAAGGTTGCATGTTTCCACAGAAGCAACACTACACTCTTTTCCTATGCCCAGAAAATTGTGAAAGTGACCATACTGCTTAGGCATTTGATATGACCCATAGACAGAATCCTAGGTTTTTGTGTTTGCTTGCTTTTAGTTATCAAGAGAAATCGCAATCATACTTAGAAAGATTAAATTTGGAGTTTAGCTCAAATGTTTTAAGTATCATTTATATATTAATTTCTATGCAGAAACTGAGGCAAGAAAAGCTCCAAAGGCTTTGCTAGTTTTCCAACAGAATCATAAAGCAATTTTAGAAAAGACTTTGGGAAGCCCTGAGATTTCTGAAAAGTAATTTTAACTCTGTAAAATTCTTATGTTGAAAAAGGTAGGCTCTATATTGTTCCAATTCTAAAGAGATTAGAATTGTCTTATCAATTAGATTATTTTTCAAGAAATTACAACCATTCATTTTGTATTATACCTGAAACATGAACAATATATTCTTTTTAAAAATGTAGAACATTTGCTTATTTTTTAGTTTTCTGAAATGTTCTATTTTACAAATTATTCCTTAACCTCTGCCAAAGCTAGTTTATGAGTCATTGTAATATTTCTTCAATCATCTCTGGTCCAAGTTCATTGAGAGTAGTATGAGTTCCTCAAGGAAATGTTCTCTGTGTGTTTGCTTTGCTCTTTTCATTCTGAAGATCACAGCTCTTACGAAGGTTGCATTGGAGGATCTTCTGAGTCCTTCCACACTTTCTTCTAAAACAGCACCAGCTTTTACAGATGACAGGACATCTGCTGCATTTTCATCTTTCTTCAAAAGACTTGTAGTTTTTAAAGTACTATTTACTCTGTTATGTGACATCATTTCTATAGGTCTTTATTCAACTCATATAGTTTTTTCCCCTTAATACTGTGAACCTTCTTCTGTCATTTGGGCAAATTCTTTGAAAAATTTTGAGCTAAATAGCTACTAGGGATTATTACACAAAAGAGAAGGGTCTTTAATCTTCTTAGAGGTTATTGCTAAGAGCTGATAAAAGTGAGTGTTTTGACTTTTTTGATATTTGGAAATACTGTTTCACCCATTTCACATCACTATCTGGCAGACATGTCATTAATCCTATTTATATGCCTGTTTTCTTGTGAAGTCCTTAAAACTTTTGGGACTTATTTAGTCTTAAAAATCCCAAAGACCAAAGTAGACAAGACACGTTATTCTCACCTTGTAATCAGACAAATTGAGACATAGAAAAGCGAGCGATCTCTACGACCCTATATCTTTGTGGGTCATTTCGACATTTTCAAAACAAGAAAAGAAAACTATTAGTAATGACTTCCAGATGCATTAAATTGAGGATGTGTACACTATCGTATTGCCTTGAAACTTGCTGTTTGAACTACAGGGATAATGCGAACGAGCAGTGAAAATAAAAACAAACAAGAGAGAGACCTTTAGAGCCGAGGTTAACTTGGTCATTTTCTTGAAAACGTTTTGCAAGTATGAACTGTAAACTCTATCTGAGAAGGGCATTAAGTTTGACACCCCCTCAAAGTCATTTACAATGTCAAAAGTGAGAATATTTTTCTTTGGATTTCCCAAAGTCAACATTTTGTTTTGCTAGAATTATGTTTGATACGTGGACTAATTACAAATGTAATTTGAAAACTAATATGCAACATATACGCACTTTCTTTCTTAACACTGTGAGACATTCATGTATTATTGCTATATTGTGAACTTCATTCTACCTTGTTTGCTTAAATGGAAACCAGGAAACCAAAATAAACAAGGCTGTCCATTTTACATGGTAGTATATTTGCGCCTATGTGTGTAAATGGCTGCCTTTCTGTTCTGCTGAAAGAATGAATGACAGATGCACAACTACCTCTTCCACTTTCTAAATGTCTGTAGTTAATTTATTTGTACACATGATGAAAGCTCCCAAATCCGTGGGAGTTTACTTCATATAAACTTTCTCTGTTTTTTTTTTAAAAATCACAGAAACTACTTGAAGAGAAGCAATCCCGTGATCTACCTTTATCTGTTATCATTATCTGGCCAACGCATTTTAGTATAAAAGGTCAGACTCTGACTTGCAGAAATTTGATACAGGTATGTGAGACAAAGCAGGGCCTGTTGCTCACCTTCTATTAACAGTCTGATTGTGGGTTGCATGAGTATGTTCATTTATGAAAGTTGTCACTGTGTAAACTCATGGTTTATTCGTACTGCTTATTAATTTAAATTCCATTTAAAGTTTTATTTTACAGAAGGCAATAATGGTATCTACAGGTATGGATGGGAAACTAAATAATTTGTCATGAAGTCAGGTAAAAAATTTTCTAAACATATGCTCTTACTCTAACAGGAACAAAGAGATTCAAATGGAACATACTAATCTGCAAACAAGTGATTAATAAAAGAAGATTTTGCCACGACAATGAGAATAACGAGATTAGCATTGCACTTTTTTTTTTTCACTCTGAAATTCCAACTGGAGTTTCCTCTTTGATTCCTGCCGATCATGAAGTGTTTTGTTCTACTATTGTGGAGTGGTCACTCTGCAATGAAAACTGGACACAATGATAAAGTTGGCCATCTAAAAAAATAGAAAGTTTCTTGCTTGAGGCATTGTGTATAAGAATAATGGTCTTTTCTCATAATTTAATCTAAAACTCAACATGATCTTATTCAAACAACAGACATTTCAGGTAATGTAGAATATATATTTTACAGGGACATTTCAAGTACATGAAAGAGTCAAAAGAAATTTGTAAAGTCTGTAGACTTGTATCATTGACAGTGGAAATATCAGTTACATATCTTAGGGGAAAAAGAACACTGATAATAAAGAAGGAATGACAATGGTGTAGAGATTCATAAAAAAACAATAGAAAAGAATAACAAGCCGAAATCAGTCATATTCAACCAAGTAAGATAATTATTTGGGAATAAATGCTATCTTTATTATAGATCTGTAGGTGCTAGGTTTTAAACTCTACTTTATTTGGGGTTCCTAAACACCTCTACTGCCCTTCAAACCTCTGACCCTAAGTAGAATAAAAGAAGGCTTACAGGGACAGGGAATGTAAACCATTTTAGACTTAGTTCCTTGAGGCAATTTCTCTCTTCTTCATCAGGATTCTAACAGTCAAACAAAACAGGAAACAGAAAAAAAGGAGCAGCAGAATGAAAGAGCAGCAACCTCCTCGAAATGTTCTCCAGAGCATTTCTCTCTCTCTCTCTCTCTCTCTCTCTCTCTCTCTCTCTCTCTGTGTGTGTGTGTGTGTGTGTGTGTGTGTGTGTGTGTGTGTATGTGCACACTCATATGTATAACCTCTTAGGATCCACACGGGGATGTTTTCCATCTGGCAAAATCCATGGCACCCACAGGAGGCAGTTTCCATCTGACAAAGATCAGGAGGCTGTTTTCAGCTGTGGATAAACTAAAAGGATTCTCATATCCCACACTTAGGATTACAACAAAAACATATGTACATACCATAACTGAGTTTTTAAAGAAACCAAAATGTCTACTACATAGATCATACTATAGCTACTAAATATTCACACGGAACAGATGATTCGACCTAAATTTTTACTCTCCCCACATAAAATCACTATCAGTTTATAACATTACTTCAAAATATTAGGTTATGTCTGTTTAAAGAAAGCCTAAAAATGTTTTTGACTTTGACATAGTCAAAGTTGAAATAAAATACATAGTCTATAAAGAAAATGAAAAGTACATTGGTCTTATTAAAGACTAAGGATAACTGCACCCTAAAGCTATCATCAATGGATAAAATGGAAAGTCTCAGATTTGGACAAATATTTCCCAAAGTTTAATTTGATAAGGGATCTCAGACAGTCTGATATTTATTGGGCAATGGATTTGAAAAATTTCTTCACTATGTCATATAGCTTAAAACAACCAACGAGTAAGCAAATAAAGACGAAACTATAGCATATGTCTTTCAATGGATGATTATAAGAATATCACAATCTATTCATACGGTGGACTGGAATTTACTCTCCAGCAGTAGTCAGTTATCACTGGCATCCACAAATAACTTGACAGTCTTGAAGAAAAAATATTCACTGAGTAGTTGCCAGTTCTTAAAAGCTACATAACACTTTTCATCTTTGCATGTGTATACATACGTGTTTGTGTTTTTGTGCATGCGTGTCTGTGCGGTATCCATCAGCAAGCCAAAGAAAGAGTATGTTTTTCAGCCTACTAAGTCAGTGTAGTTATTGTGACATGCGTGGGAAATCCCATATTTTTACACAAAATGCTAGAGATTATAACTAAGTTCCTCAAGCTTGCCCAGCAAGCAACCTGCGTTCTGGCTATCGTACAACATTTATAAATAACAACATTCTAGAAATGTAGAAATTATTAAAGATGGCCAGTGGCCCAGTGGTTATGCTTAAGAAGGAATCAGGTGTAATAATGGGAGAACACGAAAGGAGGAATCCTTACGTTCACAGAAATAACCTGTATTTTAACTCAATTGTTACCTCTTTTTTTTTTTTTTTTTGCTGTGATATTGCCCCATTGGTTTGAAAGAGGTTATCACCTGGAAAGTGGGTAAGGAGCACAAAATGTCATGCTAAACTCCACAGAATTTACATTCACACATATATACCTTAAAAGACAAACAAACCATATACTGGAAGGAAATCACAACTGAAAAGTGGAAAATAAAGTACTTATACAACTGTTTTTGTATTTATTAAGTTTTAGGGTAATAGAGTTGACAAGGAAGTTTGCTTTACAAACACACCTAACTAATGGAAAAGTCAAGATAGAATTTGAATATTTCAGTTTGAAAGTCTCCCAGAGTACCTGTTATTGGCAAAGTCATTAAAGGTTGTCAGGTTTTACAAAAGCAAACTGTTAGGCTCTATAGTACTCTGTGAAGCATCAGCTATGATGCTGTCTCACCTGGAACATTAACAAAGACTAGAGTTTAATCACACCAAAAATGTTTTTAATGTGCTTCAGGAACAAAGACTCTTTTTTAAAGTATTTTATTTCCTCTTTGTCTGTATGAGTGTTTTACCTGCATGTATGGATTATGTCTGTCTGGTTGTCAGGGGCTCAGAAAAAAGCACCAGGCCCCAGGAACTACAGTTATATAGATGGTTGTTACCCACCACAGGGGTGCTGAGAAGTACATTCAGAAGTAAAGACAGTTCCTTACATAATCAGAAAAACATTAATAACCTCAAAATAAACCATGGAAATTTGATTTAAAAATATGGGGGGGGGGCATTACAAGATTAAAGGAACACAAAATATATTAGTGACTCACAATTTCTGGCTCTGCGCAAGATTTAATCTTAATTTTAGATTCGATGATGTGAAATCAGAGGTCATGGAAACAAAAGAGAGACAACTAAAGGGTTCGAAGAGGAAAAAGAGAAAAGGTTGAGGTAAAAAAGAGCACTGGTAGTGAATGTCACCAAAGCACATTCTCTGCATGTATAGAAATGTCATGTTAAGTCCTAATATTTATAGACTCATAAGAATTAATAAAATCTTTTAAAAGCTTACAAATGGCTATGGAGTAAATGAGTTTACAATTATTTAACATTATTAAGGAATTGTTAATATCATTAAACAAAAACATTTATTATGATCATATTTGTCAAAGGTATTTATATATTCATTTTGAACATAAATCTTAAAATATTAACAAACAAACTTATTACAGGAATTGGAGAATTGTTTGAAAATAATCTGATGTATTGTATACAAAATAGATTAGGACAAAAGTAAAATAAAATGGGCTATTTGTCAGAAATTGTTGCCATTTCTTGATTAGTATAAGCAAAAACTGTTATCTATCAGTAGGGAAGAGGCCCTTCCCTAGTGGACCAGGGCAGGGGCAAGGGGGAAGAGGGAAGCAGGATTGGAGTGGGAGGAGATGAGGGAGGGGGCTACAGCCAGGATACAAAAATTGAATAAATTGTAATAAATAATAAAATAATAAAAAATTAAAAATGTATTAACAAAGTGTTTCTTTTGTTGCATAGAAGTTGAAAAGTTGCGATAGAAGCAAGCATTCTCACATTCTAAAAAAAAAAAAATTGTTATCTCTCCCTAGCTACTTTTATTTATATATGAAATCACTAATATAATTTTAGAATATATACAATAACATATTTTCAACATATGCTCAAATATTTATTTGAATATCAATCTAGTGACCACTCAAATGATAGCATTTTCTGAAAACATAGTTTACTTAGAGGCTGGAGAGATGGTTTAAAAGCACTTGTTGCTTGCCCAGAATATTCAAATGTGATTGTCAGCATCCATATGGTGACTCAGAACCATCAGAAGCTCAGAAGAGCCAACGCCCGCTTATGTCTTCCACAGGTCTAAGTTTGCACATGGTGCACAGAAAAAAGTTTAGTCAGCTAAATAACGAAGAAGAAATACAAAGCTTATATAGGCATAAATGATTTATCTCCCTCAACTTTAATTTTTACAGAACTTTACTCAAAGCGTGATACTGACATCCCTGGAGAGATCTACAAAGCAGGATCTCTGAGCCAGTTTTCCACTGCTTTTCTTCCTGTGGATTAGGCACTAAATACGACTGTTAAATCAATATTCATTCTATGTACCCATGCCTAATATAGCTTTCTTCTCTGACAGGCTTATATAAATTTATACGAAAGAAAGGCAAGACTTCCATCCGGTTCTCAAACTCCCTGATAGTCTTCGTTTTAGTTTTAATCTAATTTCTTCAAACACGAGACAGCCATTTTCTAAGTCAGTGGAGTAAAATGAAGACAGCTTTCTGGACCTAGATAATTACACATAAGGTTTGCTGTAGACAGTAAGAACATAAGCGTTTTGCTTACCATGAGTTCTAGAACTCACCAAAGTTGATACTCAACCATTTGTTGTTGTTTTTTAATATTTTATTGATTATTTGGAAATATTACGTACTGTCACTTTCCTAGCCTGATAGGTCTGTTTCCTCCACCTCGTGACCTTTTTCTCCCAAAGGAAGAAGAAAAGAGGGGTAGGAGAAAAAGAAGGAGGAGGAAGAGGGAAAAAACAAGTTCAATTTTCATTTCCGATGTAGCCACTGGAATATGGTCAAACTCCCAGTGGCCTGATCGTTAAAGAAAATTGGATCCTTCTCCATCCACACTCCTACCAGAAGCCATCAGTTGTGGAGAACTACACAATGGTTGGCTCTTTGACCTCCCCCCTCCCGAGGGAGGAGTAGCCTTGCTAGGCCAGAGAGGAGGACATTACAGGCAGTCCTGAAGATACCTGATAAGCTAGAGTCAGATGGAAGGGGTGGAGGACATCCCCTATCAGTGGACTTGGAAAGGGGCAGGGAGGAGAAGAGGGAAGGAGGGTGGGATTGGGAGGGAATGAGGGTTGCTACTGCTGGGATACAAAGTAAATAACCTGTGATTAATATAAAAAATAAAAATAATTTAAAAAGCAAAACAAATTGCTAAAGAATCTTTTAACATTCATTTATTATTCCCAGAAAAATCTATATCTGTTATGAAAAAAAAACTTTGAAATATAATATTTTACCACTCAGTTTAATTGGAATACTGTAGCATGCAGACAATACATTATATGGTTTTGTTTCATTTTACTAGATTCCAGGTAAATTACTGACTTGTGTAAATCAACAACAAAACAAGTAAGGTAGCATTTCATAAACATACTTGTTAGAAAAATAATTTGGGCTAAAGTTCTTTCTTCTAGATCAGTTTTAAGAAGAAAATTATGATGAAATATAAAACTACATAATTAAGACTCTTGCAATAAATGCAGGGGCTTTAAAATCCAGTCACATATCCTCACAAACATTATAAATCTAAATGGATTATGTTTTCAAATTTATAACAGTCCAAGTCAAAAGCTGCTTCAGCTATGAATTCTTAGATACATAGCATTATTAAAAACAGTAAGTCACAGCGAAAAAAGGAAACACTCATACTTTGCATTGCATCGTTGTGTTTGTGCAATGTTTTCATACCTTGTAAAATAAATCAGTATTGGTTATGCAGAGTTTGCCATAGTTAGGATTTAAATCTTCGTTGCTAACATTATTTTTTCATGGAAACCTTGCTTATTTTATTTCAATTAAACACTGAAAGGTTAGTTCAATGACTTTTTGAAGTTCATGGTAATTGTAAAGATTGTTCCATTTAAACCTAAAACTAGTTAGGGCATTTTCACAAACATGTAATGTAGGTGAAAATAGTAGATATATATATTCAGAGAAAAGCCGATTCTCTTTATCTTCTCCAAAGTGCATCAAAGTAATAATGGTGTTGTTCAAATTTCTCATTTTTATGCAATCAAACATCTTTTCTCATATACCACTTTAATGGAAACTTTCCCAGAAGTTTGAATTTTTATTCATTATTGAATTAAACTACTGACTCCATGAAGTCCAATTATATCTCTTAATGTTCCCATCGCATATTCATAGTTCAGAACTGAAAAATTTACTTTTATCCAGCTTTCTTTGGAATAAGTATGTTTATTTCCAGTGGGTACATTTACATTTGGTGAATATAAATTAGTTATCCTTAAGGAGAAAATATTATTTTAAATTTAATTTTATAAGACATAGCTTTGACTTTGAAATACAAAACAGAAAAAAAAATGTGAAAAAAGACATGACTGGTGCTCCAAAGTAGTAAAATAAATCATGGTTTTCAAAAATGAAGAATAATGAATCAATGCCTTTGTGTAGTTCAGTAATAATTTTGCTGTAATAATGATGGCATTATAAAAAATACCTTTTGAGATTAGTCTTCAAAGTTTCACATAAGAACATATCAAAATAGTTTCTAATATGTTGGGACTAAATATTGTAAGCTGATTTATTGTTAAAGGGTTTCTTCTGCTCATAAATAATATGAATTTATAAAATAACTATTTCATAAATAGCATGCTTATGGATATATTCATAGAAAATTAAAGTAAATCAGCTTTGATTTTTTTCATAGATTTAAGTATGTAAGACATCATGCTGTATCAATTGTAAATCAGATCACATTCTACAAACTGCCGAAATGTAAGTAATCATTCAGCCACCTGCCCATTCTATTCTTTGTTTTATTCACAAACAATGAGGATTTAAGGTGATAATCATTGCTTAAAATTTAAAAACAAGGATATAATGAAATTTGCAGGCAAATGGTGGGAACTAGAAAAGATCATCCTGAGTGAGGTAACCCAGAAGCAGAAAGACACATATGGTATATACTCACTTATAAGTGGATATTAGTCATAAAATACAGGATAAACACACTAAAATTTATAGCCGTAAAGAATCTAAACAGCAAAGAGTAGAACATTAGGGTAGATGCTTAATCCTCATTCAGAAGATCAAACAGGATAGATGTCAGAAGTAGAAGATAAGGAATAGGACAGGAGCCTTCCATAGATGACCTCTGAAAGACTCTACCCACCAGGGTGTGGAAAGAGATGCTGAGACTCATAGCTAAACTTTGGGCAGAGTGCAGGAAGCCTTATGGAAGAAGAAGATACAAAGACCTGGAAAGGACAGGACCTCCGCAAGGAAACCAACAGAACCAAAATATCTGGGCCCAGTGGGGCCTGCAGACACTGATACTCCAGCCAAGGACAGTGCATGGAGAGGATCCTAGACCCTTTTTCAGAGGAAGCCCATATTGGCTTGCTCAATTTCCAAGTGGGTTCCCTAGTTAAGGGGTACAAGGGCTGTCTTTGACATGAACTCAGTTGCTGGGTTTTTAATCACATCCCGCTGGGAGTGCAGCTTTGCCAGGCCACAGAGTTAGATGATACAGCCAGCCTTCATGAGACCTGGTAGGCTAGGATCAGATAGAAGGGGAAGAGGTCCTCCTCTCTCTAGGAAAAGGGCGTCAGGAAGAGAGAGGGTAGGTGGGACTGGGAGGAGATGAGAGAGGGCACCACAGCCGGAATACAAAGTGAATAAATTGTAATAAACAAACAAACAAATAAATAAATGGTATTAACTCTAAAAAAAAGTGAATAAATTGTAATAAAAAATAAATAAATAAAACACAGGCAAAAATGTAAACATTGTAAACCTTAAAAAAACTTTTCCATCACTTTAGAAATTTGTTCCCTAGGCTAAAATTTCATCCTATCCTCACAGATTTTAATCCTGTAAGCTTCTATGTATTGCAGAAGAGCAAATGTTCATATGTCTTTTTCAGAGGCTTGGTGAAACCAAGTCAGATTTACTTGACTATTTACTGGTATCCAATAATTTAATGCTATGTAAAATGAGAAGAATTTTCAGCTAATTGTCTGCCAAGAATATAAGCAAACAAACAAGTAACAAATGACAAAAGAGACAGTATATGGGACCAAGAAAATTTTATCAAAATCCCTTATAACCATTGTTAATTTAATTCAATGTTAGACATCACTATTAGAAATATTGTAAGATAACAAGTATTATAAGGATGTTGACAAATGCGGCCCATTTACACTTTGGGTGTATGTGTAAATTATGATAATGATGTTTTTCAAATTTCATGTTCTTTATTTTATTATTTTTGATTAGTATTATTTACAATTTACTCACTCTATATCCCAGTTGTAGCCCCCTCTCTCATCTCCTCCCAGTCCCACCCTCCCTTTTCCTCCCCTATTCCTTCTTCTGTAGTCCAAATATAGGGGAGGTCTTCCTCCACTGTCTACCCTAGCCTATCAAGTCTCATCAGGAGTGCCTGGATCCTCTTTCTCTGTGGGCTGGTAAGGTTGCCTCACCAGGGAGAAGTGATCAAGGAACAGGCAGCCAAGTTCATGTCAGAGACTTTTCGTCCCTTACTAAGGGACCCACATGAACACTGAGCTATCAATTGGCTATATCTGAGCAGGGGTCTAGGTTCTCTCTAAGTTTTTGCTTGATATATCATCCTCTGCAGTACGCCTTGGGCCCTGCTTTATTTTGGTTTTGCTGGTCTCCTTGTTTAGCTCCTGTCTCCTCTGGGTCCTTTTATATCCCCTTCTTCCATAAGACTCCCTGAATCTGTCCAAAGTTTGGCTGTGAATCTGTGTCTGCTTCAGTCCCTTGCTGGTTGCAGTCTTTTGGATGACATCTGTGTGGTAGATAGGTTTGTCTATATTTATTCCTTTTTCAATCGCATGTGTGCCTGGTGCCCAGGGAAGCCAGGTGAAGGTGCCCAATAACCTGGGATGGAGTTATAGACAGTTGTGAGTCACCATGTTATTGCGGTTAATTGAGGGGGCAATGTTCTTAACCACTGAGCCATCTCTCCAGCCCCCAGATTTCATGTTCTTTAAGAAAATAAAAATAAACACAAGAGTGCTGCACAATATGGTGACCCCATTAATGGAGTTCCAAAGAAAATTAAATCATTACATGACAATTGAACTTTTATGCTTCTCTGAACTGTATTCACCACAGTCAAGGTATAGTACTCAAATAAGTGTCTAATTACTTAAATAAATGGGTAAAAATAAAATCGACAACTATTCAGACAAAATATGAAGTCCTGGTACTTTTTTTTTCTTTTTTTTTTTATTAATTATACTTTATTCACTTTGTATCCCCCCATAAGCTCCTCCCTCCCCCCTCCCGATCTCACCCTTCTTCCCACTTCTTCCCACATGCCCCTCCCCAAGTCCACTGATAAGGGAGGTCCTCCACTCCTTCCTTCTGATCTTAGTCTATCACATCTCATCAGGAGTAGCTGCATTGTCATTTTCTGTGGCCTGCTCTCCCCTCAGCGGGAGGTGATCAAAGAGCAGGCCAATCAGATTATGTCAGAGGCAGTCCTTCTTCCCATTACTATGGAACCCACTTGGACACTAAACTGCCATGGGCTACATCTGTGCAGGGGTTCTAGTTATCTCCATGCATGGTACTTGGTTGGAGTTTGAATCTCTGGGAGGACCCCTGTGTTCAAATTTGTGGTTCTGTTGCCCTCCTTGTGGAGTTCCTGTCCTCTCCAGATCTTACTGTTTCCTCCTTCTTTCATAAGATTCCCTGCACTCTGCCCAACAGTTGGCCATAAGTCTCAGCATTTGCTTTGATAGTCTGCAGGACAGAGCCTTTCAGAGGCCCTCTGTGGCAGGTTTCTAGCGTGTTTCCTGTTTTCTTCTTCTTCTGATGTCCTTCCTCTTTGCCTTTTGGGATGAGGATTGAGCATTTTAGGCAGGGTCCTCTCTCTTGATTATTTTCTTTAGATGTACAAATTTAGGTAGGTTTATTCTATATTACATGTCTATATGAATGTATATATCATGTGTGTCTTTCTGCTTCTGGGATAGCTCACTCAGGATGATCCTTTCTAGGTCCCACCATTTACCTGCAAATTTCATGATTTCCTTATTTTTCATTGCAGAGTAATAATCCATTGTGTAGATGTACCACAATTTCTTCATCCATTCTTCAGTTGAGGGGCATCTGGGCTGTTTCCAGCTTCTGGCTATTACAAATAAAGCTGCTACAAACATGGTTGAGCAAATGTCCTTATTGTGTACTTGAGAATCTTTTGGATATATGTCTAGGAGTGGTATGGCTGGATCTTGAGGAAGCACTATTCGAAGTTGTCTAAGAAAGCGCCAGATTGATTTCCAGAGTGGTAGTACAAGTTTATATTCCCACCAGCAGCAGTGGAGGAGGGTTTCCCTTTTTCCACAGCCTCTCCAGCATATGTTATCACTCGAATTTTTCATCTTGACCATTCTGATGGGTATAAGGTGAAATCTCAGGGTCGTTTTGATTTGCTTTCCTTAATGGCTAATGATGTTGAGCATTTCTTTAAGTGTTTCTCTGCAATTCTATATTGCTCTACAGAGAATTCTTTGTTTAGCTCTGTTCCCCATTTTTTAATTGGATTACTTGGTTTGCTGCTTTTCAGCTTCTTTAGCTCTTTATATATAAAGGATATTAGCCCTCTGTTAGATAAAGGGTTGGTGAAGATTCTTTCCCAATCTGTAGGCAGTTGTTTTGTTTTGATGACGGTGTCCTTTGCTTTACAGAAGCTTTTCAGTTTCATGAGGTCCCATTTATTGATTGTTGCTCTTAGAGCCTGTGCTGTTGGTGTTCTTTTCAGGAAGTTTTCTCCTGTACCAATGAGTTCTAGGGTCTTCCCCACTTTTTCTTCTAACCGATTTAATGTGTCTGGTTTTATGTTGAGGTCTTTGATCCATTTGGACTTTAGTTTTGTGCAGGGTGATAAGTATGGATCTATTTGAATTTTTCTACAGTAGACAGCTAGTTAGTCTCGCAACATTTGTTGAAGATGCTATCTTTTTCCATTGTATGGTTTTGGCATCTTTGTCAAAGATCAGGTGTCCATAAGTTTGTAGGTTTGTTTTTGAGTCTTCTGTTTGGTTCCATTGATCCACCATTCTGTTTCTATGCCAGTACGATGCAGTTTTTATTACTGTTGCTCTATAGAACAGCTTAAGTTCAGGGATGGGGATACCTCCAGAAGATTTTTTTATGGTAGAGTATTGTTTTAGCAATACTGGGTTTCTTGTTATTCCATATGAAGTTGAGAATTTTTCTTTCCAGATATGTACAGAATTGTGTTGATAATCTGATGGGAATTTCATTGAATCTGTAGATTGCTTTTTGTAAGATGGCCACTTTTACTATGTTAGTCCTGCCAAGCCATGAGCATGGGAGATCTTTCCATCTTCTGATATTTTCTTCTAATTCTTTCTTCAGAGACTTGAAATTTTTTTCATACAAGTCTTTGACTTGCTTCTTTTCATTCTATGAATAGAATTATGAGCCACTATGTGGTTGCTGGGAGTAGAACTCAGGACCTTCAGAAGAGCACCCAGTGCTCGTAAACTCTGAGCCATCTCTCCAGCCCTATGAATGGAATTATGGATTACTATACCAAATGGAATATCGAAACCTGAAGAGAGATACAGAATCTCATTCATATGTGTACTTGCAATTGTTATTTCTTAGACACTGATAAATAACAAAGTTTGGGTAAAGTATGGCACACAGACCTTGCTCAATATATACTTGAAGTTATAGAGGAAAAGTAAGGGATTAGATTGCATCACTTTGCAAAAGTCTACAAAATAATAATAAAATGCAGAATTTAAAAAGTTATAAAAATATATTTGAATGTCTTATCTTTTAGAAATAATGGATGTTTGAGGAGACAGAGACATTCAGTATCACTGATTTGTCTTGGGTAATGTATGAAACATCTCATAATCCACCAGCCGTATGTGGTTATTCATGTCAATTAAAATAATAGTGCTTCAATATTCATATGGAGACATAACTATCACAAACATATCAGCCAAATGAATTTATTATATTGAGTTCTCCTTTGTTCTTCAACATATAATTTAATTTTAACCACAGTTAAAATGAAACAAAGGCACTGAAATGCCTTTGTTCTTGTTATGCTGACACATTTAACTTAAATCATACAACTTTAATGTGTTTGATTAAAAGTTCATGAAAGTGTATGACTTAATTCCTTCATAGTATTTTCATACTTCCTTTAGCATAATTTTCTCACAGTAAATCCATATTCAAATGAGGCATATTGCTACTTCATATGTGTTCTCTGCCGTAGAGCATAGTAAACAAATTGAATCTCTAAACATATCATCATTAGAAGCCCTTGCTCACAATGAACATAGGATTTTAGATGAGATATTCAGGAGTTATAAGTAAAATAAGTCATAAGAATGGTGCTCCAATATCAAAAGACAATGCCATTCTGTAATAGGGTAATACAGGACAGAGGTGGGAAGAAAAGAGAGAAAGCAGAGAGAGAGAAAGGAAATAAGAGGGGAGATAGTAATGTGAAAGGAACAGAAGGGAAATAGAAGTAGAAAAGAAAGAAGGGAAGGGATAAGAAGTGGCAGAGAAAGGCAGGAGAATATGTTTTTTCCTATCTATTTGGGAAAGAAATAAAGAAGAAACAGAGAAGAAGCAGCTGTGATGGAAGAATGAGACAAAGCTGACAAGAGGAGAACTATCCAAAACCCCAAGAATGGACTTCTAAAATTTAAAACTATTAGAAAATTATTCATGTTGTAAAAATCACACAGTCTATTTTTCATGCAACCAGAGAAGACAAACACCAATAAACAAATATAATGTCATTATTCTTTATGCCCAGTTTGAAATTTTCTCTTATTAGAAAATGACAACAGCATAAAGCTCTATGTCTCATGATGTTTGAGCATGAGGAATTTCATGTTCAAATACTTAGAAATGAAAGAACATTCCCATTTAGGTTTACTAAATATTTTATACCCTGAGAAATGGTTGCACTAACTCTACTTTTTCCAGAGATGACAGTCCATAAATGGTTTGTTGTAAATTTATCTCTACAACTTATGTTAAAACATTGTTTTTCTGATTGGTATGGGGTAGCTACTGAAATTTTAATATTTTTTCTTTTGATCCATGTTGCTGTTCATATCTTGGGGTATTTCATTTGCTGTTATTTTTCACTGATGTATTTTAATCCTTATTTTTTTTAATTTTATTTTTTTCTTATCAGTTACATTTTATTAACTCTGTATCCCAGCTGTATCCCGCTCCCTCATTCCCTCCCAATCCCACCCTCCATCTCTCTCTCATCTCCACCGTGCCCCTTTCAGAGTCCACTGATGGGGGGGGGACCTCCTCCCCATTCATCTGATCCTGTTTTATCAGGTATCTTCAGGACTGGCTGCAAAGCTCTCCTCTGTGGCCTAACAGGACTGCTCCTCCCTTGGTGGGTGGGGAGCTCAAAGACCCAGCCATTGAGTTCCTGTTAGAAATAGTCCTTGTTCCCCTCACTATGGGAAACCAATTCGTTACTGAGCTACCACAGGCTACATCTGAGCAGAGGTTCTAGGTTATATCCATACATGGTCCTTGGTTGAATGTCAGTCTCAGAAAAGACCCTGTGCCCAGATATGTTTGGTCCTTGTGGAACTCCTATCCTTTCCCCATCATACTAACTCCCCTTCTTTCATATGATTCCCTGTACTCTGCGGAAGGTTTGGCCATGAGTCTTTGTATCTGCTTTGAAAACACTGCTAGTTAGAGTCTTTCAGATGTGCTCAGTAGACTCCTGTCATACGTTCAATGCACATCCCATCTGTCTTTCTAAACGAGGATTGATCATTAATCCTTATTTTTTAATGTTTAAGATTGTTAGGTAATTGTAGCATTTTTCCTTTTTTTTTTTTTTTTTTTTTTTGGCTATTTCTGTATTTCTTGAAAATACAGGCTATGGCTAACTAGTCCTTAAACTCTTTTCCACAATTTCTGAATAAAAACAACCAAAGAAGATGGACAGAATATAATCTCAGACCTGAAGCTAGTGAGATATTTTTATTAAATTACCCACAGTAATATCTATATTAAGAGATATATTGGATATTTGCTTCCATGACAAATTATTACTTTTTTAAATTTCTGATCTATATCATAATAAATGTTTCTTGCATGTATGCATGCTTGTTTGTGTCTACATATTTGTAGTGATTAGGCTTTATCCTAACTTTAAAATTTATAATAGTTTATCAGGTATAGCCTACTCTTGAAATAAATGAAAGAATTAGAAAAGCAAACAATGAAGAATTTACAGTGAAAACAGCTAATCCACATATATATATGTATGTATGTATTTGTAGTAACTATCAATATCACATATAAATTCAGAAATTGGAAAACCATCAGCAAAGAAGACTTAGCAAGGTATTAGGGAATACATGTACATTAGAGAGAAAAACAAATCTGGGTGACCTCCAACAGCCTTAATGATTGTTTCGAGTTTGACTTCTATTCATAGTTGATTACAGATCCAAGATAATCACTCTGGCAACTATGATTATTAAGCACAAAGGCATCTAAAGCAGAAAATATTAATTAGGCAGACTCCAAACTAGGTGAGAATTTGTGATGGCCTGAACAGCCTGCTATAAAAAATGAAAACAGGCAAATATATTTCTCTCCTTTTTAGAGGCAAAAAGTAGGATATAAGTTTTGATTAGATTTAATGAGATGTGATGAAACAAGAAACAAGAAAACTGACTAGAAAATTTGTTCATGCAATAGAAATAATGTTTCTGTATCTGAGATGAGGAAATTTTTAGTAATGACAAAGACATTGATTTGTGGTATTTGGTTTAGATCCAGCAAGCAGTTATTACAATAACCAAGTATCTATTAGACTCTTTTGTATACCTGTTGAGTGACATTTACATAGAAGTCTAAATTGAAACACAAACATGCACACAAAGATGATCTGTTCTCTCTCTCTCTCTTTCTCTCTCTGTATTTAATTCCTAACGTGCTTCTGCATACTATAAGGGAAAACATTGTATTTAAAGTTATCTGACTAAAAGAGTAATACTATCAAAATTTTCAACTGTTTTCTGCTTGAAGCTTACAAGCCACATAGATCCCACAACGCCTATGAATTTGCACCAAACATCTGAGGACAAAATGTAATGTTATAAATGTCAACAGGTTGGGCATGACCTGATGTTTATGGATCAAAACTGGAACAAACAATAACTTTTGGACACTCTTAGAGTCACTTAGAGTCACTTTTGTGAAAGTAAGAATATAGAAGAATAAGAATCATGGCGGAAACTGGGGGAACATCACAGACTAGAAGAAAGAACAAACAAACAAACAAAAAAGGAGACTCTGGCAATTAATGATGTAAAATGAATACAAGTTAAATAAAACTTATCATTGCAGACTGGCGTGCTGGTGCATGCCATATCAGCACCCTGGGACACAGAGGGAGGCTGACCTCTCTGAGTTTGAGGATAGCCTGGTCTACAAAGCAAGTCCAAGATAGCCAAAGCTACACAGAGAAACCCTGTCTCAAAAAAATAAAAACAGAAACAATGAACCAAACAAACAAAATCATTCAGTTTGACAATGTTGTGTTTTGGAAAACTTGCAAGAAATTTCAATGAAATAGTTTGTGAGATACTGAATTAAAGCATTGCAGTATATTAAATAATGAATATTGTCACTTCAACATGACTTGTGATTACCCACCTGTCTGAAAATAAAGATAAGAAAAGTTGCAAAATACAGATTTCCAAAAACCTTGATTTGAAAAACAATATTTTTCCAAGTAAAGAGAATCATGCCAGATAAATTCTTCAGGCTCCACATTCAAGAAAAAAATCCAAGTTTTGGCTCAACATAAGAAAACCATGATAGAACTCAAAACATTCCTTGAGATGTGGATTTGTACATGATACGAGTAGTAAGCAAACATTCAGGAGTCTGAACATCACTGGAGATGAGTGAGCTGCACAAGGAAAGAAATACTGTGAGGGTATAAAGAGCAGACCAGAGGGTCTGCTCTTTAGGTTCACAACATGGTACTCATCAGAGGATCAAAAGGAGAAAAATTAAAAACAACCAAGGGCATGAAAATAATAAGCCCCCAGGATTATGGAAGATATTATCAGAGTGTAACAAAAGCCTTAGAAAAGGGACCTGCTTTTACAAGTGGGACTGGAAATTTTTTTATCTGACATAATGTAAAACATACACTTTAAAACAATTAAAATGGAGTACAGAGCTAAACGGAGAATTCTCAACAGAAAAATATCGAATGGCAGAGAAACACTTAAAGAAATGTCCAACTTCCTTAGTCATCTGGGAAATGCAAATCAAAACAACTCTGAGATTCTACCTCACACCTATCAGAATGGCTAAGATCAAAAACTCAAGTGACAACACATGCTGGAGAGATTGTAGAGAAAGGGGAACCCTCCTCTATTGCTGATGGGAACGTAAACTTGTACAACCACTATGGAAAACAATCTAGCACTTTCTTGGAAATCTTGGAATAGTGCTACCTCAAGACCCAGCTATACCACTCTTGGGCATATATCTGAAATATGTTCAACCATACAACAAGGACATTTGCTTAACTGTCTTCATAGCAGCTTTATTCATAATAGCCAGAATCAGGAAGCACCTTAGATGTCCTTCATCCAAAGAATGGATACACAATGGAATACTACTCAGCTATTAAAACAAGGAAATCATGGAATTTGCAGGCAAATGGGTGGAACTAGAAAAGATAATCCTGAGTGAGGTATCCCAGAAGCAGAGAGACATGCATGTCTGTGCATGTATATTCTCACTTATAAGCGGATATCACCCATATAATATAGAAGGAACATACTAAAATCTGCAGACCTAAAGAAGCTAAATAATAAGAAGGACCCTAGGGAAGATGCTTTATTATCATCCAGAAGGGCAAACAGAAGGGCAAACTGGAAGTGTTAGAAGAGAGGAAACAGGACAGGAGCATACCAAAGAGGACCTCTGAAAGACTCTACCCAGCAGGGAATCGAAGCAGATACAGAGACTCACAGTCAAACTTTAGACAGAGTGCAGGGAGTCATACGGAAAAAGAGGGATATAAAAGAACCTGGTGGGGACAGTAGACACATAGGGACCAACAAAGCCAAAAAAGCTAGGACCCAGGGGGACTGCAGAGACTGATGTATCAACCGAAGACCTTACATAAAGAGGAACTAGATCCCTTGCTCAGATGTGACTCTTCCTGCCCCTCTCCAAGGCCACTGATAGGGGAGGTCCTCCTCCCCTTCCATCTGATCCTAGTGTATGAGGTTTCATCAGGAGTGGCTGCAATGTCCTTCTCCTTGGCCTGGCAAGGTTGCTCCTCCCTCGGGAGCATGGGGAGGAGATCAAAGAACCAGCCTCTGAGTTCATGTCAGAGCTTGTTTGCCTGCTGCTCACTTCTATCTGGTGGGGGGACCTAGCCGGCCCACAGAAGAAGAGGATCATGTCAGACCTGTTAGGCTAGGATCATATTGTAAGGGAGGATGGCTTCCCTTATCAGTGGACTAGTGAAAAGGGATAGGGGAGGAAGAGTGAGGGAAGGTGGAAATATGAGGAGATGAGAGAGAGAGAGCTACAGCTGGGATACAAAGTGAATAAATAATAATAACAATACTATATAATAATAAAATAGTTAAAAATTTTTAAATTTACTTTTTAATTTATCAGTTTATTCACTTTGTATCCCAGCCGAAGCCCCTTCCTCAACCCCTCCCAATCCTGCTCTCCCTCCCTCTTCTCCTCCCATGCCTCTCCCCAAGTCCACTGAGAGGGGTGTCCTCCTCCCCTTATCTCTGACCCCAGCTTATCAGGTCTCATAGGACTATCTGCATTTTCTTCCTCTGTGGCCTGGTAAAGAAAATAAATTTAGAAGAGTTATTTGCTTGCTTCAACTAAGGACCATGCATGGAGAGGACCTAGACCCCATGTTTAAAGAAGTCCATTGGCTACTCAGCTTTCAAGTGGTTTCCCTATTAAGAGGTACAGGCAAGAGGTACAGGCATTGTCTCTGACATGAACTCAGTGGCTGGCTCTTTGATCATTGCCTCTGGGAGTTGGGGGGTTCAGCCTTGCCACACCACAGATGAAGAAGATGCAGCCATCTTTGTTGAGACCTGATAGGTTAGGGTCAGATAGAAGGGGAGGAAGTCCTCCTCTATCAGAGGATTAGAGAAAGGGCATAAGGGGAGAAGAGAGAGGGTGGGTAGGACTGGGAGAAAACAAGAGAGGAGCTGCATCAGGGATACAAAATGAAGAAAATTGTAATAAATAAACATATAAATAAAAATAAAAATAAAACAGAAACAAATACTGATCTACTTACATGTGCCCTGTCATCACATTTATTTAAAAAACAAACAAAAAGAAAAAAAACACCTAAAATTTGGTTTTGGAAAAATAAATTACAAAATTACAAAAATAATTTACAAAAATTTCTGTCTGGGATCTCTGTCAACAGACACTCTAAAGCTTCTGCCCTTTGCTTGCAAGTCACAGGAGTATTGTTTTGCACACCTGTTTGTGGCAGAATTGCATGCATCCCGGATTATTGCAACAGGAGACAAGTCATGCAAAGACCATTTTAGGTCTAGAAGAGAAGTGACAATTTTTATACTTGAAATGTTAGTGCGTAAGTACAGAGCTTACCTGAGAAAAGGTATGATATATCCCTATAACCTGAATATTAATAGATTAGTTAATATTATTCTCAGTATTGCACAAGCCCACACACAATGGAAAAGTGACTATTTTTTTCAAGTGTTAGTATCTGACCAATTGATAAAAGCAATCAAATAAGCTGGGCAAGGTGATGCACGCCTATAATCCCAGCACTCAGGGAGGCAGACCCAGTTCTATCACTGTGTATTCAAGGCCAATCTTGTCTACAAAGCAAGTCCAAGGCTACACAGCCAAGGCTACACAGAGAAACCCTATCTTCAAAAAACCAAAACCAAATGTAACAACAACAAAAACCCATACAAATAAAGACAGACTTTTTTTTTTTCACTAAAAAGGGTAAAACAAATTTGTAGAAACTAAAACAGGAATGGAGACTTAAAAACTAATGACAAAATAATAAATGTGAGTAAAAAGCGAAGACAACAAATCACTTAGGAAATGTTATATAAAATATATACATCAGCAAAGATGTAGAAACTGTACAAAGAATACAACAGAAATTATGCAACTGAGGAATACAATAACTCAGTGGAAATGTTGCCAAAGGCACTCAGTGAAAGACTTGCATGAGCAGAAGGACCAGTAAACCAGAAGCAGGTCATTCAAAATTACCAAACCAGTGAAGCGAAGGATAACGAAGAAGGAAAATTAAAAATAGCTTCAGGGATTTCTAAGGCATCATCAGCTGGACACACGTGGACTATAGGGAACTTCCCGGGAAAGAAAACAAACAAAACCCTAGCAGTTCATCTGGAGAAATAACATCAGAATACTTACAAAAATCCAGAAAGCAAGTGGGTATACAAAATAATAAACTCCAAGGGGCAAAATCCAAGGAACCAAAGCATGACATACAAGGAAACTCTCAGAAGTCACAGACGGTATCTTAGAAAAATCAGAAATGTGACGTGTGTGGTAAAAGAAAGTCCTTATTTGACCATCATAAACTGTGCAGGCAGAAAGCCTACAAGTCAGGCGTATATAAAGATGGCTTAGGGAGTAAGACAATGTATCTACAAGCTTGATGACCTGAGTGTAACCCCCCGGGAGCCTACATGGTGGAAGGAGAAAACTGATGTCTTTACGTTTTGCTCTGACCCTGACATAATCATGACTGTAAATGTCCACCCACATATACACACAAACAGAATAAATACAAACAAACAAAAAATTCCAAGCCTTGTAACAGTGAGATGGTTTGTTTAAAGTGTTAAATGAGGGACAGAATTAACAAAATTAAGACAACTACCACAACTTTTCTTTAGAAATTAAGAAAACTGCCCATGGAATTGAACTCTGAATTTATCACAACTGAGCTTAGAGTAGAAGAAATATCAAAATAAATATTTTGTTTTAAATAATAAATGTTTAATGAATAAACAGGAGGTTCTATTTTAAAGGTACACTGTATATGAATATATAGTAATTTAAGTTATGATAATGGCATATAAAAACTTTTTCTTTGTGTGTGCATTGAGTACCTGTGCTTTTATGTTTTCTTAAGTTTGTGTGTGTATGTGTGTGTGTGTGTGTGCCTAAAAACCAGTAATATGGGGTGTCTTTTTTCAGTTGTTCTTTACTTTTATCTTCTGAATCAAATTCTACAAGCTGTATAAAATACAATGGAAAAAAAAACAATAGAGAACAAAATGGAACAAAATCATAATAGTAGAAAAATGTCTATCTGTATCTATCTATCTATCTATCTATCTATCTATCTATCTAAAGAGACAAAAAAGAGCACAAAATATAAAACATGACTTTTCAAAATTTTAGCAGTAAGCCTTTCCTATAAAAAAGTTTTTATTGCAAAGGTATTAAATAAAATCCCTAATTAAAGGTCATAGGTTGTCCTAACTGATAAAACTTACAGGGTCAGTCTACATTGTTTAAAAAGTCTTATTTAGACCTGAGGAAGCACACTGCCTGAGGGTAAAGAATATAATCTATAGGAATGCAGGAGAAATAAAGCTTCCTAAATTCAGATCAAATATACTTCAAGTGTAAAATAGTAACTCTATAGTGCCCAAAGCAAGAAGAATTATGCTCAGAGGAGTAGAGATGTGGGGACAAAAATTTTGATGACGAATAACTTTTGAGGGGCAGGAAGAAACTGATCTATTGAATATGTTCATTATAATACTTTTATTGATAATGACAGGGCATTTATCATATTATCTCATTTATTTGCAGAACTTAAATTAATGACACTGAAGCTGAAGAGATGGCTCAGCAGTTAAAAGCACTTATAGTCCTTACAAAAGAGCCAGATTCAGTTCCCAGAATCTACACAGCAGCTTATAAATACTAGTAACTCAAGTTCCAGGTAATCTAGCATTTTTCTCTGGCCTCAACAAGAATCAGGCACACATGTATCACATATATATGTACACAGGCAAAATATTCATACACATAAAAAAACCTTAATTGTGTAAATGTACCACGGTTTCTGTATCCATTCTTCAGTTGCGGGACATCTGGGTTGTTTCTGGGTTCTGGCTATTACAAATAAAGCTGCTACAAACATGGTTGAGCAAATGTCCTTGTTGTGTACTTGAACATATTTTGAATATATGCCTAGGAGTGGTATACCTTCTTGAGGAAGCACTATTCCTAATTTTCTGAGAAAGCACCAAATTGATTTCCAAAGTGGTTGTAGAAGTTAACATTCCCACCAGCAATGGAGAAGTGTTCCCTTTTCATCACATCCTCTCCGGCATGTATTTGAGTTGGAATACTACTCATCAATTAAAAACAAGGAAATCACGAAATTTGCAGGCAAATGGTGGGATCTAGAAAAGATCATCCTGAGTGAGGCATCCCAGAAGCAGAAAGACAGACATGGTATATACTCATTTTTAAGTGGATATTAGATATTTAATGTAGCATAAACATACTAAAATCTGTATACCTGAAGAAGCTAAGCAAGAAGGAGGACCCTGGGTAAGATAATCAATCCTCACTCAGAAAGGCAAAAGGGATGGACATTGGAAGAAAGAGAAAACAAGAAACAGGACAGGAACCTACCACAGAGGGCCTCTGAAAGACTCTACCTAGCAGTGTATCAAAGCAGATGCTGAGACTTGTAGCCAAACTTTGGGCAGAGTGCAGGTTCTTATGAAAGAAGGGGGAGATAGTAAGACCTGTACTCCACAGGGGGAGTAACACAACCGAAAAAATCTGGGCCCAGGGGTCTTTTCTGAGACTGATACTCCAACTAAGAACCATTCATGGAGATAACCTAGTACCTCTGCTCAGATGTAGCCCATAACAGCTCAGTATCCAACTGGGTTCCCTAATAAAGGGCACAGGGACTTCTCTGACATGAACTCAGTGGCTGGCTCTTTAATCACCTCCCCCTGAGCATGGAGCAGCCTTGCCAGGCAACAGAGGAAGACAGTGCAGCCAGTCCTGATGAGACCTGATAGGCTATGGTCAGATGGAAGGGGAGGAGGACCTCCCCTATCAGTGGACTTGGGGAGGGGTATGGGAAGAGAAGAGGGAGGGTTAGGATTGGGGCTGAATAAGGGAGGGGCTACAGCTGGGATACAAAGTGAATAAACTATTATTAATATAAAAAATAAAAATAAAAATTATAAAAAAAAACAAAACCAAAAAACCCTTACAACCCTTACTTGAATGGAGTTTGTTTTATAACATGTTAAAGACAATTAAAAAACATTGTGAGGCTAACAGCTGGAAAGTCTTTCAGAGGAAATTTTCTGCAATGCAAAATAAATGAAAGCATGTTTAGAAGTAGCAGGGAAAGAGATATTCAGTTAAGACAGAGTTTACTGTAAATATAAAAGGGAATTATAGTTCTGTTCTGTTGCTTTCCTTGTGTAGCTCCTGTCCTCTCCAAGTCTTACTATTTCCTCCTTATTTCATAAGATTACCTGCACTTTGCCCAAAGTTTAGTTATGAGTCTCAGCATCTGCTTTGATACACTGCTGGATAGGATCTTTCAGAGGCCCTCTGTGGTGGGTTCCTGTCCTGTTTCCTGTTTTGTCCTTCTTCCAATGTCCATACAGTTTGTCTTTCTGAGTGAGGATGGATCATCTTACCCAGGGTCCTCCTTCTTGCTTAGCTTCTTCAGGTGTACAGATTTTTGTAGATTTATCCAATATAATATGTCTACTATCCACTTATAAATGAGTGTGTGTTTTTCTCCTTCTGGGTACTTCATTCAGGATGATCTTCCCTAGATCCACCATTTTTGCCTGCAAATTTCATGACTTCCTTGTTTGTAATTGTTGAATAGTATTCCGTTGTGTAAATGTACCAGAATTTCTGTATCCATTCCTCAGTTGAGGGACATCTGGGTTGTTTCCAGGTTCTGGCTATTATGAATAAAGCTGCTACAAACATGATTGAGCATATATCCTTGTTGCGTACTTGAACATATTTTGGATATATGTTTAGGAGTGGTATAGCTGGATATTGAGGAAGTGCTGTTCCAAAAAATCTGGGCCCATGGGTCTTTTTTGAGAGTGATACTCCAACTAAGGACCATTCATGAAGATAACCTAGAAACCATGCTCAGATGTAGCTCATGGCAGCTCAATATCCAACTGGGTTCCCTAATAAGGGACACAGGGACTGTCTCTGAAATGAACTCAGTGGCTGGCTCTTTAATCACCTCCCCCTGAGCATGGAGCAGCCTTGCCAGGCAACAGAGGAAGACAATGTAGCCAGTCCTGGTGAGACCTGATAGGGTATGGTCAGATGAAAGGGGAGGAGGACCTCCCCTATCAGTGGACTTGGGGAGGGGCATGGGAGGAGATGAGGGAGGGAGGGAGGATTGGGAGGAAATAAGAGAAGAGGCTACAGCTGGGATACAAAGTGAATAAACTGTTATTAATATAAAAAATAAAATAAAAAAGGAATTATAGACTGAAGAAATAGGTATGAAAGAATAGGTTGTACTTGCTATATTTGGTTCTTATTTTACCAACAGTTCTCAGGCAATTGTTTTTCCTGAACGCTACCACTTGTCGAAAGACAGTAAATTAAGTATGAAGGTCTAGGGAACTGGCTTTGTGTAGTAACTGACTAATGAATACTGTATTTTGTGTGACTTTTATTGGGGAGACTCAAGATCAGTCTTCAGTTTCCACCAATGAAACATAATCATCACATCTAGCTGGTCAACCAGCAAGTCCATCTGTATTATTTACATGAATGAGGGTGACTCAATGGCAGCTTCATCGCCAAAAAGCCTCCTGCACAGCATGAACCATGACTCTTGAAAACTGCATGTCTGGGGCTCTCTGCACAGCCTGCAGAAAACTCAGCATACAAGAGTCTCATCCTCCCCAGAAGTTGCTTCTGCTTGTATAACCTTAGGTCTCGGGAATCTTTTAAGTTTCATGAGCTTCCAAACCCTTCTTCAAGGGGGAATATTTCAGTTCAGAGGAAAGAGCTACACAGCACTCTGCAGTTCAGAGAATCAGAGTTCCAGATAAGTGCAACAATGAGATGTTCGTGGAATAGGAATCCCAGTTACAGTAACCGGTACAAGAAATAGGATAAAAGACATGGGCTGAAACACTGGATGTTGCATTCTTTACACTGAGAATATCCAAACTATTTTTTTTGTATTTTATATTCTTTGTGATCATTTGAATTTTTCTTGTTTAAATCTGCTCTTATTAAAAATCTGTACCCTTAAATATAGTCATTACAATAAAATATGAAACTTCGTCAAAAATACTGTTTGCACTGGAAGCAATTTGACATTTGCAGAAGAACATGAAATTATATCATGAAAACTTTCGTGTTTTAGTCTTTAAGATATTTAAAATTTAAGACATGAACAAATGATCTTTTTTTTCTCAAGATGAAACTATAGTTTCGTCTAATAGAGTTTTCAACTGACTGCTCATTGTGTACTTCTGCTGGTTGTTCTTTCTACAAGTAAAATAATTTTACATTCTTAATTATAACATCTTCAGTTGGTGAAGATACTTTCTACTGTTTGGCATTGTGCCATCCTCTCATCACATTTTCTGTTTTAAAGTAATTACATTATTTATTTTGTAGACCGTAGCTAAAGTGTTATCATAGAGTCCCAATTAACCCAATACTAAAGGATTTGGATATATCTTTATAAGGCCAACACATTCTGTTTTTTTTAAAATATGGTTGCTCATATTGTGTTATGTCATTAGCAACATTTGACATGTTGCTTATTTAAAATTCTTAAATTCTATGTAGATTGAAATCTATGGCATGGTATACTTAAATATAAGTGAATTGGCATGGGTGAAAAACAGGGCTAAGTGAATACAAATTTTCTCTGTACTGTTTCACAGAACATGTGGAGTGGTAAGTAAATTTTATGTTCTCCCAAGTCCATAGAATTTGAACTATATTAGTGGAGGCTTTTATTCTAGTATGGCTTATTAATTTAATCTACATGGAAATGTCTTTGCTTTGAGTACTTTGGATTCTATAAAATATGTTTAAGTTTAAAGAATAGTAATGGAAAAATAGCATTTATGTTAGACTTTGTATTCTCAGAATTCCAATATTAGACATTTCTCAACCTATGATTAAATCTCTATGTGACTGCAGAAGAGCATCAAGAAGCCACATTTACTCCAGTGGGCTAGCTTTCTATAATGTACCACTCCCCAGCCTACAGAAAGCCCTGGGAACACATGTTTTAATTCATGCTCATCACCTTTGCACCCAGCATCTTAACAGCAGGACCTGTAGGTTTTGCATATTGTAATAAGTGGGTAACTTTACAATACAAAGTTTAAATATCATTGTGCCACACCATGTTACTGAAATCTTCACCTGATTCTGTGTACAATAAGTAATGGATTTCAACTCTTGACTGGTGAAAAGATGTTAAAAAATTAAGTCATAAGCATATTCTGTTTTTAGGATGAGTATTTTGGTCCTGCCAAAAATCAATGGATGAATTGGAAAACTGAACAGAGAAACATAGACTCTCCCTAGGGAAGCTATGAGAGTGCAGTATAAATAAAATATCAGGCTGTTCAAGGTAGACTGTTGCAGTTTACTGATACACTGTAAGGCCCTTGTCAGGAGAAGCATTCAGCTGCAGAAGTATGAAGATAGAGTCATCCATGAGTCAAGCTTGATATCTAATGGAAAGAAAATAGAATTTGCAAGTGCCACCAGTCTGTGCAGTTTTGTTTTATTGTTAATGTCAAGCCAATCTTGGTGTGTGTCTAGCATGTCATACCAACCCAGACAAAATCATGAAAATGAAATCTTCATTGTCGGAAGAAAGGAGAGGAATGACAAAATGGCATTAATCATTCTGATAATAAACATGCTGTCTTAGATGCTAGAAAAACATAGGAAACTTTTGAACATGCAAGAACATCACTTTTATCTTCATTTGTATAGAGAAAACAGAATTTGGAGACATTTAAAAAATAAAAGCATAATATAAACAAATAGTTGTGTTTTTCTCTTTAAACATTTAGAGTAGTTCAACTATTTCCATGTTCTTTGTTTTGAAGACAATATTTTAGGAATTTTAGAAGACTTTCATATACATACAACATAGTTTGGTAATATTTGTACGACACGTCTCAAAACCTCTCAGATCACCCCATCACTATGTCCTCCCAAATTCCTGACATCTCTTTTTTTCTTTTTCTAACCTGTGATGTTCAGTTTGTGTTGTCTGTATTCTTAGGGTTGTTACACTCTCTATTAGAACAAGATGGGTTTCCATGGGGCCACTCTTAAAGAAAACTGATCCCTCCTCCCCTGCCGTAGCATACCTGAACTAACAATAGTTCCTTATTCTGGTAAGGATGTGGGGACCACAAAATCACCACACGAAGAGGCACATGTGGCAGAGGTTATACTGTCAATCTCTTTCTTCTTTCCCCATCCTCCTTTGTTTTTCCTCCATCCCTTCCTCCCTCACTTCTTCCCTCCCTCGCTTCCTTGCTCCATTTTTCTCTCTGTTCTCTTATAGGATTTTCCTCAAACTGACTGCAGAGTCAAGTATGAACCCAAACTCCTGGCCATGCCGTATCCACATCCTCACCACTGTGTTGCAGGCACGTGCTACCATAACTTGCTTGCGTAGTACTGGGGTCCCGTCCTCGCCTGGTGTGCCTGCTAGGTAACCACACTCTAAAGGAGCTCTACCGCACAGCCCCTTCTCACAGCATCTCTGACATAATGAAGAAGCTGACTTTCTGTGCCATGGATTAAAACTTATTTGTTTTCCGTGTAGCACTTATCTGCCAAAAATATCTCCTTGTGCCTCTCACTGAGACATTTCCTAATAGATTCTCTACTTCAAGAAACAATCTCACACTTATATTCCAATAAACTTTGGTATTGATTTCTCGCCTCTCTGAGGTATGTTCTAAACTTAATATATTATTTGCTTAATAGTTTTGATATGAAAAGCCCTATAATATTAATAGACCGCACTTCATACTAATCATTACTATTATAAGCCACAGCTCATCGTGGTAAATATTGATTTTCACTCTGTGGCAGCACATGCCTACCAAAACACAATTATTCTAAGATATAAATAGACTTTGTTGAACTTGTTGACTCTGTGTGAGGTAGGGTTAAAAACATTTTAAAACCTCACATAAAGAAAAAAAAAAGACTCTTGAAATCACTGAGCAGATCATGTAATAACATCTTGTTCTTAATGTTTATTATTTCATGGGTCAACACATATTTTGGAATGATGCAGTGATCATTCATTTATTCATTTGTTATTATATTGGATGAGACCTAATGAATTTTAGAATCTCTAGTGACAGACGTATAAATGGAATCACAACATTCCCTAAGAATTTCTGTGATGTTCTTTAGATACTTACGAAAAACATTGGAGGAATTTTGAGAAAATGTTTTCAGGCTTTGGATATAAGGATGGAGAAAAGCTTCCTGCAGGCAGGGCAAAAAGGAATAAAATATTAAATCATTGTTAAAAGGTATATTGAGAAGCAGGACACAGTGGTGCACACCTATAATCCCAGCACCCTGGGAGGCAGAGACAGGAGGATTGCTATAAGTACAAGGCCAGCCTGGTCTACGAGTCCAGGACAGTCAAGGCTACACGAGGAAACCATGTCTCAAAAAAGCCAAAAAATTTAAAAATATATATATTCAGAATAGAAAGAAATATAATTAGAAATGAGGAAGGCATTGAGAAGTATTTTAGATATTTGAAGTGTTGAACAAGTTGAACTACTTAAACATAGGTGAATCAAAAAGTGAGCCTGATGAGTAATTATTATACTGAACAAAAATAAGTAAATGGATGTTTAAGATAGATGCAATTGATTTAATGATTGGAAAGAAATACTTAAAATAAATTTTAAGTCATAAGGGCTTCACTCTAAATAAACTAGTATTTTCTCAGAGCTGTAATATTCAGCTATTTTCAAATGTCTTTACTTCCCAGGAGCCATAGGTGGCCAAATGAAAAGCCCAAACTTGATGGTGAGACCCTATTGATGAAGATACAGCACACACTGTCACAGAACTTGGTGAAATCAAGTGATAATGACCAGGAAGCTTCTGCCCTTGATGTTAACTTTCTTGATAGTAGAAGGCTATCAAGTATGAGGGCTACTGAGGGAGAAAAGTCATCAACCATTTTACATAGCTGAGATAAAATAATGACAAACATAGCATGATACAATAATGACTTAATTACTACTGCAGTAACCAACATGTTTCTGAGTGAATTTAAGGACTGGTCCACAGGAGAGAACATATACTTGGAATTATAAACCTAAGATAAGAACCCATTTCAGAGAATGCAAGCCCTGGGTGTGCTGAGAGTACACATGAGCTTTCAGCATGCTGATTCACAGGGCCTTGTTTTCTTGGAGCCCTATATTCTATCTTTCTCTTGCATTCTTTATTTTTTCTTCCTCTTTCATGACATTCCTTGAGCTCTGATGGAAGTTATTTGATGTAGACATCTTATATAGGCTGAATGTTCCAAGGTCTCTCATTCTTTGCATGTCTATCTGTGGGCCTTTGTTTCCATCTGCAGCAGGAAGAAGCTTCTCTGATGATGGCTGAACAAGGCACTGATGAATGAGTATGACAAAATGTCATTAGGAGTCATTTTATCAATACTTTTTTTTTGTATTTTTGTTTAAAACAATAGTGTTTGGTTTTATCCTCAGTCCCCAGGATATCTGCTCTCAGGGTCTGGGTCACCCAAGCAGTGTTGGATATAGGGTCCACCATCCAGAGTGGGTCTTAAGACAAATCAGATAGTGATTGGCTCCTTGCACAAGCTTTGTGCCAACATTGCTCTAGCATGTACTGTAGACAAGACACCACTGTAAAACAAAGAGTTGTTGTTGTGCTTAAGTTTCTCCTTTGGTGGTGTATAGAATTCCTTTCTCTTTCAGAGATAGTACTGTTTAGTGTGTGTGCATTCACCGAAGCATACTCAACCTACTAGATGTGATTAGGCAGGTTATAGGCACTGGGAGAGAATCTATTACTATTTTTATGCTAAAGTGACATAATACTACAATGACTTCTAAGGATTCATTGTGATGCCCATAGAGGAGAGCATCTTTTAATCTTCATCAGTGAAGCTTCTTGTTAAATTATATGGCAATTAGCAAAGAGACTTACAATGGTCAAAGTTCAGAAAGTAAAAGACTATGGTGTGTCTAAAATGGATACCTAAAAGAGTGACTTTTGGTCTGTTTTGATTTTGTTTAGATTTTGGTTATTATGCATGTGAGATAATTTGTTTCTGACTTTCTGTGTCTGACTCACTTGACTTGCCACAATTATTTCCTGCTTTGGTCCACACTCATGCAAATGACAAGATTAAATTTTCTTTTGCCTGAAGAATATTCAAATACTATTTGCATTTATTTAGAGATCATTTTTATTCCTGTGACCATGAGAGTGTATGATTGATCCTTGCTACTAAGTGCATCCTCTTTGTATTTGCTGGCTCATATTGTAATTGTATTTTGTTTGTGTGTTTGTGTGTGTGCATGTGCGTGTGTGCAGGTGATGGGATGGGATGTAATAGGATGGGATGTGAAGTAATCAAGAAAGCATCTTTGATAGCTGCACTTATAGGCAGTTGTGTATCACAAAGTGTGGGTCTTAGTACCTAAACTCTAGGCCTCCTAAGGAGCAGTAAGTATTCATAGCCAATGAGTCATCTCTTTTGACCACAAACACAATTTTAAATCAAATTGTATAATAAAATGAAAATTGATGATGTAATATACTTTCTGTGAAACAGAGTATATATTTCTCAAAGATTTCTTGAAATATACTACAAACATCTTTAGGACATTTAGTAATACTCCAGAGAGCTAAAAATGACGTTTGAAAATTATGAAATGCCCAAGAATTTAATGAATTCTACTGTTCCTATGTGCTTCCATCTCAAGGAACTTCAAACTTCACTGGCATCTTTGAAAGAAATACAACTTATCAATGATACTCTCTCCTTTGTGAATTCACTTTGATTCTTTATTATTATTACTATCATTATTTATTACAATTTATTCGCTTTGTATCCCATCTGTAACCCCTCCATTACCTCCTCAAAGTCTCAGCATCTTTCTCTCTTCCTCCCCTTTGAAACTATTCTAGTCCACTGATAGGGGAGGTCCTCCTCTAATACTATCTGACCCTAGACTATCAGTTCTCATCTTGACTGTGTAGATAATTTTTCTCTGTGGCCCACCAGGGGGAGTTGATAAAAGAGCAGGAAACCAAATTTGTGCCAAAGACAGCCCCTGCTCCACTTACTAGGATACCTCCTGGAGACTGAGCTGCCAATGGGCAACATCTGAAGTGAGGGTCTAGGTCCTCTCCATGCATGGTCCTTGGTTGATTTTTCAGTCTCTCCAGGCCCCACTGGCCCCAGAAATTTTGGCTCTGTTGTTCTTGTGGCGCTCCTGTCCCCTCCACATTTTTCATCCATAAAACTTACTGAACTCTGCCCAAAGTTTGGCTATGAGCCTCAGCATCTGCTTTAATATCCTGCTGAGTACAGTCTTTCAGAGGCCTCTGTGGAAGGTTCCTGTCCTATTCATGTCTTGTCTCATTTCCTATGTCGTTCCTGTTTGCCCCTCTGAATTAGGAGTAAGCATCTTCCCTAGGGTCCTCCCTGTTATTTAGCTTCTCTAGGACTATAGATCTTAGTATGCTTATATTACATGGTTAATATTCACCTATAAGTGAGATAGACAAACCTTTAGCCAAACTAACAGAAAATCAGGAAGACACTACCCAAATCAACAAAATCAGAAATGAAAATAGGTATATAACAACAGACACCGAGGAAATCCAAAGTATCTTTGGTCCTACTTCAAAAGCCTATAAGCAACAAAATTTGAAAATCTAAGTGAAATGGACAGTTTTCTTGATAGAGTCTATTTACCAAAGCTGAATCAAGATCAGGTAAATAAATTAAATAGTCCCATATCACCTAAGGAAATAGAAGCTGTCATCAAAAGTATCAAATCCAAAAAAAGCTCAGGGCCAGACAGTTTCAAAGCAGAATTCTACCAGAACTTCAAAGAAGAGCTAATACTAGCACTCCTTAAAGTATTCCATGAAATTAAAACAGGAGGAACATTACCAACCTCACTCTATGAGGCAATAGTCACCTTGATACCTAAACCTCACTAAGACCCAACAAATAAAGAAAACTACAGAATAATCTTGTTTATGAACATTGACACAAAAATACACAATAAAATACTCCCTATGAATCCAAGAACGCATAAAAGATATCATCCACCATGACCAAGTAGGCTTTGTCCCAGCCATGCAGATGTGGTTAAATATTCAGAAATCCATCAATGTAATCCACCATGTTAACAAACTGAAAGAGAAAAAAACCTACATGATTATTTCCTTGGATGCTGGGAAAGCATTTGACAAAATCCAACACCCGTTCATGTTTAAAGTTTGGAGAGATCAGAGATATAT
The DNA here is from genome assembly GCF_907164565.1 of Psammomys obesus. Lineage (NCBI taxonomy): Eukaryota > Metazoa > Chordata > Mammalia > Rodentia > Muridae > Psammomys > Psammomys obesus. The sequence continues at coordinate 37,340,811 of NW_026596073.1, read as the reverse complement.
GGAACATACCTAAACATATTAAAGGCAATATACAGTGAGCCTATAGCCAACATCAAACTCAATGGAGAGAAACTTAAATCAGTCCCACTGAAATGAGGGACAAGGCAAGGCTGCCCACTCTCTCCCTATCTCTTCAAAATAGTACTGGAACTCCTAACTAGAACAGTAAGAAAACTAAAGGTGATCAAAAGAATACAAATTGGAAAGGAAGAAGTCAAAGTATCACTGATTGCAGATGATATGATAGTATACATGAGTGACCTGAAAAATTCTACCAAAGAACACCTTCAGCTGATAAACACCTTCAGCAGAGTGGCTGATACAAAATTAACTTAACTCTACAAAATCATTAGTCCTCCTGTATACAAAAAAAAAAAAAAATGGTTGAGAAAGAAATTAGGGAAACAATACCCTTCACAATAGCCACTAATAACATAAAATATCTTGATGTGACGCTAACCAAGCAAGTGAAAGACCTGTCTGAAAACAACAACAACAACAACAAAACTTCAAATCTCTGAAGAAAGCAATTGAAGAAGATAAGAGAAGATTGAACAATTTCCTATGCTCATGGATCAGTAGAATTAACAATGTATATGACCATCCTACCAAAAGTAATCTATAGATTCAATGCCATTCTGATCAAAATACCAGCACAATTCTTTACAGACCTTGAAACACAATGCTCAACTTCATTTGGAAAAAACAAAAAGCCTAGAATAGATAAAACAACCTTGTACATTAAAAGAGCTTCTGGATGTATATCCATTGCTGATCTCAAGCTTTACTATAGAGCAACAGAAAAAAATGACATGGTACTGGCATAGAAACAGACTGGTGGATCAATAGAATTGAATCAAAGCCCCAGAAGTACAGTCCCACACTTACAGATACTTGATTTTTGACAAAGAAGCCAAAACCATACAATGGAAGAAATGGTTAGCATCTTCAACAAATGGTGCTGGTCCAACTGGATGTTTACATGTAGAAAAGTGTAAGTAGATCCATACTTATTACCCTGCACAAAACTAAAGTCCAAGTGGATAAAAGACCTCAATTTAAAACCAGACACACTAAACCTGTTAGAAAAAAAAAAGTGGGGAAGAGCCTAGAACTCATTGGCAATGAGACAACTTCCTGAACAAAACACCAACATCAGAGGCTCTAAGAGCAACAATCAATAAATGGGACCTGATGAAACTGAAAAGCTTCTGTAAATCAAAGGATACTTTTGTCAGAACAAAATGACAGCCTACAGACTAGGAAAGGATCTTCACCAACCCTACATCTGACTAAATCTGGATAATATTCAGAATATATAAAGAACTCACTTTGTTTCTTATGATGAAACAGGACTAATTCTTTTACAGAGTTCTTTCCATAAGTTTTTTTCCTGTTTGATTCCAGAAGAATAAGAAATATAATTATTGCCTTATATCTACATTATTCACTATGAATGAATAAATGAACATGATGCTTAAAATCTCTTAGAAAACAAACTTTGAGGAATGATAAGGTTATATATAAATCATTAAGATTAAATTTTCTTAAAATGAGTTCCTGGGTTATTGAGTATCCCCAAATCCAATTTAAGAAACAACCAATGTTAGGAGTAAGATCTATGCTCCTTATGACTGAGACATGGTATAATGCTCTATAATATGTCACACTTTGTGTGTGTGTGTGTGTGTCTGTGTGTGTGTGTGTGTGTGTGTGTGTGTGTGTGTGTGTGTATGGTCAAGCATAGCTACTCTGAGTTTTAGGTTTCCTCATTAATATAAGATATTCTTTATGTCCTGCCAACTTTTAGCTGCTTGTAGGTTTTTTCTAGGGGCAGAATCTGTGAAATTGCCCTTTCCGTACACTGCCTTACAAACAACAAAATGAACTGAACACTTATGTATTTGAGCATATATAAGCATACACATATGTGTGTGTGTGTGGAGACAGAGAATAACAATAAAGGACAAATAGACTATAAACTTGAGAGTAGGGAAGAGAAGACAGGAGAGGACTTTAAGAGGTTTCCCAGGATTGGATGGAAGGAGACAAGGGAAGAGAGAATGCCAAAATTCCATTTAACTTAAAAACTTTTTAAAATATTCTAAATTCAAAACAAAATAATAAAGCATACACTTCGTACATCAAAAAGATATTCATCTTTTGAAGTCTGGTTTATAAATAGAATATCAGGAGAGCAAAGGATTAAAAATGAACAGAATATCTAAACAGTATTATAGAAACCTAATTTTCTGTGGCAAAATCTTGTATATTACCAATGCCCCAAAATATATTCATAGTTTTCATGTTAGGAATTTTATAAAATACTCGATTGGAAGGTATTCTTGTGTTTCATGTCATATATTTTCTTTTAGATGGACTTTGACAGTACCTTTATAACTTCACTCATGGTTTATTGGTCACAGTAACTAGAGCATTAATTTTCTTGATGAGTAGGAATAGCATCTGTAAACTGCTCAGAATCTATAATCCTGGCCCTAAATAGTGGGCTAAGTGTGGTCTTTTAGCTCCATTAAATTTTTAATTAGGATTTAAATGCAACATGATGTTTGGTAGAAGACAGAAAAAGCACCTGCAAACAAAGAGAAAGTTACAGATTAGGGTGGAAGAAGGTTGATGCTCTCGCTGCTATTTGCCATGGAATAGTACTGGATATTTCATGTCTGAGACTGGTTGCTTAAATTTCTATAAGTTTCTTGAGCACATACTGTTTTTTTTTTTTTTTAAAATAGCCATTTTTCCAAATATCTTTAATTAGAATTAATTTAGGCAGATTTCTATTCCTAACTACATTAAATACATATTCATAGAATTTAATTAGCTCTAGTTAAGATTATATTAAAACTACTTCAGCTTAAATTAGTTTTCATAATTTTAATTTTAAAATGTTACCCAACATTCCGTAAACTGACATATCATATATTATTTATAGGTTCTCTAAATACTTAATCTGCCATCTACTTTTGTTATTCTTGGTGTCACATCTTTCAATACCTTCATTGGTTCATATTTAAATGAATGTACAATTTAAAAAGCATGTATTTGATGTCAGTGTATGAAGGTATGAGTTAGAAATAGATAGGTAAAGAATATTTTACATTTTTTTTATTATTTCCATATTGTTGGGAACGTGTAATTTAACTATTGATTCAGAAATTTAACAGATATGAAGGCCTGAACCATTAAACGATGAATATTGACACGTAAAGGAAAAAGCACACAGTTACACTTTCCATACCACCCATTTTTTAACTCTTTTTACTAACATTTCCCACATTTATTTTAGAAAAATATATAAGTTGACATAAAAACATGTACTTATACTTTTATTGATAGATTTGGATGAAGTTGTACTCTGCTTTTCCAAGGGTCCCTAAACAATAACTTGTAGTGGCATTCTTCATTTAATAGCAAAATTGACATTATTTTCAAGAAAATTTCTCATTTCCAATTAATTTTGAGTTCCACTTTACGTACATAAGTAAAGTCAGACATCAGACGGCAGTTTAAATTCTATTCCTGAAAATTTTTGGCATATGTTAATGTATACATTATTTGACATTATACATTTATTGCAGCTAGCAAATTGGAACCTAATGTCACTACTCCCAAATGGTTTGAAAATGAAAATAACTTGCTCAGTTTATGACTAAACAGCTTCTATTCCTTAGAAAGTCAGACCCTGCTGACCATCACCATCTGGGGGTACTTGGTATGTTCTAAAGCTGATGTAATTGAGACACAAATTAAATCAAAGTACATATGTTTTCTATAGGTGAGGCTTTTGAGTCACTTCTTTTCTGTTTGACTTATGTCTGTTGTTGCTACTCTGAATATTTATAAAATATAATAAAACCCAACTACTATTGTGAACCACTGAAATTATAAGCAGAATGGGAATTAGTTATATAACTATTCAGGTAAATAGTTTTAATTTTAATTATTAAATTTAATTTAAATAGTTATAGTTTTATAACGATTTAGGTAACTATTTAGGTAAATTGTGTGGCACATTTGTGGTTCATGACTGTTTGTAAGGCTTTCAAAAGGTTTGCTGACCTGGGAAACATTATTGATTTTTGCCTATAGGTTACAAAAACAGAGACTAAAATAAATATAGTAAAGCTATGGCTGTAAATGCAAGGCTTTGTAAAAGCATGGATCTTTTTTCATGACATATCTATGTAGGATTTTTTCTGTGTCTGTATTTTTTGTCTACCATGAAATATTTATTGATGTTCTGTTTGAGATTTTAATAGTTGATAAGGGGGTCAGAACACTGTACAATCTCTTTATTCTAATTAGTTAATGAGGCTCACTTGAGTTGTTTGAAGCTTGTTTTATAAGTATGAGGCTTGAAAGGACCAGAGGCTAAATTCTCCAATTAGTCACCCATCTGTAACTATCACTAACTTAATTGTAAGTTTATTACATAAATAGCCCAAAGTGGAATTTAGATCCAGAAAATAGGCCTGGGAAAATTCAATCGCTATTACCCCCATTTCCCCATCTCAATGCTTAAGCTATTAATCTAATTTATTATGATATGAAAAATATATCCTGTTTTTATCGATTATTTTTTAGATCAGAGATATCTTTACACTTGTATTCTTGATTATCATCTATGTGTTACAGTCTTTATTTAAAGTAATCAAAGAGTGGCTAAAAGTGTTAAACTTATTTAAGGGGCTAACAGTGTGATAATAAAGTTTTGCTTTTGATACTCTTAAAGAAATTTCATATGTGCTTCTTTTATTCTGCATGTGACAAATACCTTCTGTATAACATGGGTGCCCATGTAAGGACTTGAAGTCCCCTTGTTTGGACCCCTGAGCATGTTCCTAAGTGAAATGATATTAGACACAGATGATGGCTTATTGAAAATGACAACTAAAGGTATAAGATTAGTATTCTAATATGTTTTACATCTGTAGAATATTTGATTAGCACTTGTCTCTGTAATCTGTTTTTTTTTAACACTTTTATTCCCTTTACATCCTTTTAGTAGCCCCATCCCCCCTACCCTCCCAGTCCCACTCTATGTCCCTCCTCTCTCCTCCTCCCTTTTCCATCCAGCTTAGTGGCATCAGGACTGAGCGTGCCCTCTTCCTCGGAAGCCTGGCAAAGCAGTCCTGCCAGGGGAAATTGATCAAAAAGCTAACAAATGAGCCCCTGTCCTATGCAGTTCCCACTTTCCTTACTAGAGGGCCCACATGAGGCCTGAGCAGCACATCTGCTACATCTTTGTTGGGGTCCTAGGTCCAGGAGCTGTATGGTCCTTGGTTGATGCTTCAGTCTCAGAGAGCATCTCTGGACCCTGGTTAGTTGGCACTGTTGGTCTTCTTGAGGAGTTCCTGTCACCTCCAAGTCCATTTCTTTTTCCTCCCATTTTTCTACTGTACTCCATACTCATTACCCAATGTTTGGCTGTGAGTCTTGGCATCTGTTTTGCGACACTTCTGGGAAAAGTCTCTCAGAGGGCAACTCTGTCAGGCCCCTGTCTGTAAGTTTAGCAGAATCACATTCATAATGTCAAGGGTTGGGGCTCTTCCATACGGTGGGTCTTTGATTGACCCAGGCAATGTTTGAGCTTTCCCTCGACCTCTGCTCTATTTGGTCTATCTTTATCCCTGCACATCTTGTAGGCAGGGTAAATTGTGGGTCAAAGCTTTTGTGGGTGCATTGCTGTTACCTTCCCTCTGCTAGGAGTCTAGGTAGTAAATCTCCTCTTCTATCTCCATAACCTCTGCTACTAGGAGTCTCTGTTTGAGTACACCTCATATCCTCCTAGGAACCTACACTGACTTAGGTATCCAGCTTCTCACAGAGGTATCTTAACCTCAGTTTCTCTTTCCTCTACAGGCCTTCTGGCCTCTTGCCCTGTCTCTCCCCAGGTCTCATCTCCACCCTCTTAACTCTCTGTGCCCCCTAACCTACATTCTTTCCTCTCTTCAGCCCTTACCTCTGTTAATTCTATCTCCCCTTCCAAGTGAGATTTATGCATCCTCCCTTGGATTCTCCTTGTTTATTTTTAGAAGGGTGGGTTCTGCCCCTTGTGGTATGCTTATCCTGTACTATATGGTTAAAAACCCTTATAAGTGAGTACATACCTTGTGTGTCTTTCTGGGCCTGGGTTACCTCACTCAGGATGACCTTTTCTAGTTCCATCCATTTGCAAGCAAATTTTTTGATTTCGTTGCTTTTAACAGATGATTAGTATCCCATTGTGTAAATGTGCCATAGTTTCTTTTTATTCTGTTATAAAATAATATAATAATTATTATTATTTATTATAATTTATTCACTTCGTATCCTGGCTATAGCTTCCTCCCTCCTCTCTTCTCTATCAAACCCTCCTTCCCTCTTCCCTCCACATGCTTCTCTCATAGTCCACTGATAAGGGATGTCCTCCTCCCCTACTATCTGACCATAGCCAATCTGTTCTCATCATGACTATCTGGATCCTCTTTCCCTGTGCTGTAGTAAGACTAGCCCACTAGGAGCAAGTGATCAAAGAGCAGACAACAGAGTCCATGTCAGAGACAGTTCCTGCTCCCCTTAGTAGGGTTCACACTTGGAAACTGAGCTGCCCATGAGCAACATCTGAGCAGGGGTCTAGATCCTCTTTATGCATGGTCCTAGCTTGATTCATCAGTCTTTGCAGGGACTGCTGGGTCCAGAGTTTTGGCTCTGTTGGACTTCTTGTGGAGCTCCTGTCCCTTCCAGATATTTCTATCTCCCCCTTCTTTCATAAGATTCCCTGCACTCTGCCCAACGTTTGACTTTGGGTCTTAGCCATCTGCTTTGATACCCTGCTGGGTAGTGTCTTTCAGAGGCCCTATTTATTAGGCTCCTGTAGGAAGTTCAACACCAACAAACCAAGTAATTCAATTAAAAGAATCCGATACAGAACTAAACAGATAATTCTTAACAGAGGAATATCAAATGGCAGAGAATCACTTAAAGAAATGTTCAATGTCTTTTTTCATTAGGAAAATACAAATCAAAATGACCCTGAGATTTTACCTTACACCCATCAGAATGGCTCAGATCAAAAACTCAAGTGTCAATACAGGTTGGAGAAGATGTGGAGAAAGGTAAACACTCCTCAATGGCTTGTGGGAAAGTAAACTTGTACAACATTTTGGAGATCAGTCTGGTTCTTTCTCAGAAAATTATGAATAGTGCTACCTCAAGATCCATCTATACCACTCCTAGGTATATAATGAAAAGTTGCTTCACCATTCAACAAGGACATTTGCTCAACCATGTTCATAGCAGCTTTATTCATAATAGCCAGAATCTGGAAACAACCTAGATGTCCCTCAACAGAGGAATGGATACAGAAGTTGTGGTACATTTACACAATGGAACACTACTCAGCAATTAAAATCAAGGAAATCATGACATTTGCAGGCAAATGGTGGGAACTAGAAAAGCTCATCCTAAGCAAGACACCCCATACCCAGAAAGATACACATGGTATGTACTCAATTATAATTGTATATTCGACATATAGTACAGGATAATCATGCTACAATCCACAGACCCAAGGAAGCTAAGTAACAAGGAGAGCCCAAGGGAATGTGCCTGAATATCACTTAGAATGGAAAATAGAATAGACAGCAGAAGTAGATGAAGAGAGGAAACTGGGCAGGAAATGGAATGGGGAGGAAAACAAGTATGAAAATCAGATGTGGGCATCGAAGGTGAGAGGGCTGGGAACAAGAGGGGAAACTGGCTAGGGACATCCCTAGGTTAAAATGGAAGCCTGCTACGGGTTAGGTTCCTTGGAGAATATGGGTGTGATTCTTTCAAACTCCAAGACCTTCCACATGCCCATACTTCATTGCTCTATTTCAGTTTGTGTCGTTATTTTTCTTTTTTAAATAGACTTGAGTTGTTTTTAAATTAGTTAGTTGTTATTAATTACAGTTTATTTACTTTGTATCCCAGCTGTAGCCCCTTCCCTCATGCCCTCCCAATCCTACCCTCCCTCCTTCATCTCCTCCTTATTTTTCATTAGCTCGTGGTGTGTGTGTGTG